>NC_081573.1:54880862-54882201 GCF_022355385.1 Mustela nigripes
GATGCTATTTGTTATGCTCCACAAATAAGTGAAACCATATGATAATTGACTCTATCTGCTTGACTTATTTCACTCAGCATAATCTCTTCCAGTCCCGTCCATGTTGCTACAAAAGTTGGGTGTTCATCCTTTCTGATGGAGGCATCATACTCCATAGTGTATATGGACCACATCTTCCTTATCCATTCGTCCGTTGAAGGGCATCTTGGTTCTTTCCATAGTTTGGTGACTTGTGGCCATTGCTGCTATAAACATTGGGTTACAGATGGCCCTTCTTTTCACGACATCTGTATCCTTGGGGTAACTACCCAGGAGTGCAATTGCAGGGTCATAGGGAAGTTCTATGTTTAATTTCTTCAGGAATCTCCATACTGTTCTCCAAAGAGGCTGCACCAACCTGCATTCCCACCCAGTGTAAGAGGGTTCCCCTTTCTCCACATCCTCTCCAACACACGTTGTTTCCTGTTTTGTTAATTTTGGCTATTCTAACTGGTGTGAGGTGATATCTCAATGTGGTTTTAATTTGAACCTCCCTGAGGGCTAATGATGATGAACATTTTTTCATGTGTCTGATAGCCATTTGTATGTCTTGACTGGAGAAGTGTCTGTTCATATCTTCTGCCCATTTTTTGATATGTTTGCCTGTTTCGTGTGTGTTGAGTTTGAGAAGTTCTTTACAAATCCTGGATATCAACCTTTTGTCTGTACTGTCATTTGCAGATATCTTCTCCCATTCCGTGGGTTGCCTCTTTGTTTTCTTGACTGTTTCCTTTGATGTGCAGAAGCTTTTGATTTTGATGAAGTCCCAAAAGTTTATTTTCGCTTTTGTTTCCTTTGCCTTTGGAGACATATCTTGAAAGCAGTTGCTGTGGCTGATATCGAAGAGATTACTGCCTATGTTCTCCTCTAGGATTCTGATGGATTCCTGTCTCACGTTGAAGTCTTTTATCCATTTTGAGTTTATCTTTGTGTACGGTGTAAGAGAATGGTCGAGTTTCATTCTCCTAGATATAGCTGTCCAGTTTTCCCAGCACCATTTATTGAAGAGACTGTCTTTTTTCCACTGTATATTTTTTCCTGTTTTGTTGAAGATTAATTGACCATAGAGTTGAGTGTCTAAATCTGGGCTCTCTACTCTGTTGCACTGGTCTATGTGTCTGTTTTTATGCCAGTACCATGCTGTCTTGGTGATCACAGCTTTGTAATAAAGCTTGAAATCAGGTAACGTGATGCCCCTAGCTTTATTTTTGTTTTTCAACATTTCCTTAGCGATTTGGGGTCTCTTCTGATTCCATACAAATTTTAGGATTATTTGCTCCAGCTCTTTGAAGAATACCGG
>NC_081573.1:54882601-54935357 GCF_022355385.1 Mustela nigripes
TTTCTGTATTTTCATTGTTAGTGTATAAGAAAGCCACTGATTTCTGCACATTGACTTTGTATCCTGCCACGTTGCTGAATTGCTGTATGAGTTCTAGTAGCTTGGGGGTGGAGTCTTTTGGGTTTTCCATATAAAGAATCATGTCATCTGCAAAGAGAGAGAGTTTGACTTCTTCATTGCCAATTTGGATAATGCGAGGCTTCTGACCTTTTGGCGCGTTTGTCTCCCTCTAGTGGAAGGAAACAAATAATACACAAGGTGGGTGAGAATGCGGAGAATATTTTTGGCCATGCAAAGTTAGCCGCCTGGGGTAAGGGTGAGTGCTGTGTGGTTTTCAACAGACTGGGCAGGAAAGACTTGTCTGGGGAATTAACACTGAGTACAGCCTGAAAGAGGTGAGAGAATGAGTCCCGTCCGTAACAGGAGGAAGAGCACTCCAGAACAGAACTAGCATGTGCAAAGGTCCTGAGGCAGGGGAACATCTGACATATTGGAGGGTCCCTAAGGTAATGAGGATGGAGTAAAGGGAGAGGGGAGAGAAGCAGGAGGTGATTTGGAAGAAGCAGAGGAGCAGATCACACATATCCATGCAGGTGTTGTGAGAAGCCTAACTTTTACTCACATGGAAAGGTGAGCCATCACGGATTCTGAGCAGACAAGTGACTCGCTCAGGCTTTCATCTTATAGGACTCCCCCGGCTGGCATCTGGAAGAGATACTAAAGTGCAGGAGTGCATAAGGAGAAGTGAAGAGGCTGTCTTGCTATACAGCTGATATGGGCTGGGCTGGGCACGTGGCAGTAGTGAGTGGTGGTCAGATTCTGCCTGGGTTGGGGAGGGAGAGCTGACAGCTTGGCGGAGGAATTGTAGGCACACTGCAAGAGAAAGAAAAGTCAGGGAACATCTAAGTCTCATGACTCCCAGCGATCAGCCAGAGAACCCACTTCTCCAAGGGGATACTAGTGTTGCCAGTGGCCACCATGCCCTCCGTCAGTGGTACTGGGAGGATTTTGACATTGAGAAGCTACCTCCCTTCAGAGTGGCCTTTGCTGCCGGACAGGAAACAGCTCTTCGATGTTTGAGCCCCTGGTGGTTTAGGGTGTAGGTACGACCATCTAGTCTCCTAGAAGACCCTCTGCTCAGCTCTCCTATGCTGAGGGGTAGGGCAGGGTCCTTAGAGTTTTCCTCCAGCTCACTAACTCGGCGGTGGTCTAGAGAAGACTGCGTCAGTGGTGAGAGCCGGCCGCAAGGGGTTGTGGCCACAGGGTAGGTCATGTGGTGACTGGAAGCTAAAGTTAGCCGGAACCTGAATTCCAAGTAGTTTCCACATGGGGAACTAATAATTAATAAGGTCAATTAATAAACTAATAACTTACAAAGGTGAATTTATTTCACCGTTTCAGACATGTCTTCTGATCTGTAAAATGGGGGTGAGCATTCCCTACCTCGTAGGATTATTGAGAGAAGGATAAATCACTTAGCACAGCGCCTGCGATGCGCCGTTCAGTAATCAGACATCAAGTAAATAAGTGAATCAATGTCTTCACCTGCCAGATACCCAGTAATTCCCTCCTGTCATTTCTGAGAGACAGGGAAGTGAGCTTTGGTCCCCCCCCTTCCTGTGTCATTTTGCTGATCCCTGCCACCTTTTAACCTCTTCTCCCCTCTTTTGGGTGGTAATGACTTTATTTTTAATCCTAGTGGCACCCTTGATTTAATGTCTTTGAAGGTTAAGCTCTGTCTTGGGAGCTTTACGTGAATTCTCTTGAATCCTCATCTCGCAGCAGGGTAAGAGGCTGGGCACGTCCAGGGGAGGCTCCTGAGGCTAAGGGCTTCTCCAAGGCCACAGAGTGGTTGAAGACGGAGGGTCAGACTTAAACCCTGGGCCTGTAAGGGCGGGAGGTGACCTTGGGAATGATGCTGACAACGACATTGACGACGACGACGACGATGATGATGATAAGGAGAGGCGGCAGAACGGACGAGAGGAAGGAACAAACACATCGCCACGCTTGGTGTTCGCACTTTCTAGGTTTTAATTTTTTAATCCTCATAATGAGCTTTGGCCAGTAGCTCCTGTTACTGACCCACTTCATAGGGGAGGAAGCTGGAGCCCTGTGGGATCCGTCACTTGCCCGGGATCACATAGCTGCTGAGTGGCACTGCAGGACTTGGGGTCCCAGCAGCCACGGCCCTGAAACCTTTATCCACTGTTGGGCCCGTCTCGTGCCTGCCCTTTGTCCTGATTTCCAGATCTCCTCCCCAGGGCACATCCCTCCATGGTCACGAGCAAATCCTCCTCCTTCCCAGGGCAGGCATTTCATTCCTCGCAGTTGTGCGTCCCCAAAGGACTTTGAAGGTCACAGTGGCATGTTTGTCACTTTGATTAAAAAGCTTATGCTGAATTCAAACCCGTCAAGAAACAACAACTCGGCCAAAAGCGGGAGCATTTCTCATTGGATGTTGCATGTTCTCGCTCCCGTCTGTGATATATTTCATTTTCACTCCAGGTACCCTCAAATGTTCTAATTAAAAAAAAAAAAAAAGGGCACTAGAAAGCGTATCCACAGGTGAACATTCTTCTGTTCTGATGTGACTTTTAGGAAGTCTCATTCCTGATCTGCAAAGTCATCTGTAAGGAGCCCGAGCATGGGAGGGAAGGCGGATGGATGCATTATTCCTCGGGCCTGCTCGTGAGAGCCTGCCGGTGTTGATTTACCACCACCCCGGCGCTCTGGACGAGCTCAGTTAGAGACACGCTCGCAGCTTCCAGAGCTGCGTATTTGATAAGTTATGAGAGACGTTTCTGAGACATCACGCCCGTGCGAAGCTCGAGATGGAGTTGTTTATCTTTGCCTCGGCTTGTCCGTTTTGTCCGACGAGCCGGCAGGACTCCCCGTCGTAAGAATCAGGTCTTAATGCCGGCTCCGAACCGCAGGACGGGACACGCGGCCCTGTCCCTCTCCCGAGCCAAAGACACATCTCTTGTAAATGAGGCAGCCCTCGAGAGGGAAAGTGTGAGAGGACTGACCTGAAGCAGTGCCTCTGCCTGCTGGGGCTCGGGGTTTTGCACCAGATGTTCAAGGTCTACACCTTCAGCGTGGGTCCAAGGGGGGCCTCTGCTGTCCTGGAGGGGAAAGGTCCTTGTCTTCAGCCGGTCATCAACAGAGCCGTTAGTTTAATGACTCAGCAGCATGCGTGAGAATCACCAGGAGGCTTTGTTAAGATGCCCAGGGCTGGGCCTGGGCCTGCTACCCTCTTCCGTACTTGATAGATCCCAGTTTCTTAGGGCTGCCATAACAAACACCACCAAGCTGGCGGCTGAAAGCCACAGAAATGTGAGTTCTCACCCTGCTGAAGACCGGAAGTCCAAAATCAAGGGGCCCTGCTGCCTTCAAAGCCTCTAGGGGAGAATATTGGCTGCCTCTTCCAGCCTGCGGTGGTTCCACGGGCTCCTGGGGGCATGACCACCCTGCCTCCGCCTGGCCTCCACCTTCACATGGACTCGCCTCGAATATCCCTTTGCTTCTGTCTTACAAAGACAGTTGCCATCGGATTTGGGGCGTATCTGGATAATTCGGGATGAGATCCCCATGAGATCCTTAACTTGATTACATCCACAAAGAGTCCTCCTCCACACAAAGTCACATGCACGGGCTCCAGGGATTAGGACCTGGCCGTGGCCTTCAGGGAGCCCCATTCACCCCATCACAGCACACCTGGAGTGAGTCACAAGAATGTACGTTTTTGCCTTTCTAACACGTTCACAATGGATGCTGGAAGTTGCTAGGAGGTTGGACTAGGAGGGCCTTACGGCTGCTCTGAAGGGAGAGAAAGAATACAATGCCTCTTTGAAATAGGACCTTTTCTGTAGAGTTCTTAAAATAGATTTTATCTCACAGGATTGATTTATGGCCTCCATTAAGCCAGATGCATAGCTCTACCACTAAAATTAATTTTTAAGTTGCTAACCCTTAATTATTTGTAGACGATAGGACCAAAAATTTTGGAAGCAATATGGAAATAATCTTTGTATTCAGTCTATAATGGATGCTGTTTAAAACAATGGCTTTTCATATTCCCCTATAAATGAAGCAGCTGACATTCACAGCCATAGACTGTTCAAATGCTTTGTGTCCACAAAAGGGAGTGAAGACCATCAGACTGTAAACGGTGATTTTTTTCCTCGCCCAGGCAGGTTTTAGTAGAATGGTGTGTTTCTGTAGGAAGAACACTTAATTCTGGATTCAGATGCTGGGTGTGCTCTCTTTTTGGCTCCGAGACATCGGGTCTTAGTTTGCTTGTCTAAACAGCGTGGGCGATAATATTTTGTCCTAATAATTAGCAGGCTTATTATGATGATCAATTAAGAACACTTTGTAAACTGTCAAGTGTTTGGAAATACGGTATCTGGGTAATGATGAGGTGGAGGAGAAATACGAGGGAAGGTAACCCGTGGAAGTCTGTGTACCACGGTAGTTCCCCCAAGGAAACTTCCAGTCCACGGGATATCCAGTGGGCTTCTCTTGGGTATCGGTGGGCCTTTCTCAAAGACGTCCATGATATCTGCCATGTCCCATGGTCTTCTTAATGAATGGGGGCGGGGGGACTTTATCCCATCCCCTCGGACCAGGAACTTGACTTGGTGCAAACTGAAAGCCAAGGAAGTGATTTCTCAGGTGAGGTCATAAAGGGTCATGCCCCTTTACTTTGTTCCCTGGGAGTCTCACTCCCGGAGTTCCACCGTCCCGGAGACACCACGCTGTGAGGAGGCCCAGAGTCACCCACACACAGAAACTGCACGGAAGGTCCCTAGGGCTGCGAGAAGAGAGCAAGAGGGATGATGTCTTTATCCCTCAACTACGTCCATTCTCCGACCGAACCAAGAGAGACCCCAAGCCCGAGCCCCAGAACTGCCCAGCCCAGCTGAGTCCCTCCTGCATTCCTGACCCACAGAAACCTGAGCAGATAAGCAAATACATGGTACTGTTTTGAGCCTTGAAGCTGTAGGGCGATTTGCTGCGCAACAGTCGCAACAGTCGATAAGTGGAACATTCTTTATAATCCATCGTAACCAAGGGCCTATCAATTGTGTGTTGAAAAGACCGTAGTTAATCAAATGCTCTCTCTTCTAGCCCCTCACACCCTCACGAAGGCCCTCTGCTACGTACCTCCCCTTTTGCATTTCAAACACACCTTCTGGGAACGGTCTAGACCAGAGACCCTTGCTTTGCTTCGCAGCCCGACTTTCAGTTTCTATCAAAGCCTTGGTTTGGGTGACATGAACTGATGTCAAGTCTCTTCCACTAGACCCTGAGTTCCAGGATGGCTCCGACTGGACTCACCTTTAATCCCCTGTACCCAGCCCAGCGCCTGGCGCCCAGCAGACACAAACAGGACATTGGATGAACACATGCCAGAGAGCCTTGTCTGATGCCAGGTGGAACCTTATTCATTTCCTATCATCGTAGGGTGCCTAATCGGCCCATCTGTTTCTCAGTTAGCCCTTTCTAAAGCCGGCCTCAGGGTCCTGTAAGAAATCAGAAAGGAAGGGACCTCCTCAGGCCTGGAGAATTCAGAAAGGTTTCTATGGCAGGGATTTAACCGGTATCTGAGAAATCTCAGCGAGCATCTTGGGACTCCTGAGGGCCACGAAAGGAATGACTTTTGGAGACACCGATCCAGGCATGTCTGCGTGGCTGCCCTTCTTCTCGTTGGCAGTTTCCTCACAGAGAACACAGATGTTGGAGATCAAGTGCTCGGTTTTCTGGCAGTGAGAAGCAGGATGTTCGTCTGCTTTCTCAGGCCGGCTTCTCAGCACTCCGGCGGTAGCCTGCAGGCTGGGAGGGTTACCAGATGGCCCCAGTCCAGGACACCAGTTATAATGTAAATTCAGAGAGTGGTGCCCTGAGGACAGTTCACACAAGAACGGAGCCTCCTAAACTCGGGCTCCTGGGCAACCTGGGTCCTCCCCATTGCTTTTCAAATGTACAAACCACCCCACACCCGCATGTTCCCCGTCCTTTGATTCCTGACCGCACTGAGGGTTGTGCTAATAGGTCCCTGAAATCAGAGACTTACATACAGGCAAACATAAGACAGTGAAGTGAATCAGCTGTGAATTGAGTCCCATAAATCTATCATTTTTCCATCTGGCCCACAGATTGTCCGTGTTGGATAGAATGACCTGTAGCCTCATTTGAGATTCACCCAAGCCTGTGGAGATTATTTTAAGCTTTGGTCCCATAAACCAGTCTCTTAGCGTCATTCCTGGGACTCAGGAGGAGGGAGTCACAGGGACTTCCTGAGCGTGCCCTCTATCCCGTGTGTTATACACTAAATTCTTTACGCAAACAACTCCACGTGATCCTCACAACAACCCCATGAACTGTGTACACTAGGAAAATTCTCATTTTTTGGAATTTGGAGAACTTGGAATTTTGGAAGACAGAGGCACAGAAAGTCGCCTACATTTTACAGGTCACACGGGTAGGAAGTAGCAAAGCTAGAATGTGAGCCCAGCCTGACTCCAGAGCTTGAGGTCTTGACGAGCCGTGGAATGCCGGTGGCCACCGAAGGAATGACAGAGAAAAAAAGAAAGGGAGGGACCCCTGAAAGCAAATGTTACTGTCGTGTTTTTCTTCTCGTTGTATTTTTCCTCGTAGCACACACCGGTGTCAGAGGTCAAGTTGTTTTGTTTTGTTTTCCACTCTCCAGGTTACTTTGAACTTTTTGATTCCAATTGTAAACTAACCTACCATTATTCTTACTCCCCCAACTGAAGGGTCTGGCCCCCAGAGCGCCCCCTACTGACCACATGCTCTACTTCCTCTCCCAACCTGGGGCCATGTACATGCTCTTTCCCGCCGGTTATTAAGACGTGAGTTATAGAAAAGTAGAAAAGGGCAGAGAACCGTGATGTACCCTCAAGAGAGCTCCCACTGGTGTGGTGTCATTGTACCGCGGGGACGTGAATATCCAGGCTGCTGAAAGCCACCAGCGCTTACTAGCCCAACCACCTGTACAAATATGCAGAAATAGTGCCAACCAATTCCTTTTTCTGAAAGTAAAATACACTTAAGCCACCAGCTCTTTCCAGAAAGGACCATCAGCTGACCATGATTTGTATGTAGGTTGACTTCTGCAGCTTGTCTTTCCCATGTACAAAGTAGTGATAATATGTACCTTATAGACTAGTGCCGTTTATGATAGGACCAAAGTCGAGCCCCAGTATTGTGCCTGATATGCAGGGAGCTAGCAGGAAGTCAAAGTTACATTTGTCAATGTCATTACTGATATGTAATTTGGGTCTCAGTCTTCTTTATCTTTGAGTAATAAGACAATATTTTGTTCTCCACCCCCATTCCCTTTAAACCTAGATATAGTAAGCTCTATTTTGTTTGGGTACCCAAATTTTTTATTTTAATTTAGATCCTAATTGTTTAATCTCATCCATAACCAGCTGCAATCTGCCCTTCTGGAGGACATGGCTTCTTAAAGCACATGAGCTCCCCTTCGCCACCCTGATTTATAATGCGATATTTAGCACCCTCAGCTGCTTCTAAAACCCAAGGGGCAAATTGGTTTCCTAGCAACCACATAAATGCAATTGCTAACGGTACAGTTTAGCCCCATTTTGTTATAATGAAATAATATGTCTTAGGAGAATGAAAAGCCGAGGTGTGCTAGATAAGGTTAGTACTGTGGAGAAAAACTGCTTCTTTAGGACAGATTAGCAAAGTGGGAATTGTGCTGGTCACCCCCTGGTTCTCTATGACTCACTGTTTTCTAGAACGGAGGTCTGACCATGTGAGTCTTCAGGTGAGGAGAAGACAGTAGCCATGGCTATTATGCCCAGCAGTCTTTAAACAGATGTACATTTGGATTCATTTGGGAGGGGAGCCCATCCACCCCAGCTGTGTCATTTACAGGCCACCTCATGCAGGCCTGCCTGGTCCCCGAAGGTATCTGACATCGGATCCCTTGGGAAAGAACACCATGATGTCTCTTTCTTCTCTCAAAATGAAATCCATAAATAATATTACTACCTACACACATAACTTGAAAACAATTCTCAATATCATGCCATGACTTTAATATAACAGAGAAATTAAAAGAAAGGAGTTTACAATAATATGTATTTAAAATGTAAATGTTCAGGCGTGACTATGAATGATAAAATGATGCAGTTGGATATTTGCACCTATTTATGACAAATCGGCTTGAATTTAGGGGAAGCAAGATGACTCAGAACCCATTCTGCAGGACATACACCGGGGGTGGGAAGGGCCAACGCACAGACACGCGCACGCGCATGAGAACAGAGCGAATCTGTTTAGAGGGGATTAAAATCACACGCAAAAAAAAAAAAAAAAAAAAAAAACAAAAAAAACAATCTCATGTATTGAGAGAGGTTTTTCGCTCAGGGAACCTTAAGGACGTTTTCCACTTACATGAATGCCGGGTGGGAGCCTAGGAGCCAAGTACAAATCGAGAGGATTCTCTGCCGAGGAACCGCCCTTCAAGTTTGGGAAATGCTTGCATCCTTCTTTGCTTCCGCTGCTGAGAGCCAACAGATGTCCCCTGATTGTAGTGACCAGCACTCCCGCTGGCCCCGTAGGCTCCCAGATTTCCCATAGTGGCTTTTCACCACCAGGCGGTTCTCCCTGCCCGACCTTATTTCTCTGTTCCCCCCAAAACCTTCATCCATTGGTCCATTCCTTGAATCACACCGATCGTTCTAATAGCAATGTCGTTGTAGCCTTGTCTCTGTTTCCTCACCAGGAGGGTAAACGGCTTCACAAGACTTTGCTAGAAACGCACCCATAGTACTGTGCACCCACGCTGCAAATATTTCCTAGGACTAGATGGTGAACACGTCTGAGCCCAAATCCTCCAGGTTATCCCCTGCCTCTACTGCTGCTGTGTCTTCCCGGAAACCTCGGTTCAGAGGCACACACATATCTGTCTCCTCCATGCAGTGTTCTTCTGGTGATGGGGCCCTTCTCCACATTCGCTTCGGTGTTCTCCTCCTTCACCAGCGCTCCTCCCAGCGCACCGTGTATGGATGTTTTAATGGCTCCGTGGTCATTCATTTTATGGGTGAATCATCCCTTTTAAAATATTGGTTGGGTGGTTGTTTTTACAGTGCAAAATGCCTAAAGCAGAGAACAAAGTAGCCCATCCCCTCAGGATTCAGAAAACCAAATGAACATTTTTCTTGGAGCGAGAGAAACATGACGGATGAGGGAAGTACAGTCACGAAGGGGGCGGCCAGGAAGTGACGTCACAGCCTGAGGAACTAACCCCCCCCCTCCTCTTGAGTTCCCATTCGTCTCTCCTCAAACAGTCCTATCAACTGCTCCTTCTTTCAGAAGGAGGAGAAAGAGATCATGGCTGCACCTGCTGGACAGGCTAAGTCATGTTCCTGCCCACCTCCACACTGATGCGCGCATCGAGATCCCCGACACCTGGGCTTACGTTACCTTTGATGGCAGAAGGGTCTTTGGAGAAGTGAGGCAGTTCAGGCCCTCGATTTGGAGAGGGGATCCCGGGGGCCCCACTGTCATCTTGAGGGTCCTTATGGGAGGGATACAATAGTAGGAGAGGAGAGATGGTGCGGTGCTCACGGATTCCTAGATGGCGTGGGGTGGCCAAGCGCCAAGGAAAGCAAGTCGCCTCCAGAAGGTGGGAAACACAAGGAAATAGGTTCTCCTCCAGAGCCTCCAGGAGAGAATGCCGCCGTGAGCCTCCTGACCTCCAGAACCCTTTGACGAGAGAATAAACATGTGTGGTTTGAAGACACTGAGGTTGTGCTCATTTGCTATGGCAAACTTCCTGCTCCAGCAAATGCTCACTTTTATTTGCATAAGGACCATACTCCGTATATGCACAACTTGGTTGTTCTTTACTAATAATAGTCCCTTGCTGCTTAATTTTTCACGGGCACCTGCCTTTCCCCAGATTGGGTCTATAAGCACCTCGAAGGCAGAAGCTGTGTTTAGTATCACATCCTCTGGGCTCGCTTTTTAGTAGGAGGAAACATAGCTGCTTGGTTGAAACTGCAAAAGGACACCGAGGAAGTCAGAGCAGGCGGCGGACAGTTTCGGTGTCTGTGTTCCAGGAGCCCTCAGCCCACCTGGATTTCAGCTGCATCCGTGATGGGCACCCGTCCTTCCACGCCAGCATCTGGAAAGCATTCAAGGGCTTTTCCAAAGCCGCGGGAGTTGTGCACTAACACAGGACAGCCTGGAATTGGGGAGGTTAATATCCCCAGTGGAGTGTCTAGCTAGTGGGGGACAGGGGTCAGTGGGACAGTGTCCAGCCCCCTGCGTAAGGAAAAAACAGTTCTGGGACGCGTTCTGCCTGCTTCCTCAGAGGGGCCCAGTGGGACTGAGCCCATTTCCCATAACCAGGTCAGTACCACACCTGTGGGGACTTTTCTCCTTCCTTCTCTCCTTCTCCCTCACTTCTACTTCCGGAATCTACCCCCACCACCTGCTCCCAAGCACTTTTCTTGGACTCCGCTCTGGGAGAGCTCAAGCACCAACCCCAGATCGGCCTCTCTTCTGGCTCAGGAGGCTCTACCAGGTCCTTCTCCGAGACCCTAGTTCTCTTATCTGTAAAATGAAGAGAACAGAATCTGCCTCAACAGATTGCCGTAGAGTTGCAAAGAAATATAATGCCTCTGAAATACCAGGTACATTGTTCATAAGCGGCCATTGTTAAAACCATTTGATGACTATTACGGAGCATTAATTGTCTTCTAAGAAATAAATTGATAGCATGCATACAGTCAGACTCCTGAGAAGAAACTGAATTTTTCTAAGTTGGTCTGGACTTGCAAAGATTTCTTATTCCTTCTACCATGTTTATTCAACAGAGAACTGTGAATACCTACTATGTGTCAGCTGCCCTCTCGGAGCAGAAATAGCACAAAGTAGACAAAAACCATATCTTCCTGGAGCCCAGGTGCCTGTGGATTTGTTCAGCAAATGGTATTTGTGCCCTAGAGGTACCGAGGCAAAAAGAACATCGTCGTTTTCCCTCATCCCTGCTTTTCCTCTTCCCATTTACTTAAAATATCAGAAAACTTTGCTGGAAGTTTCTTTACATTATATATGTTTATTAGGTGCCTGGCATATATCAGGCACTGTGGTATGTACCCTTCTTAAATAAAGATAAATAATTTTGGCCCTTGAGCTCAAGGAAATATACAGGCTGGGTAAGGAAATGAAACTAGGTTAATGAAATAGCTCTGCCCACTTTTTTCTAGCTAGCTGACTGCGACTCCAACTCAGAAAGAAATTTCTCCTAATCACTGGTTCTAATACAAATAAAATGTAGTGATTCATTAATCTCCTTAGCCTATAATTGCAAATTGGGTTTTCTCTAGAATGTACCTAAAGGAGGTAGGTACCCATTAAGCCATTCAGGGGAGTTTTATTTAAGCTGCAAATAAAATTAGTTTACTCATTTTTAATTTAATTCCCAAGAGGCATTTTGGAAGACTTCCCTTCTCATTTGACCTAAAACCATTTTTTAAAATTATTGTTCTCCTAAATTGAAGCCCTTTCCAGCACTGCACATAAGAAGTCTTAAAACTCATCTGTTTTCTTTTTTGTAATTGACTTACAAATGCATAATTGACTCACAAATGCATAATTGACTATGCATGGCATTTTAAAAGGGCAAAGTTTCCATTTGCTTCTTGATCTCTTTGAAGTTTTCCCGTTTTCCTAAAGCCCTCTTCCAACAACATCCCAAGTGATTCCTTGGGTCTTCTCCCCTTGGTCCACCAGACTCTTGGCATCTTAATGTAGGGGGTCACTTCCCTGAAGTAAAGGCACCAGAAGATTCGGAACCAAATATACATTTGGCCTCATTCGTCTGACACGTGGACAGTTTTTTTTTTTTTTATGAGTCATTAGACTATAACTTTTCAGCGTGACCACTGTTAGAGTGAGCCATCTAAACAACAAAGAATTCTGTATTTTCCATCACCTGAGCTATAAATCTGATTCACACACAGATACACAGACATAGACACACACACACACACACACACACACACACCATCTACTCAACTTTAGTGGAGGCAAAAGAAAAAAAAAGTAGTAGCTGTTATTATTTGGAAAAGGTCCTTCTAAAGACAATGTTTAGTTAAAGTAAGCAAGCCTAGCAGTGGGTGGTAGCCGCATCAATATGGAGGTAAGTTCCTCTCTCTACCCAGTGTTAAGAGGCATCACACAACAGAAAGCATGGACGGGAGCTAAGGAGAAAAGTCCCGGATGCTAAGCCAAAGTTAGGGACCCACGGGCTCTTCATCCAGGTGCTTCTGCTTGGGAAAATGGGAAACTGGTGCTTTTCAGATGCCTGGTGGAATCCGGCCAGGTGGGTGGGTGGGGGGTGTCTTGTTTGGTTCCCCAGAAGTCAACATGGAAGCGAGGATTTGAATGGAATTTGGTTTATTTGGAAGAGGCAGAAAACCAGCAGGAAAGGGAAGAAATAAGACTGGGAAGGAAGGCAACAAATAGTGGATGATTGTCTAGCCAGTGACGTCCTCAGGAAGCCCCATCCCACCAAGAAACACTCGAAAACACTATTTTAAAAAAAGAATGACAACTTGAGAGAGAGACAGCGGAGCCGGGGTGCAGACAGGAAATGATGAGAGTGGCGCTACCAGTAAGGCGTCAGTGGACCCTGCTCAAGGGATAGACAGAGTTGAGCCCAGATATGGCACGTGGGTGACGCGGACCCAGATCTCCGCAAACACGGACTGGAATTCCATTCTTGATCTCCATCCAACAGCTAATCTACTAATTGCTCGTGTTTCATAATGACTCAGTTACCAACTTCTGTCTCCCTGGCCCGTTTCCTCCTTGAGAATGGCATCTGCCACCCAGTGCAGCTCCCTTCTTGATGATGTAGAACACGACCAATGTAGTCATTCATCTTTTCCCCGGAAGTGGGTTCTTGAGTGGTGCAATCTGTGTCGCGCTCTTCCTCAACAAGACAGGAGGGATTTGATTCCTGGAATTTCATTAAGTCCAACTTATTTAATGGGCTTCTTGTAAATCCTGACTCGTGTCGGGTTGCTTACGCGTGTGAACAGAGAATTTCTGCATTACAAGCTGAGAAATGTTTCTGGAAGACATTTAAAGCCTTCTTAAGCAGGTTAGTGGGTCTGAGTTTCTGTCTGAACCAACTGTTCTCAAAATACATTTGACATTGGGCATGTGCATGAGTTGGTGCAGGGGTCCCTGGGAGTTCTGAGCACAAATCCTGTTAACAGGTAATAAGATTATGAGCACATCCCATGTAGAACGCGTGGTTTTATCAGCCAAAGTGAAGCACCGAGATGCCAGGCTGTTAATGGGATTCAGCGTCTGTGTCTTTCATGGGTTTCTAAACAGACAAAGTTCATGGCTATCCAAATTACCAACAGAATCAAAGCTACATCCATGTGTGGAGTATTTTATTTCTTCTCCTTTAAAAAAAAAATGCTTTTTTATACCACAATCTCCTTGCATCTTCAGAAGATGTAAGAAAATGAACCAAATATGAAAAGTCATGTTGCATTTCGGAGTGTCTGACCGCAATCTATGGACCAAGACAATGCCAGACGGTAATTTCAGCATTTAGCAGGATAAAGGTTATTGACTAATGGCCTTTGAGAAAGGAGAAAAAAAATAGTGTGTTGAATGCAATACAAACCCCCATATTTTGTGTTAGGATCTTTTGTAAACTCTAGCTATAGAGTACAATCATCGGATACGCTCTCTTTTTTCTTTTATGTCTTTGTGGGTTGCCCTTAAAATGCTCCATTTATATATACTACTCTAAGAAATTTATTTGGCATTGAATTTTTTTGGAAATGTGTTACAAAGAAGGTTCGATTTCATCCCATTCAAGGACCTGAGTCATGGGCAGTTCAGTGCCAACACTTTGACTGTTTTCCTGTGGAAGTCACTCATGGTGTTGAGTACCCACTAAGTGCTGCCCAGTTCAATGTCACCCAAATCCACGATGATGAGTTACAGGTGTTGGAACAACAGGATTGGCACAGCCACTTCCGATCCGATCAGTCTTTTCATCTATTAATGCTTCCAGTCTTTGCCCAGCTACAAAGCAGTGATGTCCAAATGCCAGCTCACCTCTGTGTATCCTTCTCCTCTCCCCCATCCGACTGGTCACTTGATCCACGGCAGTCCCTTCGTGACAGTGACAGTGACAGCTTGCTCTCTTGCCCTCCTTTGGTGTCTCTGGACACAGCTGGGTCTTCCTGGATGCAGCCGGATCTTTCTCCAGCTCAGTGGTGACAAACGTGTTTCTGTTTCAGGGGCTTTGCCCTTGGTGCTCCTTTAGAGCCCCTCGTCCCCCTTCCCCCTCCACCCACCCATCCCCCACCCACCGCCCCTCTGGTAACCATCAGTTTGTTCTCTAGAGTTCACAGTCTGTTTCTTGATTTGTGTCTCTCTTGTTCTTTTCCACTCCTCTGCTTCTTTTTTTGTTTCTTGAATTCCACATATGAGTGGAATCGTACTGTATTTGTCTTTCTCTGACTTATTTCACTTATAATTATATCTAGATCCACCCATGTTGTGGCAAATGGCAAGATTTCATTCCTTTTATGGCTGAATAATATTCCAGCACGTGTGTGTGTGTGTGTGTGTGTGTGTGTGTGTGTAAAATCACATCCTCTTTACCCATTCATCACTCTGGAAACGTGGGCGGCTTCCGTATCTTGGCTACTGTCAATGCTGCTATCAACAGGGGATGCATGTATCCCTTTGAATTAGGGTTTCTTCATTCTTTGGGTAAATACCTAATCGCCCAATTGCTAGATCAGAGGGTAGGTCTAGTTTAACTTTCCGAGGACCCTCCAAGGTGTTTTCCAGAGTGGGTGCAACAGTTTGCATTCCCACCAACAGTGCACAAGGGGCCCCCTTTCTCTGCATCCTTGACAATGCCTGTGGTTTCTTATGTTGTTAATCACAGCTATTTTGAGAGGAGTGAGGTGATATCTCATTGTGGTTTTGATTTGCAGTTCCCTGATGGTAAGTGGTGAGGCACAGCTTCTCATGTTGGCCATTATGTCTTCTTTGACATATTTACATTGGATTTTTGTTTTGGGGATATTGAGTTTTATAAGTTTGTTATATATTTTAGATACTGACCCTTTATCAGAGATGTCACTTGCGAATATCTTCTCCCACTCTGTAGGTTACCTTTTAGTTTTGATTGCTTCCTTCACTGTGAAGAAGCTTTTTATTTTAATGTAGCCCAGTAGTTTTTACTTTTGTAAACTGGATTGATACCTTAATTCTCTTTCTGCTGCTTCATTATTGGTGTACAGAAATACAACAGACTTCTGTAAATTAATGCTGTATTCTGCAACTTTACTGAATTTATCAGTGTTTTGGTGTGAGCAGTGTCTTGGTGGAGTCTTTTGGATTTAGTGTATATATTATCATGTCTTCTGCAAATCATGAAAGTTTTACTTATTCCTTACCAATCTGGATATATTTCTTTTTGTTGTCTGATCTCTGTGTCTAGGACTTCCAGAACCATGTTGAATAAAAGTGGGGAGAATGGACATTCTTGCCGTGTTCCTGACCTTAACCTTTCCCCATTAAGAATGTTCACTTTGGGTTTTTTATATGTGGTCTTTAGTATGTTGAGGTATGTTCCCTCTAGACCTACTTTGTTCAATATTTTTATCACGAATAGATGCTTTACTTTGTCAAATGATTTTTCTGTATATTGAAATGATTATATGATTCTTATCCTTTCTCTTATTGATGTGAGGTATTACATGGATTGATTTGTGAATATCGAGCCACACTTGCAACCCAGGAATAAATCCCACTTGATCATGGTGAATGATCTTCTTAATGTAATGTTGAGTTCATTTTGCTAGTATTTTGTTGAGGATTTTTACAACTATGTTCATCAAGGATATTGGCCTGAGTAGTCTTTTTTTAGTGGTGTCTTTATCTGGTTCTGTTATCAGGGTAATGCTGGCCTTATAAAATGAATTTGGAAGTTTTCATTCCTTTTCTTTTTGAGAACAATTTGTGAGGAATAGGTATTAAGTCTACATGTTTGATGGAATTTACTTTTAAAGCCAACTGGCCCTAGACTTTTGTTGGGAGATGTTTTATTACTGATTGAATGTCTTTGCTGGTTATTGGTCTGTTCAAATTTTCTATAACTTCCTGTTTCAGTTTGGGTAGGTTGTATGTTTCTAGGAATTTATCCATTTCTTCTAGGTTGTCCAATCTGGCATATAGTTTTCATAATATTCTCTTATAATTGCTTGTATTTCTGTGGTGTCAATTATTTCTCCTCTCTCATTTGTGATTTTATTCATTTGAGTGCTTTTCTTTTTTTTTCCTGATAATTCTGGCTAGAGATTTATCAATTTTATTGACTTTTTCAAAGAAACAGCTCCTGGTTTCATTGATCTGTTCTATTGTTTTTCATTTTAGTTTCTGTATTGTTTATTTCTGCTCTAATCTTTATTATTTCCTTCCTCCTGCTGGCTTTAGGTGATGTTTATTGTTGCTTTTCTAGAGCCCCTAGGTGTAAGGTTAAGTTTTTTTGTTTGAGATTTTTCTTGCTTTGAGGCCTGTATTTCTATAAACTTTCCTCTTTGGACTGCTTTTGCTTCATCCCAGAGGTTTTGGACCATTATATTTTCATTCTTATTTCTTTCCATATACTTTTTTATTTCTTCTTTTACTTCCTGGTTGATCCATTCATTGTTTAGGAGGATGTTATTTAACCTCCAAGTACTTGTGGTCTTTCCAGAATTTTTCTTGTGGTTGACTTCTAATTTCATAGCATTGTGGTCACAAAAGATGTGAGGTAGGACTTCAATCTTGTATTGGCTGACGCTTGTTTTATAGCCCAATATGTGATCTATTCTGGGGAATGTGCCATGAAACTTGAAAAGAATGTGTATTCTGTTGTTTTAGGAAGAAATGTTCTGACTATATCTGTTATATCCATCTGGTTCAATGTGTCATTCAAAGCCACTGTTTCTTTGTTGATTTTCTCTTTAGATGACCTGTACATTGATGTGCATTGATGTAAATGGGGCGTTAAAGTCCCCCACTATTATCATATTATTATCAATTAGTTCTTTTATGATTCTTATTAACTTTTTTGTGTATTTCGGTCTCCTACGTTGTGTGCATAATATTTACAATTATTTTATCTTCTTGTTGAATTGTCCCCTTTATTATACAGTGTCCATCTTTGTCTCTTGTTACAGTCTTTGCTTTAAAGTCTATTTTATCCAGTATAAGTAATGCTACTCTGGCTTTCTTTTGACATCCATTTGCATGATAGATGTTTCTCCATCACTTCACCTTCAATCTGCAGATGGGTTTAGGTCTAAAATGAGTCTCTGGTAGGTAGCATGTTGATGGGTCTTTTTTTTTTCCCTCCCCAAATCCATTCCGTCTCCCTATGTCTTTTTGATTGGAATGTTTATACCACTTACATTTGAAGTAATTATTAGTAGATATGTATTTATTGTTATTTTATTTCTTGTTTTGTGGTTGTTTCTGGAGATTTTCTCTGATCCTTTCTTATCTTCCTCTTTTATGGTTTGCTGACTTTATCTGGTGATATGTTTAGATTTCCTTATTCTTTGCATGTTTGTCAGTGGCTTTTGATATGTGATTACCATTATGTTTGTATATAACCTCTGATGCATATCACAGTCTATATTAACTTGATAGTCATTTAATTTTGAACCCACTCTTTTCTCCTCCCCGTGTTTTAGGTATGTGTTTTTATACTTTATATCCTTTTATTTTGTGGCTGATTTCACTGATTTTTTTTTACAGAAATATTCATTTTTTACTGCCTTTGTGTTTCCTACCTTTATTCTGTCACTTCTGGTCTCTCCTTTTCACTCAAAGTATCCCTTTTAATATTTCTCATAGGGCTAATTAAGTGATCATGAACTCCTTTAGTTTTTGTTTGTCTGGGAAACTCTTCATTTATCCTTCTATTCTGAATGACAGCCTTTCTGGATAGAGTATTCTTGGCTGCACATTTTTCCCATTCAGCACTTTGAATGCATTCTGCCACTCCCTTCTGGTTTGGGAAGTTTCTGCTGAAAAATCCTCTGCTAGCTTTGTGGGTTTTCCTTTGTAAGTTACTGACTTTTATTGTCTTCCTGCTTTTAATATTTTTTTTCTTTATCACTATATTTTCCCATTTTAATTACAATATGTCTTGGTGTAGATCTACTTTTTATTGATTTTGATGGCAGTTTTCTGTACATCCTGGATCTTCATAACTGTTTCCTTCCCCCAGATTAGGGAAGTTTGCAGCTATTATTTTTTCAAATAAATTTTCTGCCCCCTTCCCTGTCTCTTCTTCTGGGTCTCTAATAATACAAATGTTGATTGATTGAGTCACTGAGTTCCTAAATCTATTCTCATTTTGTATGATTCTTTTTTCTCTCTTTTGTTCAGCTTCATTAATTTCCAGTACTCTGTCTTCTAAGTCACTAATTCATTCCTCTGTTTCTCCCATCCTGCTGTTCATTCCATCCAGTCTGTTTCTCTTTTTGTTTTTTGAGCCCTTTGTCTCAGCTATGTTATTCCTCATCTCTGTGTTAAGGGTTTCACTCATGTCTTCTACTTTTTTATAAAGTAGAGTGAGTATCTGTGTGATCATTACTTTAAATTCTCTATCAGACATGTTACTTATATCTGTTTTTGCTTAGACCTGGCTGTAGCTTTGCCTTTTCTTTCATTTAGTAGAAATTCCTCTGTTTTCTTACTTTTTCTAAGCCTCTGTGCCTGTCCCTGTGTGTTAGGAAAGTCGCCTATGTCTCCTGCTCCTGAGAGTAATCGCCTTACAAAGAAGAGGTCCTGTAGCGCCCACCATGTGGTGTCCCCTGTTCCTCAGGGCCCAGCACTGCTGGAAGTGTCTCCAGTGTGTACTGTGTGTGCCCAGATGTTTTGTCCTGGCCACTTTATTTTTCAGACCAGTCATCTGCAGAGGCTCTCTTTGTTTGTATTGGAAAGTGTTTGGTTCCTGGCCTGAACGTGGCAAGCTTTAATGAGGTGGGCTCTGATCTGTCTGTGAAATGAGACCTGTCACCACCACCATGGGAACAAGAACTCTGCAAAACTTCCACACTGGGAGACATGGTGGGAGCAGGGGCTTGGGCTCCTCTTCTATGAGAGGGGGCCACTGCACTAAAAATGAGGCGACCACTGGGAAGGGCAGTCCCACTGAGACATCAAGGGGTTAGGGCCTGGCGTAAGTCAGTTAGGTAGCAAGTATCCTTGGCGCTGCCCTGGTTCCCACAGGTGGCTCTGTATTTATGCTAAGGGGTGGGGTAGGTAAATGACAAGGGCCAGTTTCTTTGTTCCTGAAGGGGTCTCTCTGTGAATTGTACCTCTCTGGGACGTGCTCCAAGATGTACAGATAACCCCCCTGCTGTGTGCCCCAGGCACTCTTCAGATCACCATTTCCATGCTGTGTGTCCATGGGTTGTTCGGGTTGTTCAGGTTGTTCGGGTTGTTTGCAGGCCTTCTCAACCACAGCAGCCCTGGTACCCTCCAGGCTCCATAGTAGCCAAGGCCATTGACTAAAACTCTAGTTTTTAAGCCCCACTGGTTGCTAGAAGACAGAATTTGGCCCCTCCCTTTCCAAGCAGTTGCTCTGGGGATTCATGCTCCCCTTGTGCTCACCTATGTACTAGTCTGTCTCTTTCCCTTTTCCACAATGGCAGCTCTTTCCCCACTGCAGTGACCACAATCTATTTCTCTCTCAACCACATCTCCACAATTCCTATTTCCTTCACTGTAGCCTCTTCTCTACCTCTGGTTGTGGATTTTCTCTTCAGGTCAATTTCTGGAGATATTTAGGATGATTTGATAGTTACATAGTTGTATGTAAGGGAGGAGGCAAGCCTAGGGTCTGCCACCATCTCCCAACCTCTTCAACACATGCTGCTTTTAAATGTGATGTCTCAAATAGCCTATGATACAGCAAAGACCATTTTTTATCCCTTTCTCTATCCTTGGTACCTACTAGAGTGCTTCATATGACAGCAGGTGCTCAAATAGACAGGTTAGTGAGTGGTGTGAGAAGGCAAGGGAATCCCGTACAAGAGAGGGAAACTAGCATGGATGTATCCACGTCCGTGCTGACATCTGTCCTCTTGTTCAACCCCCATAACTAGTCCATAAAGTCGGTAGTTGGTCCCCACACTATAGATGAGAAGCATGAACCCACAACTGCACTGTGCATAGGGAGCCAATGTTGGTGGGTGGCGGAGTCCAAATCCATGTTCTCTGTAGGGTTCCTTTATGGTGCGCACAATGTGGTAAGAACAGGGTCTCTCTTCAGAACAGGGTTCTGAAGGAGGTAGAGGAAGGCAAGTAGAGACACAAGTTCATGACCATGTCACTTGGAATGCCCTCCCAACAATGAGTGCTTAAGAAAGAACTAAATGCACCAACACATGTGGAATGATGGGGGTCTACTTTTCACACTGTAGTTGTGCTACTTTTTGAAAGTAAGACATATATCACCACCTAGTCACATGGAACTACCTTGGAATGGGAGATAGTTTCCCATTGAGGGTTCCCCATAGAGGAGTCCCCCACCCTGGGTGCCAAGGGAGGCACATCAGCTCATCACAGGCAAACATCATGATTGGAGTATACATTCTGCTCAAAATGTTTATCATCCTTGGCTCTTATCTACTGTAAATCCATGAGCCCCCTTGAGAGCTGATAAAAGCTGAACAATCCTTTGTGCCTGTAAGCCATCTGCCCACAATTTCAGGCCATCCATGAACCCTGGGTAATAACTTCAGTTTTAGAAAATTCCCAGAACTGTCAACAGTGGAAATTTTTAAATAAAAGATGCTATTGTTCATATTATCTTTTGTGTTATGTAACCAGTAGACACATTTGGAAGAAAAAGAAAAGGAAACTAAAAAACTTACTTATAAGCCTGTCATTGCACAGAGCCCCTGTTCTTCTTTGATATATTGACATTTTATTTCCCTGCTCACATACAATTCTACATTTGGCTCTTTTTTTTTTTTTTTTTTTTTACTTAACACATCGTATCATCAAACCCTTGTAAGGGCATTTCACAATCAGTGTTGTTTAATTGGAAATGTTTTAGCATAACATTTTTGTAAGAGTCAAGCACAGAAGCACAGTGATGCAGGGAACATTGGTCTCTGTTTTGTCTAAAATTATTTTAGAATCCATTCAATTTTGTGATGTGCGTTCTCTTCCATCTACAGCTCCCCACCACAAAATGGCTTCAGATATCACAATTAGAAATATTTTAAAGTAGCACATGAGAATATTGAGCTTTAATGGGACCACTGCCTCAGGCTGTAGTAAAAATAGAATTGCCCCCCAATTATTATCATCATCCCTCTCTCCACACTGAATCATGATAAGACTGAGCAAATTTCATTCCCCACCAGGCAACTAATCATCCTTTTGCCATGCTCTCTTGGTAAGTGGAATGGAAGACATTTCACTATGTGATACAGTAATGTGTCCCAACTAGAGATGGGGGTAAACTGTTCTTGGGGAAAGTCATGACAAGAGAATTCACACATATGAAGCTTAGAAAGAAGTCCCCCCCCACACACACACACACACATGCAGAGTCCCTTGGCAGGCTGGCCTCCCCCCATCCTCAAAGCAGCTATCTCTATTCTCATCTTCATATAGCTGCCCTCTCTTTTGGTCTTTTGAAAATCTCAGAAAAGTTGGCAGTTCACTTCAAATACCCACTTGCTAACTTGCAAGTGGTGAAGGTATTTTCCAGAACATTATCAAAAATGTCTGAAGCGCTAAATGTAATGACTGTTTCTCATATTCGTCTTGGCCTCTCCAGAAGAGCAACTGTATCTTCTTGGCCATTTTTCTTATTTTCCCATCCCTCACGTGGCTCACCTGGGACTGTCCCTCAGTTTCCCTCACTATGTTATAGATAGCAATCTTTGTGTAAGTGGCCCTATTACTCAGTAATGCTTTCTATTCTCCTTGGGTGGAAATCCCATGCCCACAGGCTGAGCTATATCATTCATACTGATGCCTCTCAAAGGAGTCACTTCAGGCTGTGGACCTGTCTCCTGAGCATCCAGATCTGCATTTCGAGCTTCCTATTAACATCTCCACAGAGATGTCCTTCAGGCACTGTTAGCAGCTTGAAAAGAGGTGCAGAGCAGAGAGGTGGATAAAATCTCAGATGCTGGAGCCAGACTGCCTGGGCTTGAGACCTGGCTTTGCCACTAACTAGCTCTGTATCATTGGTCTTCCTCACTCATCTCTCTGGGCCTCAGTTTCCTGATCAGAAAAACATATATCAAAATAATACTTGCCTTATAAGATTGTTGTGATTCTTACAGGATTCTTCTTATTTGTTATGCTACATTGTATGTGCAACTAACTCTTCAGAACAGTGCTTGGCACGTGGGAAATACTCTTGAAGTGTTAGTGATAATAAAATGTAGCAATTTTTTTAAATCAATAATATTGTCAGCTAAGCTTTCCTGATTGTTACCTAAGTCCCGTGCATAGATTATTTCATTCATCCTTAAGATGATCCTTAAGAAGCAGCTGCTGTTGTTCTCACCTACAGATGAGAAATAAGCACAGAGAGGTAAATTAATCAGCTCAAGGACACACAGTTTCTCAAGGCCACATTCTAAGTGGTAGGACGGTGATGTAAACCAGAGCAGTCTGTCTTCAGACCCATGCTTCTGGCGGCTTCACTGTGCTGCCTCCTTTCTCCACGGACAAGGCTGAAATTGACAAATGTTCTCCCTTTTTTCAATGGCCATCTTCTTCCATTTTTCTCTCCCCTCCCAGAGATCACCTTTATGTCACATTCCTCTTTACATGCCAGTCAGCACGTGCGACACCCAGAATTTGTCTTTCATCTTTCTCCACTCTGTTCTCACTGCTACTGACCATTGAACCCTCTTCTCTAGTTTAGCCTGCTGTAACACCGCCATGGGGCTCTCCCACCCATGTGGTCTCTCCTTCACAGCACGCCCTGCTCACTCACACCACCGGCACTGTTTGGAAAAAAAAAAAAAATAGAGCCTTTGGGTTTATAACATTGAAGTGGAGAGGTTATAGGCAATACTTGGGCAAGCACGAAGAATAGGTAGATTCTACATATTTTTGCTGCAGCTGGAGAAATTTTAAGTGACAGCCACAGATTCAGACCTATCATCAGGGACTTTTCTTATGAAGCAGATAGGCTCTAGAGTGACAAAACTGGACTCAAAAGACCGATCCCATTTTTTTCCTGGCATAGAGACAATCGGGGTTCTCTCTTCTCTTTGAATAAATCTTTCTCTGCTTTGAAGGGTGACCCATGATATCACTGAAACAAAACATCTGTTTCACAGCAAATGCTTCCAGTCACCCAGGGAGAAAGAGAAATAATAACTTTTTCTTTTCCCCAACCCTAGCATGCCTCTTAACCCCTCTACTTAGAAAACTCCTACATATCCTTCAAAGCCCAGGGAGAATGTACCTTTCCTTTTGAAGCCTCTGCCAGATACTTCTTTCTAATCATGAAGTAGGGCATGTGGGTTAGGACACGGCTTTGCAGCAAAAGCTAAGGTTTAAATACTGGTTTTATTTTTTATTGGTTGTGTGGCCTCCAGTGAGTCAGCTCCTGATTCTGTGCTATAGTTTCCACATCTGGAAAATGGGAGGTTGGACCAGCTCTAGCTTTATATGACTGTTGGGAAGATTTAAAATATATATATATATATATATATATATATATATATATATATATATATATATATGACAGGCATTCAGCCTGGAACATTGTAAGTGTCCAGTAATTGTTAGTTGCTGAAACTTAGAGCCTAAAATAAACACAGACATCCTGGAAAACCATAGCACCCATGGCAAGCATTGAATTTTCTTTTTTTTCCAAATCAAAAGAGTAGTTACCATTCTTCTGAAAGGAAAAAGAAAATGTCAGACTTTCTTAGATTCTCATGGAGCAGGAGGTTGTTCCTGCAGCTCGGGGCTGAGGGGACAATATAAGGAGACTGTGGGTCAGATTTCCAGCTACAAGGTAGGGTTTGATCCAATGTCACAGGCATTTGATTGGATCTCTACAAACCAAGATTCTGTCCAAGAACCCCTTTGAAGAGGAATTGATGTTAGAATTTGGCCTATGATCTCTGCCTCCTGGGAATTAGGTTTTTGTTTTTTTGTTTTTTAAGAAGAGAGAGAATCACAGTGATAAGAGCTAGGACATTGTCATATCTCTTTTAAGTGACTCACCAGGTGACAGTAGGAAAGACGAGGATGGCAGGAAGAGACTTTACAGTTCAGACTGGAGTGATGGAGGGTCTCCTTTCTCCTCCTTTCCTCTCTGTGAAGGTTATTTTCCATCTTTGGGGAGTCACGGGACCATTTGGCAAATGAAGTGTCATATGGAGAATTTTCAGCAGATGCTTCCGTTCTGATAGGGAATGGCAAAAGTTCCCTAAATTCATGAGACACCTGCAGATGCCACCTAATGTCTAACTGCCTTTGTGACACTTCAGTGTTTTCTAAAATGGTGAAGCAGCATGCTGTGACTTAGTGCAGTGAGCAGAACAGGGGCCAAAGGAAGGAATTCCCAGCCTCCCCAAAAGCTGTCCTTTGGTGACGTTGGCCCTCCCCTTCCATGAAACCTGTGGTCAGCTCCAACCCTGTCCCACTCCACCCTCTGTGGCCAGACTTGTGTTTCCACTCAGAGGTTTACTGAGACAACATTTAATTCTTCATTGATGCCATCTATGGAAGACTTCCATTCACCCCACCCAGAATTCTTTATAAGTGGAATAGACATATCTAGGACACATCTAGGAGATGCCAGATTATATGTTTCATGTTAATTCCTTGGAACCAGGAAAGGGTCCTTTGTTTAGTGGTCCACTTGCTGGCAGATTCCATAAGCATCCATTGAGTCTGCTGTGTGTCTGGTACTGCCATGTTCCTGGTACTTAGTACTGGATACCAGGAATAGTCTAAGATGCTATCCCTGACCTCAAAGAACTTTGAACTTTGAGGTCAGTGGGAAACCCAAGCCTATGGATAACGACAGCCAATAGATCTATCCTGTCATAATAATAAACCTTTATTTACTATATTCCATGTTCTAAACTCTCAACCTTGTGTGGATTCTCATTTAACCTCCTCCAAACTGAAGGAGGTAACATCTGCTTTTACCTCTTCTCAGTTCAAGCAAATAAGCATGAAAAACAGTTAAGTAATGTGCCTGAGCTCATTGTTAACAGAAGAAGGGCTGGGATTCAAATCCCTTGTGCCTTGCCTCTGGTCCACATGGAAGCTTACATAGCCCAGACATGCAAAGTGCTGTACAAATACAAAGTGGCATACAAATCAAGGTGCAGTAGATCCTAGCTTGTGGGCAGGATGCTGAAAAGCATTTTAAAGAATATTTAAATAGAGGACAGTGAATTTCCTACTACAGATGGACGGAATAAAAAATATATATAATATATATTACATATATATTATATAATATATAATATATATAATAACAGGAATACATATTATAGAATATATATAATAACAGGAATTTCTTTTCTCTGACAGAGAAGTCTAGGACGAATATGGTAGCCCCATGGGGTTGGAAACTTGCTCGCTTCAATCTTATTGCTCAGCTAGCTAGTGCTAGGTACTGCCCTCATCCACATGACCCATGATGGATGAACACCACATCCATGTTCCAGAAAGCAGGAGAGGGAAGGAGTCTAGGGGAAGCCCTCCCTTGTTTAAAGGATAACACAGACATTGCGCTCAATAATTGCATTCACAATGTATTGGCCAAAAATTGATCATGTGAACACAAACAGCTGCAAGGGAATCTGGGAAATGAAATACTCTGTATAGCCATATATCAGGCAGAAAACTGTATCATTACAGAAGAAAGAGAGGGAAAACAGCAGTAGAACAAACCAGGCATTTCTGCCACTGCTGGTATACCTATCCTCAATCATAATTGTGTTTTATACGTGTGCTCAACTACCCTTCTAAGTACCCACTAGACACCACACCCTGCTTGGATCAAGGGACCTCGGGAGAAGGATTCCAAGTCCTGTACCGATAGCAATTGAACCAAGCATTACGGAGAAATTGCCACACTCTGCAATAACACCTAACATTTATTGACCTTGTAACATCCATCAGCCACTGTGGTTATCACTCTATACTGACTAAGCTGGAGTGCTGTTAAATTCCTCTTATACCAATGAAGATACTGAGGCCTTGGAAGGTGAAGTGTCTTGTCCAAGGTCAGACAGAAAGTGGTGGGGGCAAGATGCCTTCCTAGGCTGGAGCAGCCAGGCCATAATTTAAGTATACGTTGGGTCAATCATTGATACTGATAATCATCTCCTGGCATCACCCAACATTGATGGTCCATGTTGGACCATGCATCACACAGGATCGTGGCAGTACCATTTTTTATACAGAGGATAAGATACTCAACCCCATTCCCAATAAGCTGCCCCAAACCCACAGAACTATGTAAGGTGATTTCACTAGCTTACCCCAACGTGTTCCCATAGGGATACTGATATGGTGGTTATATACTAGGAAATCTATATTTTAAAGGACATTTCTCTCCAGTTATTTCTTCCCAGCAGGTGAGGAGTCACCTAAAATTATTGGACACTTTACTTCCAATCCAAATACACTGTATTGCATACTCAGCTCTATATAATAACAGGAATTTCTTTTCTCTGAATAGTCCAATCTTTTGTAAAAGATTTTTTGTTTTTTTTTTTTCAAGTTCTGAATACTCCATACCTAGACTCCAGCTTGAGAGAATTGATGCCTCCAATTTCATCTTGGGAGGTAGATTAAATAGACATTCATTTTAAAGAATATTTAAATAGAGGACAGTGAATTTCCTACTACAGATGGACGGAATAAAAAATATATATAATAGAACAGAAACTGGTATGGTTAGCACATGGAGCTGGTGCTGTAAATGTTACACATTAAAATGAAGCTTGACCCCTGCCTTCAAGGAACTAAATTGAGCTGTCACAGCCCTACCAAAGAACTGTGCAGGGGACTAGAAACATCACTGCGCAGCCACCAAGTAAGGGCATCAGTTAAGGTCAGTTAGTGTATAATTTGGAGCAGGATGTTCGGTTGGACACAGATTTGGAAAATTAGAAGAAGTTGACGTCTCAGGCAGCTTTTAGGCACAGAGATTAATGCTGCTTAATTAAGAAATGATTCAGTACCAAGGATAGCTCCTGGCCAAGCTATGGCTCCCAGAGGTCTGGGGGTGTAGCCTCCTGTCAGTAGACTCCCTTCTCTCTCAAACAGGTTCATTGTTCAAGGGTTCTCATGCAATAACATGTACACACCACTCAGCACTTATTAGGTGACAACTGAATGACACACGTTGGCCTTATTATCACTGTCTCAGGGAGTACCACACTGTCAGCCTCGGCAGGAAGCTCCACCAAGGGCCTCTTGTCTTCCAATAGGTTTAGAACCTCATTATGGTGTCTTCATCAGATTTGTCTCTTACTGTTCACTTTTTTTCATGATTTGAACATAAAGAGGGCCTTGGATAAAGGATAGTAGAAAGTGAAACTTCTATAATGCTCCAAGGGGCCTGAAAGAGTCGAAGGAAAAGGAAGCAGGGCCACATTGTCAGTTCCTCAAATGAACATAACACCAGGAAGCACTGCAACAACTGAAGAATGAAGGAAGGGAAGGGGGAAAGTAAAAAAGAAAAAAAAATAGGACTTTTTTTTTGCACATTTGCATACTTTACACTTCTGAAGAAGTAGAAGGAAGATGAGTTATTTATTCTGAAAATGGACATAGCTGGGTGCCCCCTGATGTCTACCACCTGCTTTCCCCTGCCCTGGAGAGCACAGTGTTTAGGGCATGAGTGAGACCTCCTGCAGATGGCCCCAGCCCAATCAACCCATTTTAGCTTTATGGTTTATATCGCAGTGATTAAGGAAATACATAAGGTTTGGAAGTTCCTTACATGTAGGTGATGGTAAAAGCTGTGGGCGTGGATAGAATTAATAAGAGAGAGTGAGAAGGGAAATCAGATTATGGGCTGCACACAATGGCTCAGTGAGGGTGGGGGACACTCATACTGTGGCTTGAGGGGAGGAAGAGGAAGTGGTTAAAAACTGTTTCAGAGAAGAAAGAGCTGAGGAGAGTCCAGGATCAGGCCAGGGGAAGAATAAATACTGAGATGGGAGCTAGTTGTTTAGGCTACACTGAGCTGCACGTAAAGGAGTCCAACGCACTGGAGATGATACAGTCCGTACATCTGGTGAATTCACATCAAGTGGCTGCAGGTAGGCAGCTAAGGGCAGGTCAGCTGCTCATCACTCGATGCCAAAAATAAGCTCCCTGTATCCTTCCCCTTCTTTGTCCTCCGCATCTTGGCCTTCTGTCCTTCTGCCCATGTACTTGTTGCCTAATGGTTGCAAGGCAGCTGCCACAGCTCCAGACACATCAAGATTCCACTGAGGGGAATGAAGTACAAGTAGGAAGTGGAGAGAAGGTTCAAGGTCCTCTCTTCTATCAGGGAAGAACATCCTTTTCAGAAACTGCTGCAGACTTCTCATGACTTTTAATTATCCAGGACCAATCACATGGCCACTCCCACATGCAGAAGAAGCTAGAGAAGTTTCTGGCTGTTCTGGGCTCTATTCTTCATGTGCAGTAGGATGAAGCAGTTGGGAAGGGCTTTGTGGCTAACCAACAAAATTTCCCACAGTGCAATTCCAGCACCAGTGCTATACCTTTCATTACAAGGCTTGTTCTATGGTTAGTTCTTTTAAATAAGCTAATAAAATAGTCACGATTACCCAGAGCACTTTCTCATAAAATCAGGAAAGTGAGTTTTGGCAATTCTCAACCACAATATTTTAGTTGTTGGAATTGATGGCATTTCTTGTTTGTTAATAACGACCACCATATGAACACGCGGTTAGCTCATGTTTTTCTGACATAAAAATTAGGTCATGACTCATTTAGAGTAGAGGTCTTAGTTTTTAAGAAGAATCAGTCATTTAGAGAAGTTGGTAAATTTGGTGGATTTATAGTAGAGCTACTTAGCTGAGAATTTATGTATAGTGTGAAAGTCATTTTCCTTTTTGATTAGATATTCTAGGACCTCAGGATTTTTTTCCACAATACTACTTTTCCATAAGTTATACTGAGCTGTGTAAAACTAATTTGCTTTGAAGATGTTATATCACTGGGCTAAAAAAAAAAAAATCTCTTTCACAGAGAAACATAAAAACCAGGACCATTTTGTATTACATTTGGGAGATGTTCAGTGAGTTGTGGTCATGATAAACTAAAGCATCCAGGATTCTAAGTTGAGCCAATGGTTTCAGAAAAAGTGATGTCCTGGGCAAGTCTTCAAGATGATGCATCGGCTGTTTCTTTTTACAGTATGAATGCTTATAATTCCAAACAATAGATTTTAATTTCTTGCATGAACTAATTAGTACTTACGATAAATTCCTTGAAAGCTCTTTCCGGTGTCTGATCAAAAAGCAGCAGCTCTTCAGATCTATTAATTTCTCTTAAAATGGAGAAGGTAGAGGCACCTGGGTGGCTCAACTGTTAATCGTCTGCCTTCGGCTCAGGTCATGGTCCCAGGGTCCTGGGATGGACCCCCACATCGGGCTCCCTGCTCAGCAGGAAGCCTGCTTCTCCCTCTCAAACTCTCCTTGCTTGTGTTCCCTCTCGCTGTCTCTCTCTGTGTCAAATAAATAAATAACATCTTTTTTAAAAATTTAAAACATTAAATGGAGGAGCTGAAAAAAGTTGCATCACGGGAGCATTTGCTGACATGACATCTCACATGCATATCTAATGACATCGCAAGTGCACATAAACCTGGGGAGAGTCCCTATTTCTTCTCTTTTCCTCGTGTTCTATAACCAGCCCTTCCAAAATCTAGCTTCTCCCCCTCCCACCTGTGGCTGTGTTAATCCTGGCTGCCGTCATCCTCATCTGGATCACTACAGCAATGGGCCTTTCTCTACACTGAAAACTCTCTTTAAGCATTAATCCGATGAGGACACTCCCTGTTGAAACCCTTGAGTGGCTTCCCATGGCCGCTAGAGTAAAATCCTAGTTCTTTGCCAGAAGCAAATGTTCTTTGCCAAGTAGCTCAGAAGCCGACGTCCGAGTCATCAGTCTTCCCTCTATTGTCAGCTCCCTGCACCCATGTGTTCTCTGTCGCACTCACGAAATGCACCGTGGTCCGGGGCCCTTGCCCTGGGTGTCCCCTCGGCCTCCCTCTACTCTGCCTTCCCATCTCCGCCTGCTGGTCTCCTTGTCATTGAGGCCTCGGGTTAAGTATCTTACCAGACAGGAAACCTTAACTACATGTGCTGGAGATTTCCCCTCTAGATTCACTCTCTACCCTTGGTGACCCTGTTAGGTTCTCCGGGAGGGTGACTTGTCTGCATTGTCATCGCCTCTGGCTTCCTGTGGTGTTCGGCCAATAAGGAGCGCCAGCGGGAGGTGCGAGGGAGAAATGAGACGGAGGTCAATGCCCTTCTTTCCCCCTAGCTTTATCCCGTGGGGCCACTGCTGCCTGGCTCTGCCCCTTAAGGACGGGTCATGGCCGCTCCCCAGCAGCTTTCCCTTGTCCCTCTCTCTCCATCCCCCCGTCCACCACTCCTCCTCCTCCTCCTCCTCCTCCTCCTCCTCCTCCCTTTTCCTTCTCTTTCTTCCTCCTCGCTCCCGCCTCTCTGCCCCCACTCTTCCCTGGCCCCTTCCTCCCATTCTTTTCTGATAACCATTCCGTCAGGTTCTGGAATGATAACTGTCACCAGACCCTGTGTTTTCCCTGTGTTCTGCCCACATACAAATAGTCTCCTAATACGCGTCTCCCAAGGCATCCCTGTTGCGTGTGCCACAGATTTCCTCTGGGTCCTCCCTGATGTCAACCATCTAATAGAGAACGACAACTCTTGTTCCTCTCTTCCGTGTCATCCCATTTTAACTCTTTACGCGGGCCTCCCTGTGCCTATCTGACATTTTTTTCTGCTTATGTGTTAGTTATCTAGCTCGTCGCACAGGCATGTAGCTACCAGGAGGGCAAGTACCTTGTCTGTCTTATTCATCACTGCATTTCTCCACGGTGCCTATGGGGATAATAACCAAGGTGATATTTGATCCAAGTGGCCTGTTCATAAATGTGAGAAACATGGAGTCAGGGTTGTGCGCAGGACTGTATTAATCCTGATGGTCATCCGGTAAAGCCGTTTGTGGCCCATGAACCAGGGAGAGCGCAGAGACCAGAGCAGGGAGCTGGTGACTGGAGAGAGAATTGGGGGCCAGACAAACTCAGTGTGACCTCATCATTCAGCGTTTCACGGGAGAGCTGAGGTTTGTTTCTAAGTCCAAATAGAAAACAAGGACATAGGGTCAAAAAGGAGAAAAATATATCTGAGACTGTTCACTGGAGAGCAAGTGATTCACTACCTTTTGTCCTGGGGCATCGGAACGTGACTGCTCTCAATCTCATCTACTTCCTCCTAGACAAGTTGGTCATTAAAAGGACTGGAAGTCATGACCAAAAACAGTCAATGCAACGACCTCCTGAACACATGCACGTGGCGGGTGGCAAGGCCAGAATTCCTGACCAATCAACCGCAGGTGGTCATTGTGGCAGGACTTGATATGGTGGTGAGAGAGACAGAAACGGGGGGAGAAAAAAGATGTCAGCTGGCTTCACCGCTTTTCATGAGGTTACAGAGAGCAAGTAGAGATGCCAGGACTTAGATGGGCTGTTCTGGAAACCTAGACTTCCTGAGTAGAATGAATTTAGGATGTCTTCTCCTCTCACTGTTTGCCAAAGACCGTGAGGACAAGGTTCCAAGACTGTTGTGTTGACATCGGGGAGGAACTGGGAAACAGAACAAGACTTTCTCCTTCAGTCATCCCTCCATCGGAATTACAGTGCAGAGTTTTTCTAGAGTGGAGTCCAGTAATGGCACAGCAGCAGACACTGTCTCAGTTAATCTGTATAAAACTCCAGTAAAGTGGGACTTAACTTGCCCACTGTCCAGGGGAAGGAGGAACGCATGCCAAAGGGAGCTCAGTCGTACAGCTCCTGAGCAACCACAGACTCAAAGCGTCAAGCCCCAAGACCAGCTGTCATGTTCGTTCAAGACACATCTTTCTTGGGATCTTGAAATAGAATATACAGAACATGTAGTAGGAAGTGACACAAAACCAGTCTCCGCTCATCCAAAGCCACATTTCGGATGCTTTTTTAGGCAGAGATGTCCTAAACTGCCCAACGAGAGTTCCTACTCCACTCAGAACACGTCTCGAAATAGCTAAGAAATGGCGCTGGGATAGAATTTTCCACGTTGTTGGCACAGTATTCAGGCTCTCTGGGTGCAAGTCGTCAGTCAACGACCTGCTCGCTGACTGGTCCCAGCCACCGAACTGTGAGCTCCGTGACAAGGGGGGCTTTTGTCTGACTTGTTCACTTCCACATCCTCTTTCCTAGAACAGTACCTAGAAATACAGGTGCCCAATGAATGTTGAGAAGAAGGATGGGGGCGGGGCATGGAAGATTAGGGAAAAGTTCCTGAATATACCTGAGCCCTTGTTTTCCATCTTCGAAAGGAGGATATTAGTGGTACTTTTTCCGTAAGACTCCTTTGGGGATTCGTGTGGTAATATAAGCAAAATGCTTAGAATAGTGCCGGGAATCTAGGAAACACACGGAAAATGTTGGACGAGGACACGGACTGGGAACTTGGCAATCGTTTCCTGAATGCCCGCTATGTGTCAGGCTCTGTGCGGGAGGCCGGGGTTCCAAAAATTAGTTAAACATGGAGAAGTCACATTCTATAAAGCTTCATTTGTTTTTTCGTTCTTCAGTTCAGAATATGTCAGGAGATTTATATATGACCCCAAATTCCTTCGAAACAGGTTTTTCTCTTCTTTTCTTTTCTTTTCTGCTGTACTGGCCCTGCATCTAGAAGTAACAGGGGTCCCCCACAAATCTATTTTGTTTCCTCTTCCTTGCTGATGGTTAAAGTTTAAGAATCATGCAAGTTCTCAGCAGTTTCTAAAGCAGCGCAGGCGTTTTCAACAAGACACAGAAGTGCTGGTCTGAGAGAGCATCTTTTATCTGCGTCATTATTGAAAGTTCTCCTTTTATTTGATTCTTACGAAAACACAAAGAGGAAAAAGCCTAAAGGAACTAACTCTTCCAACAGCACCGTGACTGAGTGATCTGTCTTCTGCCTCTAGGCGGAAACCGCCCCTAATCCTAGACCCCTCATTTTTTAGAACTGATTTCCCAGAGGGCAATTCGCCAAGGAAGACAGGTGTCCCTGTCAGTTGGGGGTGGGGAGGAGGAGGAGCAGAAGCCTGGGCGGGACAGAATTTTTCAAAGTCTGAAATAAAATTTTAAAACGGACTTTTAAAAAAAATGATTTTCAGAATCCCTACAACTGCACAGGCCTGCCTGCACAGCTCCCTGGAGAAAAGGGTTAGAAATACCTCCCCCCACCCAGAAACACCTGTTGCACTCATAGCCCACCTATGACCATGCAGTTCTTAATTATGTATGATTGTATATGAAGCCCTCATAAATGCATTGGGTCAAAATCTATTTCTCTGTTTGGGGGTTGAAAGATCCACGAACCCCTTTGCTCATCCTCCGGTGGCCTCTGGGGTGTCCCTGACCATCTTTACAGGGACTCCAGAGAAATCAAGATTGGGGGCGCATGAATGCAGCCTGCGCACCCCCTTTTCTCATCATCCTAAGGCAGTCTGGGACTCGGCTGGGCACCATGTTTGTACCACAAGGCACCTGCAAGTAAAAGATGGGAATGAGAACAATTAAGGGGAAGGAAATTTAATACGGACTGAAGTCTTGCTATAAGCAACCCTCCCTCTTACTCGTAGCATTACCATCTGTTCAGTGTCTGCTGTGGCCCAGAGCTCCATCGCAAAAGCATCCTTGGAGCTTCCGTCCGTTAATTCCAGCTGCACAAGCCAGTTGGACTGCGGTGGCCCCGACCACAACCCCCACTTCGGAGATGTCTCTCTCTCACCATTTCTTCCTGAAGCTGCTGTAATTAGAGGCACTGCCGGGTGGCGTATTGCCCGGACTAGGGGAAACAAATATTAATATTATTTGGCTATCTTCTTCATTTTGGAATGATCACGAAGGCCCAGCAACGATAAAAAGGAAGAAAGTAAACATTTTCAAAAACGGTTTTGCAAGAGTGAAAAAAAAAAAAAAATCATCCTCGGTTGTAGACAAATGCTCTCGAAATCTCGTGTCATGTCTGATTTTTTTCCCTCTCAATTATAGTTATTTCACGCATGTTACAGATGAAGCTGTTGTATCAGTTGGAGACCAATTTTAATCCCAAGGTTGATTGGACAGCTCTCCCCAGCTCACACACAGTCCCTTTGTTCTAGCCCTATACCCACACAGCCACAGATTTACACACACAGAAGGATTCGGTCTGATCCATTAGTGGAACATCCTCATGGACACTTGGTTCATTCAAACGCAAACCTTGGTTGTGTTTAACCTTTTGCTACAACTGAAGTCTCAACGTTGCCATAGTAATAGCAGACTAATCCAACAAGCCACTCCTCCGCCCTGAGTGGCTCAGGTCTGCAATCTCCCCGTTGCGTGTCTACGGCCCGGGTCAAGTAAGAGCTGTGGATCCACTGTTTGCCTGATCAAGTTCCAAGCTGTGGGTGATATTTGCAAAAGGTCATTCTCCTCTCCTATCATTAAAATGAGGGAAACAGCTGGAGTGTAAATTGGGAGGAAGGGGAAAGATGTCTTTTTGGCCACTCGATGATTTAGGAATTGAAAGGAGTCCCCAGATGACATCAAATACTAGTTTCAGCCCATGTTTGACTTTGTCTGAGGACACCCCAGAAGGGTGGTCATATGGCTGTTGCTTGAAGCTGCCTGGGAATGACAGCCCAGTCTGGAGTTCTTCAGGATTCTTCCCCACTAACCAGCCACTTGCCCTGCTGTCCCCTCTCTGCCAGGTGTCATTTCCTGAATAAAACAAGCTCCCAGGACTTAGGGACTTGCAGAGAAGGGTGGCTGGGTTACGGTGTCCTCACCTAGATTGCGCTCCCTTAGATCATTCCCACGCAGGAAACATCTCTCCCTCCTGCTAATCCCTTCCTCTGTTGCCTTTGTAACTATCTGCTCTTAACTTTCTTCTGTCGTCAGTCAACCCCTAGAACACATCCTTCCTTCTCACTTTTAGAGAAACCTAGCCCTTCCCCAACTCACCTGAATCTATTTATCTGTCTATCCCTTCCTTTCCTTTCTTTCTTCCTTCCATTTCTGGCAGTCATTCATTCATTCATTCATTCATTCAAGTTATAAAAGATCTAATACGTGCCCAGCACTGTCATAGGCACTACATAGACAACATTGAACTCTCCTCACGAAGCTCACCTTCTATTGTAAAACAAGGTCTTAAAAATACAATATAAATATAAAATAAGTGGAATAGAGAAAATTGTACATTTTTCTTCTCAAGTGGACTTGGTCCCTCCTCCCATCCTCTCAGCCCGAGTCTTCCAAAACTAAAAGGCAACGTCAACACTCCCAGGGCTCCCTTGGAAGAAACTTTACTCTATCAAACTCTTTCATTAGCTCGTCTGAAGATCTTGCAGTGTGATTATACTATTTCCATACCTCCTGGCTGCCAGTTCTCTTCTCATCTATTCATTGAGATTCTAGACCTCTGGTTCCTGGCTCATCATTTCCTTGTCTACACTTTCTCCTTTCTTCATTGGGGTGATCACAGCCTGTGGTTCAAAGGACCACGTTCTTGACTTCCATTGGGCCAGTGGTATTTATCTTCCTTTCACTAGAGCAGACAACTCATCGGCTCATATCCTAGACCTTGTTAATATCCCAACACCAATATCTCTTACCCTAATGTCCTCCTGAACAATCACCTCTGCTTATCACTTTTCTTCCCCTCACTGAATCAGCTTTTCAACTTTATCAAAATATAAAGATATTTCTCTCCCTCTCTCCATCAGACACACACACACACACACACACACACACAGAGACACCTCTTTTGCTCATCTCCCAGCCTCCTGGGCTCACTGTATTCTAGAGTCATTGATTGTCTCTATTCTCCCCTAAGCCCTCATTGACCATAAGCCCCTCCCATTTTCCTATCAAATCTAAACTCCTGATTAACACAACCCATCTGTTTTCTCCCTCCTTGCTCTTGAAGTGTGATAGGCACAATAATCGTCCCTCAAATGTGCTTTTGTCCTAATCCCCAGAATCTGTAAATATATTACCTTAGATGGCTAAAACGATGGCAGATGTGATTGAGTTAAGGGTTAGGAGATAGGGATAGTAATCTTAGATCACCCAGGTGGCTCAGCATAATCACAAGAATCCTTATAAGATGGACATATGGAGGTCAAAGTCAGAGAAAGAGATGTGGCAGTGTATACAGAGGTTAGAGTGATAACACCGTAAGCCAGGGAATGTGGGCCTCCTCTGGAAGCTGGAAAAGGCAAGGAATGGTTCTCCCCTAGAGCCTTCAGAAGGAACCAGCCCTACAGACACCTTGATTTTAGCTTGCTTAAGACCTGTTTCAGACTTTAGACCTCTAGAACAATAAAACAATAAATCTTAGTTGTTCTAAGCCACTAAGATTATGGCCATTTGTTATTGCAGCCATAGGAACCTCCTCCAACAGATGACATGGTCAGTCATGCAGGGGCAGTGGCCCTTGGCACCCTCGAGATCCCCGCTCCGGCCAGACCTGCGTGAAGTTAAGCGATCATGCTCAGAGGCAACTCCCCTCCGCCTCTTTCCATCCAGTTGACTGGGACCTCGTTTGTAACAATAGGAACCTCTACTCATCTAAGAACATTAATGGTTATGCTTCCACGGCTCCTTTCAGGACCAAGAGCTCTTTCTTAGAGCCTGTCACGAGTCTTTGGCAGTTTTGGCTGCTTTGTGTCCCTTCACTTGTGAAAGGTGACAGAAGGGCCAGGGTGATCTATAGCTGAGCCTCTGGTCAATCCCCCTGGCCCAAACGGAAGCCTTCAAAAGAAGTGCACTCTGGTGTATTTCCTATTTGTCTGTGACACAGAGCAGATTCATTCGTGCTTATGAGGTTAATCTGATAGCTTCAGCGGCTAGGCATCCACATTTTCACAGGGGGAAAGTGCCCCGTTTGGGCTGCTCATATTTATCCTGTGAGGGGGAAAATTGAGTTTTATTATTGGGCTTGGTATGACCTTCCATGGGTCTCGAGGGGATTCAGTGCCTAGGAAACACCGCAAACGAGCCGGAAGCAAAAAGAGTTGGCTATTACGGGAAACTCATTTTTTATATTTAAAAGCATTAGAAACACACTGTCTCTATTAGTTTGACCTCAGTGGTTAGATTTCTTTTTTTTAAACCTCAATATTTTGGGGGTCATTTTGGGGTTTCTTTGTTTCATCACCAAGGTTTTCTTATGATGTTGTCAAAGTAGAGGATAAAATTCTGCTTTTGAAAAAGTGCTGTGTGATATAGAGATGACAGTGATAGGTCATGATTTGTAATGCCTTGTTAAATAACTCCTTGAAGAAGCCAGGAAAATAAGCACTAACCTACAAGACCAGAACTTCCAGGGCTTAGCACCTAGGAGGTATGTGAGATGTTCAAAAATATTTGCTGACTGAATGAGAAATAAGTAGACATATTGGAAATCAGTCTGTAAGACAAGGGAACAGGCGAGTTTCTATATCTGCTTGATATTCTCTTCTTGCCTTTGTTTGTTGGTGGAACAAGCTACACATACTCATTTGTTTGTTTTACGGGAATTCTATTTGGTGCATTGATTCTGTTGTTTTCAGGTTAAATCGGTTGTTTCAAATCTCCCTATCTTCCAATGCATTCAGCCACTATTCTTGGTTTATTTGTTAAAATAACCATAGCACTGGACCAATCCATTGCATTTATCCTTAGTAAACAATTCTAGGGATTTGTTCTACCATCAGTTTGCTTGTTAAGGGGCACAAATATATGCTCTCAATGTATTTCCCAGAGGCAAATGACTTTTCTTCTTTTCACAGTGAGACCATTGCAGAAGGAAGGACATGCAGAGTCTCTCACTTGAGACTATGGCGTTGGCATGCACATACTTAGTAATTGGACAGAGTTTCTCAGTCTGGGTCCTTTGTGACTTCTCTCTCCAGAAGACTAGGGCAGACACAGTTCTCAGAGAAGGCTCTCCATTACCTATGGTCAAATCACTTCATGACCCCACAGTTCTCTCATTTATGGGAGGAATGGCTCATTTTCCACAATCCATCCAAAGGCTGGTCTCTTGAGCCCTCTTTAACTAGGATGGAATGCAATAGGGTTCTTGATGGAATCTTTCCTCTTGATAACCAGTTGCTGAATGAAGAGGGTCAGGTCCTACAGGCTGGAATATGTTCGTCATTGTATCTCCATGCCAGGTGCCGAGTAGACCAGCTGTCACAGCGGTTGGACGAACCATTGAATTATACACTCAAAGACAATAGAGGAACACATACACTCATATACTCACACATTCACATACAGCACTGAAGAAGATTCAAATGAGAGGGGAAGGAGCATAAGGGAAATAAATAAAAGAACATGACCTGGTTTCCTGCCAGACAACCTAGTGCATCCCTTGGTGATTAGAACAATTCCCTTTTCTTCAATTAGGATTGGCCCCCAGTTACTTCTCCCCTGGGGTAGTGGTCTCAGATCTCTCACTCTGCCCCACCTGCACTCACCCTCAGATGGTGAGCCAGCAAGAAGGTGGCTGATTTTGGTTTACCATTCTAAGGAATTCTTATTTTGCTTCAGTAACATGGTCCAAGCTGAGAGCTCTGTGTGTAGTATCTTTGCAATATTCCACGATGATGTGCACTCTCTTGTTACTGTCTAATTGTTGGGGCTAAAGCAGTTGATTCTTATCTCCCCCTTTCTTTAGTATTACAACTAGTAGACAGTCAGGAGCAAAGAGGAAATTAAATATATTCTCATTCTATCTGCCTTCTGATGTTTAAAATCTTGCTTCTATCTTTGCCAACGTAATTTTCCAGTCTCTGCTTAAATATTTCCAATGGTGGGTAATTTACTCCCTCATGAAGGAGTTCATTCTTTTCATTGTCAATTGAAGTTGTAGGAAGATTTTTCATCAACATTGATCTGAAATTCCTATATTCCTACCTCCTGGTCACATTTCTACTTAGTGGTTTCCTCTTCCTATTCCAGATATTTGGAGAGAAAAAAAGAACGATTATCATACTCTTCTTGTCAACTTCATCTAAACACCAGTTCTTTCCATTGTTACTTAGTTCATTTGATTGAACAACTAAGTTGTCCCATCGGAGCTCTTTCACGGTTCTGGTCCTGTGTCCTTATCTCCTCATCTGGTTCTTGTCTCCTTGCTTTATTCATCCCAGCACTATAACAGGAGGTAGTAGCAGAGAGGAAATGGAGCAGAGGCGTGCAAATCATGGAGGTCTTTGTAGTCATTGTATAACCTCCGATTTACTCTGACTGACATGAGGAGACATTGGAGCTTCTCAAAGAGGAGGGACATGGTTCAATTTATATTTTAATGTGATCTTTTAGCCACTGTATTGAGAGAAAGACTGAAGAGGGAGGCAAGAACAAAAGCAGGGAAACCAGTGAGGCTACTGTAATCAAACCCAGACCCTAAGGCTAGTCCCTTGGGCTGTAGCGCAGCCAGGACTGCTGATGAGAAAATGGTCAGATTGTGGGTATGATCCACTCCCTCGTTTGGAAATGTATGACTCCCAGTGAACACAGCTTGGAATCCAGTTGGGATCCCACTCACTTGGAGCTCTGTTTTATCCACCAGGTTGACATGCATGCTGAATGAGAGGTAATTAATTGTCAAATGATCTGCTGGGCTAGGCAGATCTATAGGCAGAACATCAGTAACTGTAGTGGCCATTGTGGTCATCATTCATGCTGTTCCAGGCACAGAATTTGTTTACATCGTGTGCTACTATTATGTAATCCTATGACCTGCCTGAGCTGTACTTGGTATTCCCTTATCATGATGGGGAAACTGAGGCTGAGAAAGGCTAAGAAGTGTGCCCCAAATGGTACAACTCCAAAGATAAGAGTGGGGACCTACTCTTGAGATGTTTTCCTATAGTGTAGAGAACAGTGAACAGGGACCTCCACACCCTTGATCACAGCTACTATGATTAAGTGGGTAAAAGTTGAGTTTTAAGGAAAAGTTTTAGCCTGAAGTCAAGGAAAGCTCTGGCCTGTGCATGCCCCCATATGTCACTCTGACTGTGGGTGAAAAGAGGTGTACCTCTGAGGCTCATATGAATGCCACAAGCAGCCCAAAGACCACCAAGAAAGTTCTGGAAACCAATGTTCCCTGACACGGGCAGCTGGGTCTCTGTAGCTGCATCTCACACACAGCCGGGAGGCAGGATAGCTGGTCAAGAGGAACAAACAGGTCACTGAGGGTATTTTGTTCACCTTTAAAGCACTTAAAAATGGGACACCTTAAATGTGTACCATTTGAAGAAAATCCTCATTGTCCCATTGACTTGATCCTTATGACTCCCCTTCACGGTTGGGGCTGGTAAGGATTATTTTCATTTTGCACAAAAGGAACCGAGAGCTAAGGAAATGATGTCACCTATCCATGACAGTAGAAAGTCTTGGTATGCTGCTTTCCAATTCCCTTGCAGCTGTGTTGCACCACACTTCAGGGAATGAAAGGCACAGAGAAGCCATCAGCAAATATTAATTGAGCACTTACTATGTTTCAGATACCAAGGAGCAAAAGTAAACCAAGTCTCTGCTGTCCTGGCATTTAACTTATCCAAGGAGTGCTGAGACCAGAAAGGGGTAGCTCTGAGTTTCAGTGCCGGCCCCTTTCTTAATTTGGATGGGATGATCAGTTGGTTCCCCATTATCTTGGAGCCTTACCTTCCTTATCTGTACAATGGGAGAAGTAGAATTTATCCTGCCTTCTCTTTAGGCTTGTCAAGTGGACCCAATGAGTCAGCCAGAGGGGGGAAAAAAAAAAAGATTTGTGACGTCTATGTGAACAGACTGACATTCTTGATGCAAAAATATACAAACAGTAGACAAACCACACTGACCCAGGATAGATAAGATCATGCATTGTTTTTTCTTCATGTACCTGCTAATTTTACCAAAAGGTGTTGGCTTCATTGCCTATGACTGAAAGAAGCTCTTTGCTTCCATTTTCATTAGGTCAGGGACCAGGTGTGATTTCTCCCATAAATCATCAATCCAGGAGCTCTGCTGCCAGAAGATTCATTAGCCTGGCAAGAGAGAAGGGGAGCCCTCCCAAGTCCAGCAGCGTCGACATGATGACAAATATGGCAAACTTAGGCTGATGGAGATTCCTTGAATATACCATTAGCTCCTGTCGTGTCACATTACACAGGTTGATGCAAGGACCATGCCGGAGATGAGAGTGTTTAAATGCCTTTATTACTTGGCATCATGATATTGGCAATACTTTGCAATGATTTTTTTCCCCAGTGAAAAAACATGCCCTTAATCTAAAAATATGAATTACACTTAGTGCCTCATTGAAAAGCATTTTCTTTGCATGGGGGGTGGGAGGGATCCATCTTTTCTATTGCTTATTTTTCTTTTCTTTCTAGCAAGGTTAATATTCAGAGCATGATCTGATGGGCTTTATTTTACAAGGTGAGAGGTTTCCCAGAAGTGCAGTGCAGGGCTCATTAGTCCAGTGCAGAAGAAATTGTTCAAAGCAATTTGAAGGGGCATCATTAATATCCCAGTCCTTTCTGTACATAAACTGAGGTCCCACCTTGAAGCTCAGGTTAATGAGGATTTTCCAGTAACTAAACTCACTCTGCCACAGGTTCAAGGTGGACCCTATTAGCACTTTTGTGACATCATGGGAAGACCATAGAATTTCACATTGTAGGACCTGGGTTCAAGTCCCCACTTTGCCATTCACTAGCTGTATGGCATGGGCTCTGAACTAACTTCCCCACTAATATGGTGGAGATCATCTGTATGAATGCTTTTCTCTAGGATCATCAAAATATCAAATGGTTCAAGACCATATGCTCAAAATCTAACTTAGACCCTCTCCTCCACTCCCTTAATCCCAAACTCAATAGAAGACCCCAGGAGCCAACCAGTATTCAAAGTAAGAAACCACACAGTAATCAGATACACAGGCCCTTTCCAGTATTTGGCCCAGAGCCTTGCAATGTCCCAGACTTATTGGTTCCACCCCTTAATATGTCTGGAGCATGTCTGTTTCTCCCTATGTCCACTGGCACCACCCTAGCCACACATATGCCAGCATTTCTCTCTTGAACTATTAAAAAAGCCTCATATCTGGCACACCTGCATCTGTTAAGCCTCTCCCCCTTATTGGTGCAGGCAGAGCAATCCTTTGCCCAAACATTATGTCATGGCACTCCCTTCAAAGCCATCAGGGGTTCCTTAGTGCTTCTGAACTATAAGCGAGTGTCTAACCATGACATGGTCTGACCACTGGTTTCTCTCTCACCCCACATCATCTCACTCTCCTGGGCCCACAGCCCTCCAGCCTGGCATTCCTTGAACATGCCATGCTCTCCCTGCCCTATTGTGGGGTCTTCATTCACACGGTTCCTTCTGCCAACATGCCGTTCCCTGTAGCTCACATCCAAGTCTAAGGGACTCTTGGTCAACCTCCAGGCTCAGCTCAGCTGATAAACCTTGGCTGTGCCCCTGGGTGAGGGCAAACACCTCTGCTTTTCCCTGTCCTCATATTTAGGACAATCGTCCTTCTACATGTCCTCTTGTCACTGGTTGCTTCTCAGGCTTCCTCAATTTAGTGTAAACTCTATGGTGAGAAGGTAGGAATCTTCTCATTTCTGTCTACCATTTCACCTCCAGTAAGTGGCAAAGCTAGGCCTGGCCCGTAATAGGCCACTCGATAAATCTGTGGGGAATGAATGAGACGTCAGTGGGTATCATGTATTTTTAATTCTTTAATAAAATTAGCTATGGAGGATTTACTTTGTACCAGACACAGTGTTGAGTATTTCCTCATAAGCAAAGTTGTGCTGAAGCCCACTTGTACCTGGTCATGAGAGCCTGTTGTGTGTGTCTCTTCCCAATAACACCATCAGACATGCTGGGAGTTTTGAACCAGCTGGCCTCCGTGAGGGTATGTATGCCACAGAAACTGGTGATCTTAAAAAGGCAGGTTGTGTACCTCCCATCTCCAACAGAGAAAAGTTGGTTATCAAGCATCCACGGGCATACAAATGGAATGGAATTTCAGATCAGGAGTATTTGGTGTTCTTAAAAGAGGTGGTACTACTCAAGTTCTTCAAAGCTCCAGGGTAGCTGATATCAGTGGAGAGGACAAAGTGGAAGAAATGGAAATGCCTCTGGGCGACTGGTGTTGAAGTGCTGCTTGTCTTCCAATCTCTTCTCCCCTTTCCCTGGAGGACTAGAAAGCTCATTGGAGCCTATGGCCACCAGGAGCAAAGACTTCATTTCCCAGCCTCCCTTGTAACCAGATGTGGTCAGAGGACTGAGTCTGGGCCAATGGCCCCATGGCTCTTTCCAGGGAGTCTCCAGTTCTAAAGCACTGGTGCTTATCCCTTGTCATTCTGCTTGAAACCTCATTTTCCTTGCTGTTGGGTGACATGTGGGCAAAAAGGTGAGCATGTAAGCAGCCCCCTAGGGCATGAAGGGTTTGCATGAAGATCAAAGATCAAAGGTCCCACACCAGCCTGGAAATGTCTGCATGCGGAATTTTACATTAGAGAGAAACTTCTCTGTTTTCTTTGGGGTTCCTTGTCACAGCTGAGCTCTCTGCTCTCTGTTGGGAAGGATGAGTGTGTGTGTGTGTGTGTGTGTGTGTGTGTGTGTGTGTGTAATGCACACACAGACATATATATATTTATTTATAAGGGGTAGAGGCACAGTGAAGATCCTCACTCAGCTATACCATTTAATGAAAAAAACTACATCTGTTAATAAGCTTCTTTGCTAAGTATTCTACTTTGTTTTAGCTTTTTTTTTCTTTTGAGTAGTTACAAATCTTATCTATAAGAAATATCAAAATCATGGAATCAACCTTGACCCCATCCTTAAGTTATAACCCACGTTCACTGTATTTTGTTCACCGCTATTTCCACCAAACCTTTCACCTCACCTGGCATATGACAGACCCTCAGTAAATACTTATTAAATATGTGAACATGTAGTCTCATAGACCCCAGTGGTAATCCTTCACTGAGCAAGTTTTATAGCCAATCCCACTGAATAGTAATATTCTAGAGCATTGGTTTTACCCTGGAGTGATTTTGCTGCCTCCCCTTACCCTCTCCAAGAGACTTTTTTGACAGCGTCTATAGGCATTTTTGGTTATCATGACTGGGACGTGCCACAGACATCTAGTGGGTGAAGACCAGAGACATTGTTCAGTGTCCTACCATACACAGGACACAAAGACTTACCAAGCCCTAGAGGTCAGTAGTGCCCATGTTGAGATGACTTGCTCTAGAGATTGCTAGAGGGGCTATTACCAAATTAAAAACTATTAGAAAGAATGTAACAATGCTCTTGACCTGAAAATCCATCTCATTGGTTATTTCATTCGGGAGCAATTTCACTGCCTATGTTTCCCCGCACTGGGATTTACAATGATGCACAATGTGTGATGCTCAATATGTTTGGACTCTACGTGTCAGACAATGAATAGCAGCATACCCAAATACTCAGCTGTTTTCTTTGTCTTGGAAGTCTTCACACTTTTTTCCAAAGCACGAAGTTGATAATCCAATGGTGAATTTGTTAGACTAAGCTGAGCCCATAATATTGGATCTTTAGAAGAACTTCATGCCTTTAAATGCCTATCAAACTGTAATATACTGAATAACGTATTCCGTGTGTAAGCTCAGCTACAGGATAATGAAAAGCGAAGTTTGAAAACTTTGGTTGACTTTGGTGCATGCCACTGGGAGACCTTCCAGAGACTTTCAAGGTCTGCCGTGAATGTATGATTTAGACCAGAGCTCCTCAATTGTGACATTTAATCCATAGAGATAAATCATTGTGCGCCATGGGTAGGGCTCTCTATGGATAAACAGGCCTAAAATAATTATGTTTAAAACTCTATCAGGCCTTCCATCGGAAAATCACCACCTTTTTTGGGGGGGTGGGGGTTAATGTAAGATACTAGGATAATGAAACTTTTCTGATTGTGGTGCTTGGGACCAAATTAAATCAAAGTCAAAACAATAGAACTAACTATCCCGTGGCTGTCCTTGAGGGAGGCTGGGTTATATTTCTTCCCCACCAGCAGACTGGCCTTGGTCAGGAGGTGATCCTGGTGTTACTCTCCAAGGTGCTGAAAGTGTGGTCGTTAAGAGCTCAGACTCTGGAAGCCAACTCTTACTAACTGACTGTGTGACCTGTGCAAGCTACCTGACCCCCTTCCCCCATGCCTCGGTTTGCTCATGTGTCAGATGGGAAAACAATAGTCCCTAACTCGAGGGGATGTAATAACAACTAAATGAGTTAATATCCATAAAGCACTTAGAACAGAAACATGTTCAGCTTAATCTACACGTTCGATTAGTAAAATAAAAGCTTCATCCAGTGACCCACCTATCTTTATGGTTCTCCAATATACACACCAAGCCAGAGAACCAGAGAAGAGGACATTCTTAATTTCCCCTTTTCCCGCTTTCCCTGGACCCACTCAGTATAATATGCTCTGGTCTGTAATCACTGGGGACTAAATATCCATCAGCAGATGAATGGATGAAGAAAACGTGGTGTATATATGCAAGGGACTATTATTCAACCTTGACCAGGAAGGAAATCCTGGCGTATGTAACAAAGGGGTTAAACCTGGAAGATGAAATGCCAGGCTAAATCAGCCAGTCTCAGGGAGACAGAAATACTGCTCGACTCTACTTATATGAAGTATCAAAAATAGTCAGACTCCTAAAGCAGAGAGCAGAGTGATGGTTGCTAGGGGCCGGGGGCAGGAGGGGAAAATGGGGCTTTCTCTTCTGCTGGTACAAAGTTCAAGTTCTGCAAAGTGAGTAAGTTCCAGAGACGTACTGCTTGGCATTATGCCTGTAGTTGATGATACCCGTGGTGCACCTTTCCATTTGGTAGGAAGTGAGACCTCTCAGTTAAGTGTCCTAACGACAGCAAAGGTAGAAATCAATGTGGCAATGAACCTAGACTTAAGATCAAATAAACAGTTTTTATTCTATTCAATGCATTTTCTCCCTCCAAGATAGTGGGCAGTGCCCCCGTCCCATCATGTCTGCTCCTCTGTGTCTCCCACCTGCTCCCATCTCCATCCAACCAAGGGGCACACTCCCACTCTCTGAAGCTGTCTGCCCCACCAGTGGTCTCCCTGCAGCCCGGTTCCCCCTGCCGCTCGCGCAGCCTCTGAAACAGATACCTGACCGTGCCCCCCCAAACCCTGCTTCCACTCTGCTTACAATCCCACGGTGGCTCAAGAGGTACCCTGTACCCACATCTGAGAGCCTGGATTCCTGTATGAAGCTGCCCGATGGAGAGCGTCAGGGACTTGTCCTGAATGCTGCTCTAGAATCAGACACACTAAAATGTTTGGTCTTTGGTATCTGTCATGCTCCATGACACTAGCAGACCACTCCAGCAGTGATTGCCAGCTCATGCAGATGTCAGGTCACAGGCTAGAGGGGAACACCCTCCCTGCTGAGCAGAGAGCCCGATGCAGGGCTTGATCCCAGGAACCCAAGATCAGGACCTGAGCCGAAGGCAGAGGCTTAACCCTCTGAGTCACCCAGGTGCTCCAAGAGAGAGAATCTTAAGCAGGTCCTTCCACGTTCAGTCTGGAGCCCTCCCCGGGGGCTCGATCTCACAATCCCGAGATCGTGACTTGAGCAGAGAGCAGGAGTCTGAGCCTTAACTGACTGAGCCACCCAGGCGCCCAGCCAAGAGACATTATTTTAAAAGCAGTAATAGAAAATACAGAAAGCTAATGAGCTCTCCTACTAAAGCCTGCATGTAGGCTATCATTCCCACAACTCTATATTTTTAAATGTTTTCTCCATTTCACAATAGTATTGCCCAAAATGGCAGGACGATCGTCTGAAAATACTTTTTCTGATGCTGAGCATATTCTGTATGTTTGAGACTGGGCCAGAAACTCCACACGGCAGTGACGTTGGAAGAGCCGAAATCCAAAATACAAACCTTCACAGAGGGTTGAAAACCTGAAATATTGGGGTGGCTGGGTGTCTCCGTCGGTTAAGCACCTGCCTTCAGCTCAGGTCATGATCTCAGGGAGTCTGCTCCTCCCTCTGCCCTTCCCCCACCTTGTGCACACGCACGCTCTCTCTCTCCCTACTCTCTCAATAAATAAATAAATAAAATCTTTTAAAAAAAACTATTATAAGAAAACCTGAAATATCCATTAGGAATGGTAATGGTGGCAAATGGAAGAATTAGTAGAGGCAATATATTTGTCATCTGTATCTTCCTTCCTAGCTGAGAGCCCCGCACATAGTTCCTAAAGGAAAAGGAAAAAAAGAAGGAACACCACAATAATGAGAAAAATGCAAGATCTGAAGTCAGGAAGGCACGATTCCAACTGCAGCTTCCCCTTGACAGCTGTGTGACCTTGGGAGGGTAGTTCCTGGATTTGAGCTCAGTGTCCTCCGCATTAAAATCCGAGTGGTAATAGTTAATTCCTACAGTCCAAGGCTGTTTTGTTGGAAAGAGTGGTGTTCAGCACATGGCAGTTACTTAAGAAAAAGAAGCTGCTTTTCATAATTATTTTCCCACCATCCCTGCCCTCCAGTTAGAGATCACCAGAAACACACCTGTGGTTAAACGAGTGGGTTTACTGCTCATTGCAAGGAGGGAGAACATACCACGGGGAACCGTGGGGTGCCCTTGTTAAGAGAGATTTATAGAATTGGGGCTCGTATTAGCTGCCTTGGGGGAAGGTTCATAAAAGTGGAGCATTGCTCTGAACCGGATGCTGTTGGGAAGCTGGGCTAATTCTGTGCCTGGGATCTTAATCCATCTCTGGACAGGGCAAGAAGAGGCAGTAATAGCCTAATCAGAGAGGCACCCGTCACTCCTGTTAGCCAGGACGGGGCCCATGCTCAGACCCAATGGCAGAATGACCGTGTTCTTGTCCTTGCTCCCCCATCGTGGTCACAGGGTGGCCCTGTCTCATGTCGGTGTTCTGTGAAGCCATTCATTCCCAGCAGGCCAGTGCCAACATCTGGCGGATGGTACCAGGCCAGCTCCCGGATGCCAGCGGCTGCTTTTCTCTTCCTGCTCATGTGACCCAACAAGTTGTTCGTGAGTGTTGTCAGTCCCGGGTGTCCTCTCTCGAATACAATTTATATTCTACAAAAAAATAGATTAATAAAGCATGATAAGGTTGGCACCAAGTGCAAAGAGAAAGATAATATAAGAGCATAGTTTAGAGTGACTACAGGGGAGGGCAGCTTGAATTGGTGTGGTCAGGTCAGTCCTCTCCAAGGAAGCGATGGCTGAGGCAAGAAGAAGTTGATGCCACCTGGACCCCAGAAATGCATGTTCCAGGCATAAACAATAGCAACTTCAGAGGCTGACACCCATACAGCTTAGCCCAGGGGAGGTCTTGGGGGGAAAGTATGCCAGGCAGAATGAATGACGTTGCAAAGGTTCTAAGTGAAAAAGAGCTTGAACACCAGCGTGGTTTTCTATCAACAAAGTACCCAATAGGGAGAGTGGGGCTGACCCCGGCGGGGAGGATGTGGTAGCGGGTATGGCTTTTATCTGTGAGGAGAAGGCTTGCGATGATTTCCGATCCTAGAAAATTCCCATTTTCCCTGTGTGGGAATGGAGAATGCTTGGGGAATATAGAGGGAGGGGAGAGGGGATACTGGAAGTGAAACAAAGCTTTCATCATTAACATGCAGTAGGATTGGCATGTAGGGTTACAGAACTATAGATTGTTAGATTGATAACGCTGAAAGGTATTTGATTGTAGGTGTGACCCAGTCCTCTCCATTACACAGACGAGAGTCAACCCTGACCAGGGCAAAGTGACTTGCCCACATATAAATTTTAGTTAGTAGCAGTGCTGAAAGAGACAAGCAGAGGCCAGGCCCCAGAATATTCCTTCCTCCTGTTGCCCCCTGAACTGTGGAAATGGAGACTCACTATATTGGGGGAAGGGAATCATGCACTAGAAGTTTCTCTTATGATAAGGCACAGTCAGGGTAGAGATCGTAATGGGAGGAGGGGAAGTCCTGGTGTCCTTCCAGCAGGACTGTGTAGCCTTCCTTAATTATCTACCTGGAGGTGTTTGCCAAGGAAGGGAACATGGACTGTGACCATGACCTACGGAGAGGGTGGATACCCTGGCCAGCCTTCCCCGCGTCAACCTCCCCAAACCCGTGTGTATTCTTTGACACACCTCTAAGGAATTCAACCACATAGTACACTTAGAGAGGCACGTCGCAGTGTTATTATCTGCTCTTTCATCAGAAAAGTATTTCTATAACCAGAAAAATCAGTTTGTTAAAAAGGAAATGCTTTTAACAAGAAACAAGTTACATGGTGACGCCTCCATGGCCGTTAGTCATCTGGTCTACCCTGTCTGGTTCTACCAGCTGCCCCTCCCCGTTCTGCTTGGTGCAAGTAATCATGCTCTGTCCATTGCGCAATACTTTGGGATAACGGAATATGTGAATTGTGGAAATAGTACACGTCCACTTAAAAGATTACTAACCACTTGAGAGAAACTGCACAAAGCATTTAAAATTGACAAAAGAACACCAGCACCTGTTTTGTCAAATCTGTATAAAACTTCTGTTTTTGTTGAAATATGAGCGTGACTTTCACTGTGTGGTGGAATTATGAGTGTTTAAAAAAAAAAAAAGATTTATTTATTGAGCGAGAGAGAGAGAGGGCACACATGTGAAGAAAGACAGAGAGAATCCCAACCAGGCCGCACACTCAGCTCAGAGCCCGATATGGGGCCCGATCTCACGACCCCGAGATCACGACATGAGCTGAAATCAAGAGTCGGCCACTGAAACGACTGAGCCACCCAGGAGCCTCCTGAGTGCTTTCTACTCCTCACTTTTTTGGTCACTGGTCTTTTATAAATTTTCAGAAAGGAATATGAAGAGCTCCTGCATTACATGAGACAAATGTATCATAAATGTTTGCAGGCTCTTCTTCAGAGGTGGGCTGCCACTACCGGTAGCGCCTAGCTGGGCACCTGCTTGTCCTGGAAGGGCTCCGATGTCAAGGCTGCCACCAGGAGCTGGTGAGCAGTGGGACGGTCAAACGCCTGTGTGTTCCTCCGCAAAACTGGGAACGCTGTGTCTGCAGAGTATGCGAGGGCCTGCCAGAACCCAAGCTGATCTCACGATGTTCAGTTCTGGAAAATCTAGGTTCCCTACACCTTTGTTCAAGGGAGAATGTTTTAGGACATCAGAAGGGATAAGTCCATGCATGCATCTTTGTTCAGTACTACTGCATACTAGACTTTGCCCAGGGAATGTTTAAATGTAGAGTTTCAGGGGCACCTGGGTGGCTCAGTGGGTTAAGCCTCTGCCTTTGGCTCAGGTCATGATCTCGGGGTCCTAGGATCAAGCCCCACATCAGGCTCTCTACTCAGTGGGGAGCCTGCGTCCCCCTCTCTCTGCCTGCCTTTCTGCCTACTTGTGATCTCTCTCTGTCAAATAAATAAAATCTTTTAAAAAATAAAAAATTTTAAAAATGTAGAATTTCAATAATATAACATCCTTATGACATGGGGATTGGTAGTGAGACGTTACATATAAAGCGTTTCGGGTTGAGAGAGTTTGAGGGATGTGGCTCAGGTCACATAGTAGGGGTCAGATCACAGTGTAGAAGCCCAATTTTTTTGTGTGTGTACAACCAAAATGGCTCTACCTAGACTTGTCAGCCAGGTTGGAGGAATACACAGGCCAGCGCTGATGTGTGTCCTCTACATGCCCTCATGCCACCTCTGTCCTAACTCTGATTTTGTTACCAGTTGAATGCATTAATGGACACACGTGATTTATCATCTCTGGGCCTTGGTTTCTCATCTGTAAAATGGGTCAAGGAGGCATTTGAACTAGACAGATCTTAACATCCCATCAGCCTCAAAGAATGTAGGATTTCACGTGAATTTGGATGAGATCTACCCGAGCACCTCGACTCCTACCTTCTTCCCCCATGAATAACTATTTCAAAGCTCTCAATCTGATGATTTAGCCACAACACCCATCTTCAGTGAGCACAAAGAAATCCCTGGCCAGTATCTTTCTGGATGCAAATGTTTTGCTCTTGGATTGCGTGTCACCTTGAAGCGACTGATGATGGATGAGCGAGATTCAGTGTTGTCCTGGAAAACTTTACATGGCATTTTTTTGCCTTTTCTTTACAGATTTATAAAGTCAATACTTCAGCTTTTCCATGACATGAGGCTTGTATTTTCCTGGGCTAGATGTAACAAAGAGCTTTCCAAATGATCAGTGACACATCAAGTTAGAGCCGCATTCTGAAATTGTTCCTTAGAATCTCTAACTTCATTGGAAACAGTGAAATCAGGATGTTCGCTTAATACTCTGCCAGAAATGCGTGGAGAAGATGTAGAATGTTTATAAATGAACAGCCAGTGATGTGCATTTGGTAATTTCATTCAAAGATGTAAAGGAAGATATATTACAAGGGACGTTTTTGTTATTTTGTCGAATGCTACTCAACACACACACACACACACACACAAAATAAAATAAAATAAAATTTCAACCTGTATACTTGACCTTCAGGGACTTATTTTAAGATCATATGGCTTTTCCTAAACAGCTGAATTATTTAGTGAGATTGAACTGTCAGAGACTTTAAAATAAGGCCCACCAAAATACCAGCCACTCTGGAGTGCTACAGCTGTTCAAGGCTCAATCTGCATATTTCATCTAAGCAGACTGAAGCCTGCAACTGAAAAATAGCTCCGAAAATACTTATCACCTTCCATGCCAAATGCAAAAAGAATTCATCCAAAGCTGAGAATTTGATATAGTGGGTGACCTACTCCTACATGAATGCTTAGAATGGCTGATGGAGCTCTGTCTGCCTTTACACTGCTTCAGCCCTGTTCAGGCCATCCCTCTGTGAAAGTGGTCGGTGGCCTCTTCAACCCCAGGTCGTAGGGCCCCAAGTGAATTCACATAAGGAGCAAGCTTGCAGCACCACACCTGCAGATATGACCATCATGAACAGCACATTTTCAGTGCATGTAGCATGGTATGAAAAAGTTTTAATTTAAACATTTGTTGCCTAAATGGAGTGAAATCAACATTTTTAGCCTGTAAGGATTTTTTATAGGTTGCTAGTAACTCACTTTTCCCAAAGGATGTAAAAAAGAACCAAGAATTCAAGATTAACATGTTGAGTACCAAGCATTCTAAGGGCTCCCTAAGGGAATCGATGGCACCTCCTGTAGGAGTAGATAATGGCGGTGGTGATGATGGTGGTGGCAATGATTGTGATGGTGGTGGTGATGATGCTGGTAATGGTGATGATGGTGATGATTGTGATGACGATGGTGGTGGTGATGATGGTGGT
>NC_081573.1:54935457-55224537 GCF_022355385.1 Mustela nigripes
GTGGTGGTGGTGGTGGTGATGATGATGACAATGGTTATGATGATGGTGGTGATGATGGTGATGGTGGCAGTGATAATGACGGTGGTGGTGATGATGGTGATGATAGTGGTAGTGGGGATGGTGATGAAGATGATGGCAGTGACTATGGTGGTGATGCCGATGATGGTGGTGATGGTGATGATGTTGAAGGGGGTAATGGTGGTGATGGTGGCGATGGTAGTAATGATGGTGATGGTAGTGATGGAAGTGATGGTGGTGTGATGGTCATGGTAAGGATGACAATGGTGAGGATGACAGTAATGAAGTCACTAATAATAACAATGCTGCTGCTGCTGTTACTGATGTGATGACCATGATGGGGACAACAATCATGATGGTAATGGTGGTAGTGGTGGTAGAGGCTTATGTTTATTGATCCCTTATGGTGTCTCAAGTCATAGGCTAAGCACTGAATATTCATTATCTCATCCAGGCTTCAGCACCATTATATGGGGTACATTATATGCTGCGATTCTCTCATTTTACAGATGGAAAAACTGAGGCTTAGAGACATTAAAGAATTTGCCCCAGGATAATACGTCTTACATTTCACTGTACATTAGGATCCCCTGGAAAGAATTTTAAAATCTTGGCCCACGGGTTAAAATGATTTTTCCAATGTTGCGCAGCTGGTGAGTGGCAGAGCGAGGGTTCGCCATGAGGCCTGGGGGCCCCAGAGTCCTGCTCCTGCCTGCCTTGGCACTTTTCCAAGTGCCACTTGTCCCTGACAGTCTGACAGTGCCCCAGGGAATTATCCTGGTCTTCGTCCCTGCCCTCATGGGTGCTGTTTTCAATAATAAAAAGCAATGGTCCAAAACGCAGTGCTTTCGAGTAGCAGACTGATTGGGAAGTGTGCCTGAACCAGTCTGAGTCTCATCTGCCAGGATCATTTCAGTTCCATTCACAATATTCTGTTCTGTTGAGACTATGCTTGTGGCTATTTTTGCCTGAAGGTAAAAAATTCTGATGAATTATTAGCTGCTTTTTAAGTGTCTGTGGTAGTTAGAACCCTGAGTCCCTAGAGATGGTGATCGCAGGCCGTGATGTGCGGGGAGACGTCCAGGTTTCCAAATCAGTGAGTTAGAGCTTTCCTTGATAAAAAGAGAAGTTCACTGTGAACTCCCAAAACACCTCTATCCCCAGGTTTCAGGTACGAAATGAAAGCTCTTAAGAAATGCCGGCAGTGGGGCGCCTGGGTGGCTCAGTGGGTTAAGAAATGCTGGCAGTGCTCACCCATGGTTTTAATCCAGAGGCTGGGATTATTTCAAATGAAACCTTACTAGTTAATTAAGGCTTTGCCTCTCTGGGATTAATTATATTTTTATATCCTTAATTTAATTTTCAAACTAATATTTTCCATAACAGTGAAATCTGATTAGGTCCACATGCGTGAACTCCTTCCAGGCCAGATCCTACTTTCCCATTTAATCCCTGTACAACACGAACAGATGGGTAACAGTGTTCCCATTTTACAGATGAAGAAACTGAAGCTAAGAGAAGTTCAATAATTTTTTCAAGGTTAACCCTGCATCATTTTCTCCCAGTTGAGTCATTTTATATGGAAGGGAAAAAAGTATCTTTGAAAGCCTCCCTAAATTTTCCCTAAAATGAATTTCTGGCCTAGGAAATCAGGTTCTGCCATTTTCACACTTGACCTCAATTTGCACACACTTCTGTGTCATTAAGTAGACGACTGTATCTCCTGGCCAAGATTCAGGATGGATTACCTTCCCCAGCTGCATGAACATCCCACAAAGGGGTCAAAGAGTTTTCACACTTGGCTTTAATTTCTCCCCCTACACATTTTTGTTGGAGATAAAGATAACCATGTTTTTCCTCTCCCCTGTCTGCACTTGCTTTCTTTTCGCCTTTAGAATTCAGAGTGGATGCCTTCATCACTTGGCTAAATAAAACTGAATGGTTGAAATTTCTAAGCTCCACAGTTAGAAGCTATTGTAAGCATCCCAAAAATTGTCATCAAGAGGGCAGGGAGGAGCATTAAGTCTAGAAATAGAACTCAGAATTCTTAGTCTTCGTTGATGTGGGTACGTGGGGAGACACCGAAGCAGTAGGAATGTGATTCCTGCAAATGGACCCAGGCATCAGTTCATGGATGTCCGCGCCTGTTGATGCAAAAATGCAACTGTAAGTTTGCCAAGGGATTATTCCCTCCCTCTCCCCCCCCCAAATATTTTTATTAGGTGGAAAAATACACAAGGAAGTACATTAACTAAATTTAGAACTTGGGGCTTGGAGATAGATGAGTCAACCTAGCCTTTTTTAATGGAAGAGGCTTGTTGAGATCCGTGTCTGCCAGTCAGTGTTTGAGACCCATGCCTCCAGTTGTACAAAATAGTTTAAATCATTCCCAGCCTCAGAGTTTAAATCATTCTTTTCTCAGCAGAAGAAAAGGGGCAGAACATGAAAATTAGCCAAGATGTTTTCTCTGGATGCAGCAAGAAAAGCCACAGAGGGATTTGTTATGAGTTCAAGTAACAAATCCTGCCCCAAGTTTTTCAGCAACACTGTTAGGACTTTTAAATGAAGTGTGGACCGAGTCTGGCAATGGGCAAGCGACAGCCCATTCTTGCTGATACATTACTGCCACCTGGTGGCCGCGTACCTGCATTGAAGGGGGTTAAGAAGTAAGGAAGAAAAAAAAATTTTTTTTAATTCATTACCACCATCCCCACAAGCCCCTACTGCCCCACAAAAAAAAAAAAAAAAAAAAAAAAAAAAAAAAATCTGGTAATCTTGTTTGTGTCATAAGAAGTTAGATGGAAGAAACAGCTGTGTTAAAATGGAGCCAGACTGTGAAAGGCTGATGCTAGACAAGGGGTTTTTGCCCTTCGTCCTATGGGCACATAAATACTATTTGAGCCGGGGTCGTTGAGATGAAATCAGAGCTTTAGGAAGATCAGTCTCGTGTCCGTGTCCAGGAAGAGGAGCGTGAAGACAGGGCAGACTGGCCAAGAGGCTACCGCAGTATTCCAAGTGTGAGATGCTCGCACTTGGAATAGCGGGATAGAGGTGGTCATAGAAGTTGAAGCAGACAGTTCTCAGAAATCAAATACCCTTACCGTGTGCCTGGTCCCACACTAAGCCTCGAGTAACACACAAACATGCATGCGACGGGTCCCATCTCTCAGAAAGCTCCCAGGGGAAGTGTGTTGATCCAAAGTCTCACCCTCATGTCGATCAACCCTATGGTCTCCGCAGGTGGCTCCATGGCCCCCGACCCCAGGTCTCTCCTTGGAAGCAAGGAGGGTCCCATTTGAGGAGGGGACCCTTTGGCTCACACGCTATGACATGAGTTTGCCGAGGGCAGAGATTTCCAAGGGAAAATGATAGGGAGGAGCCTGCCTGTGTGCAGGGTGTAGTGCAGCTGAGGGAGTTCACAGTTTGGTGTGTTGGTTGTTGCTGTTGTTGTTGTTGTTTGTTTTTTGTTTTTTGTTTTTTTTTAATGTCAAGGTCCAAGAAAAGCTATAGGAGATTTGTGGTGTCACTGATATACAGAGAAGTCAGTAGGGAAAGGATCATTTGCAAATAATCAGGAAAATAATAGACGTCGGTGTGTGGACACCATCACGGCAGCGAGGCGTGCGAACACAGAGAACAAGGATATTGTCCTCCAGCTTGCAGGAGCAGCCAAGAGTCCGAAAAGGGTGCAGCACATCTGTGCCAAACCTTCAGCTGACGTGCAGCCTCTGGAGTCCCAGGCTCCTGGTCTGCTCTTTCCTAGCTGTGTGTCCCGGAACGAATTATTTAACATCTCAGAGCTTCCCATCTCCCTGTGTGTGTGAAGAGGGCGGGATATCGGTGCCCTCCCTGAGACCCGCGATGACTATTCTGTGGGTCGTCCGGAAAGAGTGCCTGGCTCCTGGCAAACATTCAGTGACTCTTAATCACTATTATCAATCTCTTCCTCCTCTTCCTCATCATTATTTGTAAAAAGGCTAAGTTTTTCCGGGGAAAAGTGATAGAGCAAAGAATAAGGAGATGGACCAATTCCCGAATGAAGGGCCAGATGGGAAAGATGAGCTTGAGGGAGCAGGAGCGGGGAAGGAACAGAGGAGAGGGTTCTCAGAGGGAGGGGTGAGTTGGTGCAGCGCTCCTGAGACAGTAAAGACCTGAAGAAGAGCCCAGGGAAGGCCACGGGACTTGGTAACTTGTAGAGCATCAGTGCCGGCAAAGCAGCACGTGAAGAGCAGAGACAGCAGATTACAGAAGGAGTGCAGGCTGGAGAGCCCCAGCGCTGGGTCCTCCTCAGGAGGGGCAAGGGAGGGTTCATTTCAGAGTGCCAAGAAGAGAGGTTGAGGGCCAAGTGTGTGTGCTCTGCAGGCTTCAGCTTCCAGGTTCACCTGCACCTCACGTTACTTACGTGTCTTGGGTCAAAATGATCCAGCCCTGGCGCAGTTCACGTCTGCAGTGATCTGTACCGATCTACGAGCTGGCATCCCAGTTAGAATGTCAAGCCATCAGGGATAGGTGCCCTAGATGTTTCTTTGAGACCTGAGAGAGGATGGTCAATAAACGTCAGTGATGAGGATAATGGTAAAGACCTGACGGCAGCAGCAGAAAAACCACGAACAGACAGGAATCATGAAGTCCCCGTCCACTGGGAACAGAGACCCGGCTGTCCTGCCTGTGCACATCTGAGTTGCGTCCCTCAGGCCCAGGCCCAGCTCGGATACAGAGCCAGAACAGGCTGACTGTTTGGGAAGGTGCTTGCTCTGTAAATGTCACTCTGTGTATAAAAACAAAAACCAGGGTTGTTTTTCTTTAAGATTTTGTTTATTTATTTGAGAGGGAGAGAGAGCCTGAGCAGGCGGGAGGGAGTGAGGGAAGGAGAGAAGATTCCCTCCTGAGCAGGGAACCAGACACAGGGCTCAATCCCAGGGCCCCCAGATCATGACCTGAGCCAAAGGCAGATGCTTCAACTGAGCCACCCAGGGACACCCCCCCCACACACACACACACAGAAAACAGTTCTAAGAGGGGATTTTGTATCATGGCGATCAATGCCTACTTTAAGAAGCAAGAAAGAGGGGCGCCTGGGTGGTTCAGTGGGTTGGGCCGCTGCCTTCGGCTCAGGTCATGATCTCAGGGTCCTGGGATCAAGCCCCGCGTCGGGCTCTCTGCGCAGCGGGGAGCCTGCTTCCTCCTCTCTCTCTCTGCTTGCCTCTCTGCCTACTTGTGATCTCTCTCTGTCTAATAAAATCTTTAAAAAAAAAAAAAAAAAAAAAGAAGCAAGAAAGATCCCAAACAGTCTAACTTTACATGTTAAGAAACTAGAAAAAGAACAAACTGAATCCAAAGTTAGCAAGAAACAAGAAACAATATAGATTAGAGCAGAAATAAAGGAAACAGAGAACAGAAAAACAGCAGAAAAGTTAAGCAAACTAAGAGTTGGTTCTTTGAAAAGATAAACACATTTGACACACCGCTAGCTAAAGTAACCAAGAAAAGAAAGGAGATGACCCACATCAACAAAATTATAAATGAAAAGGGAGATGTTCCATCTGATACCACAGAAATTCAAAGGACCAGAAGAGGCTGCTGTAAACAACCTGGAAGAAATGGAAAAATTCTTGGAAACAGACAACTTACCGAGAGTGAATCAGGAAGAAATCCAAAATCTAAATAGGCCCATGACTGGTAAGGAGATTAACTCAGTAATGAAGAATCTCCCAAAGAAGAAAAGTGTAAGACCAAATGGCTTCACTGGTGAATTTTACCAAACATTTAAAGAAGAGTTAATGCTAATTCTTCTCAATCTCTAACTAAAAAAGGAAGGAAGGAAGGAAAAAAACAAAGAAAGGAACACTCCCAAACTCATTTTACAAAGCCAACATCATCCTGATACCAAAGTCAGAAAAGGATGCTACTAGAAAAGAAAACCACAGGCCAATATTCCTGATGAATATGTATGCAAAGCTTCTCAGTAAAATACTGGCAAACTGAATGCAGCAGCACATTAAAAGGATCACCATGATCAAGTGGGATTTATCTTTGGGATGTAAGGATGGTTTAACATATGCAAATCAATCAATGTAATACATCCCACTAATGGAATGAAAGAAGAGAATCATGGGGTCATCTCAACAAATGCAGAAAAGGCATCTGACAAAATTCAACATTCATTCATGATAAAAGCTATTAAAAATTGGGCATAGAAAGAACATTTCTCAACATACTAAAGTCATATGTGCACACTGATAGTTACATCATGCTCCATGGTAAAAGGATGAAAGCTTTCTTTCTAAGAATAGGAACAAGACAAAGAAGCCCACTCTCTCCACCCTATTCAACATGTTGGCAGAGGTCCTAGCTAGAGCAATCAGGCAAGAAAAAGAAATAAAATATATCAGAATGGGAAACAAAAGTAAAATTATCTCTATTTGCAGATGACGTATGTGTGTGTGTGTGTGTGTGTACATACATATAATCCTAAAGACTCAAACAAAAAACTGTTAGAGCTAATCAATGAATTCAGCAATGTTGAAGTGTACAAAATTAACATCCAACAATCAGTAACATCTCTACACTAACACTGAATTTTAGTGAAAAAAAAATGATGCCATTTACAATAGCATCAAAAACAATAAATAGGAATAAATTAAACTAAGGAGGTCAAAGATCTCCACTCTGAAAACTACAAAACATCAATGACAATAGAAGAGAATAAATGGAAAGGTATCCCATATTCATGGATTAGAAGAATGAATAGTGTTCAAATGCTAATACTACCACACACCATTTACAGATTCAGTGCAATCCCTATCACAATTCTAATGGCATTTTTACAGAAGTAGAAAAAAACACTTCTAAAATTTGTATGGAACCACAAAAATAATAATAGTAATAACCAAAGAAATTCTGAGAAAAAAGAACAAAGCAGGAGATATCACATTTTCTGATCTCAAGCACTGTAAAGATAAAGTAATCAAAGCCATACCATACCAGCATAAATACAGACCAATGGAACTGAATCAAGAGCCCAAAAATCATCCCAAGCACATATGGTCAATTAATACATTCCAGACAGGGAAGCCAAGAATAGTCGATGGAGAAAAGATAGTCTTTTCAGTAAATAGTGGAATAATTGGATGTTCACATCTAAGAGAATGAAACTGGATTCCTTATCTTTACGTACTGAAATTAATTCAAAGTGGATTAAAGCCTTAAATGTAAGACCTAAAACCTTGAAACTCCGCCAGGAGTGGGGGGGGATGGGAATAAAGCTGCTGGGGCGGGGAGGACAGAAATAAAGCTGCTTGACACAGGCCTTGGTAATGATTTTTTGGATAGGATACCTAAGCACACAAGCAACAACATAAAAAAATTAGCAAGTGGGAGGACATTAGACTAAAAAGCTTCTGTACAGCAAAAGAAACCTTCAATAAAGTGAAAAGACAGCCAATGGAATGGGAGAAAATATTTGCAAACAATATACCTGGTAAGGAGTCAATATTCTCAATATATAAAGAACTTCTACAATTCAATAACAAAAAAAACAAATAACCCAATTTTTTTAAAAAGGCAGAGGACCTGAGTAGACATGTCTCCAAAGAAGTTAAAGGAAAGGCCACACAAGTACATGAAACGATGCTCAACATCATTATTAGGGAAATGAAAGGTGAGTTGAAACCATAATGATATATCACGTTGCACCTGTCAGAACGGCCACATCAGAGAGACAAGAGATGAGAAATGCCAGTGGCAATGTGCAGAGAAGGGAAGCCCTGTGCTCTACCGGTGGAATTACAAACTGGTGCAGCCACTACAGAAAACAGGATGGAAGATGGTCAAAAAATTAAAACCAGAACTACAGTATGACCCAGCAATCCCACTTCCAAGAATATATCCAAAGAGAGTAAAAGCTAACTGGAAAAGATATCTGCATCCCCATGTTCAGGGCAACGTTATATATAATAGCCAGGTTATGGAAACAACCCCAGTGTCCACCAGTTGATGAATGGATAAAGTCTGAGACATATGTAGATCTATAAAGACGTAAATCTGTACACACGCGCGTGCACGCATGCACACACATACAGACCAGAATATTACTCAGCCATAAAAAACGAGGAACTCCAACCATTTGTAACAATGTGGTCCTTGGAGTGAAGTCAGACGAAGAAGACAAATGGTGTGTGGTCTCCCTTATATCTGGAATCTAAAAAAACAACTAAACTCAACAAACTCAGAAAAAGAGATCAGACTCATGGTTAGCAGAGGCGAGCAGGGACTTGGAGGAAGGTTGGTCAAAAGACACCAGCTTCCTGATGTAAGGTACGTAACTAGCGTTGTGACAGTGACTATAATACATGTATTGTATGTTACAGAGGAGAGCTGTTAGTCATTCTTGAGTTCTCATTGAAACAAACAAAAAAAGAAACCCCTTCTCCTTCAGTCCCTATGAGCCCAGATATCCAGGTTTTGACATCTCCCTTCTAGCAACTGTTCTTTTGATGTCTTTTGGCTTAGTATCCCGTTCTCACATCCTCCTCCATCTGCACACAGTGCCGGGGGATATCCCAGGGACCCCCAGGGTCTGGCAGCAGCTCACGTGCTCTGTGATCTTGTGCAAGTCTTCTCCGTGCCTTGGTTTCCTCACCTGTCCGATGGGGACGTTAATGCCGGTACCAAACTTGCAGGGTTGTTTTACAGAGTAAATGGGCTGCTGCATGGAAAGTGAAGGTCAGGCGGAAGCTCAGTGTGCAAAAGTGTGTGTACGCAATGAGTGTTGTTATTTTTTATCGTTGTTATTATTGAGAAAGGACCTCTCATAGCAAGGGGATTCGACACGAGGATCACTAGCGGAATAGAGACCAGTGGTTTCCCCCTCATTGCTCATCACTAGAGAGGCAGAGATCAGTGTCACCCCAGCTTTGTCCCAAAGCCTCGTGGGGAAGGCAGATGTGAATACAGCCCCCTGTTTGACACTCTGCCAGGAACGTGTAGAGTGGGAGGACATTGTGCAGGGAAATTACAAGAAACCCCAAAAATGCACCTCTGAGACCCACAACCCTGGAGGTTCTGTCTCGGGCATTTAGACTCTGTTCTCCAAAGACTGAGCTGTGAATGGTGGGGAACATGTTCTGTGAGTCTGATGTCTATGGGCTCTTAGGTTAGACTAGTGACATGTGACTCCATCTGTCTGGGTCTTTGTTTGCTCATTTGTAAAATGGCTAGAGGGGCACAGTTCTATCCGATAGGATCCTTGTGAAGATCTAGGCAAAGGACAGTATCTGATTCATTACAAGGGCTTTGTGTATTTTACAGGAATGCCCAAACCAGCCCTATCTTGATGGAATCAAAGAAAAAAATTTGATAAGGAGCTTACGACATAAAACAGTGGTTTTCGAACTTGCCTGTACATCAGCATGATCAGGAGGGGTGCCTGAGATCCAGATTGATGAACCTCACCCCCAGAGTTACCGATTCTGTAGGTCTGCTGGGACCTGAGAATCAGCATCACAAACAAGCTCCCAGGTGATGTTGATGTCTGGTCTCAGGACCCCACTTTGAGAAACATGGACTTCAAGGTATCCCGTGCTTCTAAAGCAGAGGAGAATCAGTTCTTATTTCTATTTCTCTTCCCCTGATTATTATTTTCAAACTGGAAATCTTTGCGTTTGAGGTTAATTTAAAAAGGAAGATTTCAGCGCATCTGGTGTGTGTATGAATTGGACCCAGCCCAGGGATTCTGCTCTTCTGTTTAATCCTGGCTCATCCCCGTGGATCTGTGAGTGTCAGGGCTGATATTTCTGATCCCCTGTTTGTGCCAAACAGAGGCTCATTTGCCCGGCCAGTCCTCATGTCACATGCCCTCCCCACCACCCCATCAAATGACAGGAGACATTCCAACATGAGGTTTCAGAAACAGGATTCCTCCCAAGAGTAGAGGGGAAAAGTTTGTCTGAAATATTTTCCTAAAAATCAATGTCTATCGTCAATCTTGTGACAGTTGGTTGTATGCCAGTAAATCAGGTGAGGCTGTTTCCTAATGCACGGGATTTAGCTGGACCTGGTCAGTTTCGTAAACACTTGCTCCTTCGTAAGATGGTCCATTCCTTCATTTCTTCCCTCGCTTTTTCCAGCAGGTGTTTATTAACTATCTACTCAGCGCCAAGCTCTATGCTAGGGTGTGAAAATAGAGATAAAGATAGACATTCTCTATTCAGGCAATAAGAACTTTATCATGGGTTTTCAGTTGTTCAAGGGCAAAAGCATTTATGATCTTTGTTTCTTGTGGCATCACACTTACTTGATAAGTTTTGTATCTGGCTGATTCCGTGGCTGCTGTTGTGGGGGGGGGGGGGTGTTCGTATTATACACTGGCCAGCCATTCTTGTAAGTCATCATATATAACAACCAGGCTTCTTGGGTTCCCACAAAGATGAACAAGATATTTAAAGAAGCTTGCAATTAAATAGAAAAGTAAACATCTGAAAAGCTCTCTGGGAAGTGGCATGATGCCAGTAGCAGAAGCTTGTGGAAGAAACGATTTCTCTGTCTGGGATGCTTAGGGAAGTCTTCCTGGGTGAGGGGAATACTGGAGGTAGGTTTGGGAAGGGGAAACGCTTGTTCCGCCACTAAGTGTTAAAGTCCATGCCCCTTATGAGGCTCCGGGAATGCTAGCATTTCACCAGGCGGAGACATACTATAGCAGAGGGCTCCCATTCATGGCTGAGAAACCCAACTCTGCTACTTTCTAACACGGTGCCCTTGGCCAAGGTTACTGAGTTTTCTGAGCTTCACTTCTCATTCAAAAAAAAAAAATATATATATATATATACACACACACACACACACACACATTCTCGTTCAAAAAATATATATGTATATATATACACACATATATATATGTATATATATGTACATATATGTATACATATGTATGCATATAAGAATAACATGACAGCCCACACAGATTTGTTGAGAGAGAGAAAATGAGATAATATTGGAAAAGCACTTAGTATAGTGCCTGACATGTTGTAAGCATTTAATAAAATTACAGTTGCCTTAATTATTATAATTATCACAGTGTTGATGGGTGTCACAGGCCACAAGGTCAGTTGAGTCAGGTGTGGGACATGAGACCAGTTTACGGTGTGCGTGTCTAATGGTGGGGTCTCCAGAGCCTCCCAGACCCGAACGTGCCTCCTGAGTCAGCAAGAGGAACGTTCTCTGCTGTACCCCAAGCGCGTTTGAAAGGGAATCCTTTATCTATTATGCATCTGTCAGAATTGGGGTTCATAGCCACCACCACCCCCCACATAAGCTCATTCAGCCTGGGGACATTTTTTTTTTAAGATTTTATTTATTTATTTGACAGAGAGAGATCGCAAGTAGGCAGTGAGGTAGGCAGAGAGAGAGAGGGGGAAGCAGGCTCCCACCAGGCTCGATCCCAGGACCTGAGCCGAAGGCAGAGGCTTTAACTCACTGAGCCACCCAGGCACCCAAGCCTGGGGATTTTATGTGCCTGATCACGGCACTGCCTTTCCAGTTCACGAATGTAAGCTCCCCAACAATCCAGGCTTCCAGTTCAAAATGGCCCCATGCTGTGGGTGCTTCCTGCTTTCCCAGGCAAAGCGTGCGGGCGGGGGCCCTCTGAGGAGGTGGGTTGTAGACATTTTCTCACCTTTACTTTTGCAACATTATCACAGTGGCCTCGAAGGGACTTGGGCATGCCACTGTCACTGCTGGTGGAAAAACTGACCCAATCCAGGTACTTTGGGAAACACGGGCAGATTCTCTAAGGGAAGCCCCAGGGGGCAGGTGCCCACGAGCGGAACAGGCATAAAGGGGGTGACGGTCCAGCAGAGGAGAGGGTGTCTGCCATTAGATGAAATTAACCAGAAGACACCTTTAAATTACACACGTTCCTGGGCATCACTTGCGTGTGTCTGAGAACACGACCCTAAAGGAAGTTCTGTTTTGTACACATGGTATGTCTTCCAGGTAAGTCCTCAAGAAATCACATCAGCGGTTTGACTGGCCTTTCTTAATTCAAAAAAATACCTTTTTAGGAGGAACATTAGGATGCAGCCCTAACTGTCCCACTCTGACATGGCGAGTTTTACGTCTTTCCTTCTAATCTGTGTCTGCCGACATCCTATACCCATCATTTCATATTTCACTTTTTTATCTAATGTATCAAAAGCATGTCCCGGACTGCTGCCCAGTTATTATAATTACAACCTTTAATGATGACATAATGGTCCATCAGGTAGCCGGACCTAATTTATCTGCCCATTTTCCTATGGTTGAACATCTCAGCCATCGACCGTCAGTCTTTCTCAGCTGCAGAAACTATATTTTAGGAAACCCTGTGTGGAACTCGAATATGTTTTATTGATTCCTTTTTTTCTTCGATATGTAAAGTAAGACAGAATCACCGGCATGTAAGTGCTCTCAGACTATAGTAATCAAAGCCAAGTTCTCGCTACCACTGCCTCACACCAAATTCCCGGAGTCCGGTCAGAGAGGACCCCTCTACTAGCTCCATTTCTGTCCTTCTGGCCATTTTTGTCTGCATTTCCAAACAAAAGAGAAACGTTTTGTATACATGGAGGTCATACAGGGCATAGTGTTTTTAATTTGCTTTTTGTCGCCCTTCGTGTGACTCAGTGATGTTTCCTGTCGCGGCATTCGGACCCGCCTTTCTTTGTCTCTGCTACATGATACTCCGGGAGGCTGGTGTTCCTGGGGCTGCACGTCAGGCCTTCCCACAGCTTCTCTTAGGCTGCCCACAGCTTGCTGGCATTACACACAACAGTGCAGAATGTGCCTGTATCCGCTCTGGGTTCTTCTAGCTGTCCTCATGGCGGTGGCTCCAGGAATCCATGGGAAAGAGCCCCAGCTGGGGAGGTTTCCTCTTTCCACCCCTGGAGATGATGCAGGAGATAACCATGCAGGGAACACCAAAAGCAGATGGTCCTCCCCAACCCTTCCTTCTGAAGTTCACAGGACGAATGATTAGAGTAGGATGAAGGGAATGTTGACTTAGGGGCACTTCGGTGATCCACGCCCCCTGCTGGTTTCCAAAATGGGTTTTAGCACCTGCTCTAGCCTCTAGGACATGAGGGAGCATCCGCCTTCCTAGCTCTCCCGCTGTCCACCCAGGACACCCGATCCGGTGGCTCCCAAAGCAAACACCCGTGTGTCCGGAAGAAAATCTGTATTCCCTGTTGTACAAACTGCGGCTTTCACTGCTTTTCTTAAAAACGTGGGACGCATCCTCCAAGTCAGATGTGCTGGTCGTAGCAGGAGCAGCGGCTGGGCACTGAGCGCCTTCTCTGCGGCGGGCGAGGGTGATGGCTTTGCAAATACGTGAGCTTATCCGATTTTCCTAAGTAACCTGTAAGATACAAGCCATAATCCTCCTGGTTTCCTGTGGGAAAACTGATACTCCGCAGGTTCCAGAGTTAGTTCAAGGTCATAGACCGAGTGGGTTATGGCCTTAGGACATGAACCTGGCTTCTCCATCCACATGTGGGCGGCTGAGACCATGGGCGGTGGGACGGGGATAGTGACACGACCTGAGCCATTCCCTGGAACCACTGCCCCTGCCCGTGAAGGATGGCAGCTGGGCATCCAGTCAAAGACAAATATTTTCTGAGCATCCCAAATGCATGAAGCCTGATGTGAACACTGGTTCGCCCTGGGGGGTCTGGGACGTGTCCCCCACGCCACCCGTTTCTGTCGTATGGGCCCATTCATGGACTTGTCTCTCTTTGGCTTCCAAAAGGCGTCCCTCGCAGCCCCGAGGATTTGGGCATGCGTTCTAGCACTGTTTTCTGGATTTTCGTTTCTTCTCTCAGCATCTGCTCTCTCCGGAGCTTGGGCCCGTCTACGGGACGGTTCCGCATCTGCCATGCACTGGTCCCATTTGCATTTTCCGCAAAGGTCACAGCAGATCTCCGGGTCGCGAAGCGTCTCAAGCTTCCCGATCAGCACCTCGGCGGACTCTTCTCCATCGAGGGCTTTGGGGGAGCGGGTTCCTGCTGCTCTTCAGGTGTCCTCTGTCGCTCAAAGCGCAGACCCAGGGCAGCATGCCTTCCCATCACTGGCTCTGCTTTCCCTGTGGACCCGTCTCCTTTTCTTCCTCCGCGCTACCTGGAAACAAACCACTAACTGAATTTCACCTTTCGTAGCTCGGGAAAAATGACAGCCTGGTGCCTCCGATTAGTTTCTTAGGCCGCGTTGGGGAAGGAACACGTTCCATCTGCACAAACACAGCAGGACTCACGAAACCAAGCCCCGCCACCACAGCAGGGAGGCTACAGTCTTTCTGGGCCTTTCTGGTCTGTGTTCCGGCCGCTGATGCCGGCTTGTTCAGAGGTCGGGCGGCGGCGTTCCTTCCCGCACCTGGTACTGATGGGGGCGGACTGTGTGCCGGGCACTGGGTCCCCACGGCAGGCACGGCAGCTGACAGGGCAGGCACGTCCCCTGCCCTCCAGAAACTACGGGGCAGAATGGGGAAGTCAGGAGGTGGTGGTCCCAGGTGTCTTGAAAGTTGAACTAAATCAGAGATACCAGGGCCGCGTGGATGGAAAAAGAGAAGGTTCAGATGAGAGCAGCGAGCCCGGGGTCAGGAGCTGGGGGTACAGAAGGGAGCCACACAGCCCCTGACTTTGGGGAAACCCAGACTCTGGCGAGAAAGCCACCCAAGAGATCGGTTTGGGCGCGCCGAGAGAGTGTGAATGTGCAGGGGATGGCGGCCTCGTGGGCCGGGGGTTCACCCTTCCTTGGGGTCAGAGGTGGCTTCAAGGAAGGGTAGATACGCTTCCACGAGTTTCCCGAGTGGGCTGAGGAGAGGCAGGACACTCAGACACCGAGAGGGATGTTTGCACCAGCCCACGGCAGGGCACGTTCCCGGAGCAGTGAGTACCTAGATCTGTCGCAAACACACGTGAGGGCACCGAGGGAGCTGAGCCAGCAAAGCAGCAAGGACTTAGCAGGGCCGGATCTCGCCTTTGAGCTCCATGTCATGGGGATGAGCCGAAGCCCGTGGGTACAAGCCCCGCTTCTGCCCTTACTAGCTGCACGGCCTTGGCAAGCTGTTATGCACCTCCCCAGCCTCCTTCTGTAGTGAATGGGGTTCATAACAGCACCAACAGGGGCGCCTGGGTGGCTCAGTGCGCTAAGCCTCTGCCTTCGGCTCGGGTCGTGATCTCGGGGTCCTGGGATCGAGCCCCGCATCGGGCTGTCGGCTCAGCGGGGAGCCTGCTTCCCTTCCTCTCTCTCTGCCTGCCTCTTTGCCTACTTGTGATCTCTCTCTGTCAAATAAATAAACAACATTAAAAAAATAATAATAACAGCACCAACACTGTGGGGTGGTCTAAGGGATTAAATCAAGCAGGGCACCTGAAGCCCCCAGCACACAGACCTGCTGCCTAACTAAATGCTCAGTAAATATTAACTATTACTCGTATTAGCAGTATTGCGAACACCAGTATCTACTCCCTAGAAGTCTGTGAGGCCGAGTGGGCAGTGATGGGCCTTGAGGCAGGTGGACCCGTGTTCGAATCCCAGGTCTGCGTTGCATGGCCTCCTGGGCCACGTCGCCTCATCTCCCCGAGCTTCCCTCGCCTCCTCTCCCCCTCGGTTAGGGAAAGGAGGGGTCTGCCCGCCCAGCCCCCTTCTGGGCACAGAGGGTCTCAGTAAAGGGCAGCCGTTGCCATGACCGCCCTCTCCTTCTCCTTCATCGTCATCATCATCCCCGTCATCATGTCTCGTATCTTCAACAAGGAAGGCTTACCAGCAACAGTGGGCAAGGGCGTCGCACAGGGGCGCGCAGGGCTTGAGCTGGGGAATGGGAAGCCGGCGGGCCAGGCCAGTGGTTGCCCAGCCTTCTTCTGAAATACCCGGAGGAATGTCTGAAAACACACATGCTGCGGTCTTCCCCCAAGTTCTGAGTTGACAGGCCTAAGTCAGCCCCCCTAAATGGGTGCTTTTATGTGTTTGCCAAGGGATTTTGCTTCTCAGCAGATGGCAAGTCTGAGAACCCTCACTGGCAGAAGGGTGAGGCTGGCCTGGGCTGGAGAGCAAACAGAAAAGGCCATCCGAGGTCAAAACTCACCCACCACCTCCGAGCCTGGGGGGTGCGTGCCCTTTCCCAGCCCCACCTAGTCGGGAACCTCTGGGAACCCCGGGAGTTACTTTAAGGCCTACTGGATCTGGGGTCCCGACCTGGACGCCCAGACCTGCTTCCTCTCTGACTCTTGACGCCTGGTTCTTTGGGCTCTCGCTTGACTCATGTATTTCCTCTTTACTTAATTTCCATCCTTTAAAGGGCCTGATTAATTCACGCTTGTGACAGCAACTCGGAGCACAGAAGTGACTAAATGAATACGAGCCCTGCTACCCCCCGTAATCTCACCGGGCACTTCCCAGCTGTGTGCGCTCCTTGCTAGGTACGTCCCCTTTCCTACGCAACCATACCTCGGTACAGACAGGGTTTTACTTTGTCGAGATTGGATTTTACAAAACCATGGACTTACAGAATGCAGCTTATCTTAGAATTGGTGTCTCTCATCCCACCCCCAAAACAAAAGTCATGGTCATGTTTCCATGACAGTACAAATTCTCTCTCTTTTTAAAAACAGCTCCATAACACCGTAATGTGCTCATTTCCTGTTCTCCGGTGTCTTCCTCTTGTGGAAACTTGAACAATCAAGGATCAGTCTCTTTGGGGGACTTTCCGTACGTTCATACCGATAATGCTTCCGCCCTGTTGGATAGACTCCCCGTGGTAGGACGGCCTCTTTCTCACATTCAGCCCGCTGATCCGGGACCCCAACACCCGTCACCTCTTCCCCTAATCTAGCCCAGGTTTGATGGGACTTCCGTTTTACCCCATGGTTCAGCAGTGAGAAAGTGGCTACCCAGAGCTGCCCCAGGACAGGACAAGAAATGAAAATGTCACCATGCAAAGCTGCGTTTTCAGACTACAAGGGACCGTTCTCCATACCTTCCTTATTTTCATTTTACACCTCTACTGTCCATCCCAATGCAAACCCTTGGTTTTTGCTCTCTGATTAATCTAATTTAAATACCAAGATGGCCAATGGCAACTCTCTCTTTTTTTGTTCTTCGAATACAGCAAACTTGTGTTCCCATTTCACGGTTTTATAAAAAGAGCGGGAAGGGGCGCCTGGGTGGCTCAGTGGGTTAAGCTGCTGCCTTCGGCTCAGGTCATGATCTCAGGGTCCTGGGATCGAGTCCCACATCGGGCTCCTTGCTCAGCGGGAGCCTGCTTCTCCATCTGCCTCTGCCTGCCTCTCTGTCTGCCTGTGCTCACTCTGACAAATAAAGAAATCTTATCGTAATGAAAATAACAGAGCTCAGAAAATCCACAGGCATTTTGTCCAAAAGGGTTTTGTTAGCATTGGGATGTAGCAGTGCTGTGGATAAGAAACCCATCTTGATCACCTGTTTTACTCCAAAACCTTTCTTGTTGGCACGCGTTCCCGTGGGAGACAGGACAGAGGAGACGTGATTACATTATCGGGCAGAAACACATGACTATAAATAATTGGCTCTCTCATGTTTCGTGAGCCTTAACCTCAGACTTCAGAATGTTTATTTCCTTTATTTCAAAATGTTTATTTACTTTTGTCCATTGACTTTAATTAATTTTGCCTTTGGCTCATAAACAGGTAAAACTGAAAACTTTAGTATTTGCATTTTTATCTTGAAGCAAGCTGACTAATTAAACTTTCCAATTTGGTTTCACTCTGCTGCACCAGAGCTGTAGAAAAATGGCCGACAGAGTCAAAGATTTGTGACCCATTTTGCTAAGGGTGGGGGAGAAGATTTTAGAAATTATGATGATTTTACACGAATGTTGAAGAAAAAGTTTATATTAAAGGTGTCTACATCACAGGAAGAGAAATGAGCAACTGAGGTACAAAAAAGTTTATAAAAGGAAGGTTCTCGCAACTACATAACCTAAACTTCCCTTGAATTCTAGAAGAAGTGTAGGATGAGTTAATATGAAAATGGATCCTGAGCATGTAGTTTTCAGTAATATTACTCAGTGGTAAGAAAGAGGAATCCCCAAGGCATAATGAGTGTAGACTTCAGTCTGACTCATGACAAGTTCTTCTGTGAATTCTTAGGAATTTTTTTTTTAAATGTAGACACCATTTTTAAAAGGTAAAAATTCAAGGCACTCTCTCCACACCCACAACTCTATGGTCAACTAATCTTCAACAAAGCAGGAAAGAATATCCAGTGGAAAAAAGACAGTCTCTTCAAAAAATTAGCATTGGGAAAATTGGACAACCACGTGCAGAAGAATGAAGCTGAGCTACTTTCTTACAGCACACACGTAAATAAATTCAAAATGGATGAAAGACCAAAATGTGAGACAGGAAAGCATTAAATCCTAGAGGAGAACACAGGGAGAAACCTCTTTGACCTCGGCCATAAGAACTTCTTTCTAGACACTGGAGGCAAGGGAACAGAAGAAAAACTGAACTATTGGGACTTCATCTGGATTAAAAGTTCCTGCATAGTGAGGGAAGCAATCAACAAAACTAAAAGGCAGTCTACAGAATGGGAGAAGATACTTGCCAATGACATATCTGCTAAAGGCTAGTATCCAAAATCTATAAAGAACGTATCAAACTCAACACCCAAAAAACAAATAATCCAGTTAAGAAGTGAGCAGAAGACATGAATAGACATTTCTCCAAAGAAGACCTCCATGTGGCCAACAGATGCATGAAAAGATGCTCAACATCTCTCATCACTGGGAAAATGCAAATCAAAATCATGATGAAATGCCACCTCACACCTGTCAGAACACTAAAATTAACAACATGGGAAACAACACGTGTTGGCGAGGATGTAGAGAAAGAGGAACCCTCTTAGACTGTTTGCAAAGTGGTGCGGCCACTCTGGAAAACAATGTGGAGGTTCCTCAAAAAGTTAAAAGTAGGACTACCCTGTGACCCAACAATTGCACTACTAGGTGTTTACCCAAAGGATACAAAAATGTAGATGCAAAGGTGCATATGCACCCCGAAGTTTATAGCGTTATCTACAATAGCCAAACAGGAGCCCAAGTGTCCATCGGTTAATGAATGGATAAAGAAGATGTGGTCTATATAGACAATGGAATACTATTCAGCCATCAAAAAGAATGAAATCTTGTCATTTGCACCAACATGAATGGAGCTAGAGTGGATTATGCTAAGTAAAATGTCAGAGAAAGGCAAATACCATATGATTTCCCTCATATATAGAATGTATGAAACAAAAGAGATGAACACATGGGAACAAAAGAAAGAGAGGGAAGCAGACCATAAGAGACTCTTAATAATAGGGAACAAACTGAGGGTTACTGAATGGGAGGAGGGTGGGGGGTGGACTGAATGGATGATGGGAATTGAGGAGGGCACGTGTGATGAGCACTGGGTGTTGTAAGTGATGAAGCACCAAGTTCTACTCCCGAAACCAGTATTACACTCTATGTTAAGTAGCTAGAATTTAAATAAAAATTTGAAACGACAACAAAAAAGCCTGTCTTGGAGAAGATATTTGTTAACACATTCAATTGATGAGGGAAAGTAATCAGAGTGTATAAAGAACTCCTAAACTCAAGAAGAAATGAAGGGGAAAAAAAAGATTCTTTTTAGAGACCTAAGAGATATAAAGAGTCATTTCACAGATTAAGAAATGTAAGTGACCAAAAGTGCATAAAAGAATCGGGTCAAACTCAGTGGCCATCAGTGAAATTCACACAGCAGCTATGGTTAGATGGGATTTTACGCCTACCTGATGGGTAGAGAAGTTCAAACACCAGGGCCGCCTTCCAATGGGGCTGGGAGCAGAACCGGGACAACAACTTAGAAGAATGGTTTGTCATTATCTGCTACGGTTGAAGATGGGCCACCTACTCCAAGGTCTGTGGCTGCGAGGAACTCTCCAGTGTGCACCCAGACACATGGACAAGGAGTTCCAGCAGCGCGGCGAGCACTCACGAAACCAGGGAACATCTCTGTGCCCGCTAATGAAGTGAACAGAAGAAATGACAGCTCTGGCATCTGGCCAGCCGTGCTGCAGTGCCAACAGCAGATCTCCAGAACATGCTGTGTCACTAGAAACACGATTTGGAGGAAAATACTTCTAGTACCAACCCAGTTATAGAAAATTCAGAAACGCAAAACAAAAACAACAACAACAACAAAACCAATATATTTAGAGATAGATAAGGAGTAAAACAATGAAGCAAAATAATGGATTAAGAGATACAGAATTCCTGATGGGGGGGGGGGTGGATAGGATGGAGGGGAGCCTGAGGGCTCTCGTGGCATTATATGTGGTACTTCCTGAGCTGGGTGCTGGGGAGAAGTATACTTGTATTGTTTCTTACGCCCTGCTGTATGTTGGATATGCATATGTACACATACCTGTTATATTTCCATATCTTCCTGTGTATGTAGGATATAATCACAATTTTGTTGATGGCATGTATCAGGCACTAATCTTAAACAAATAACTTCTCAAAATCATGGATTTTGAGACTCATGACTTAATGTCCCAGAGATGAATGTAAAGCCCTTGCCTTGAGAGTCTTCAAAGCCAGTCCCTCAATCTGGGTGAGATCCTCTGTGTTAAGCAGCAATTCATGTGAAAGCCATCTTGGGGTCTTAGTTGACCACAGGCTCAAAAGGAACCTTCTGTATAAATACCCATTCGAAGAAAGAATTTCCACTTTAGAAGCAGTGATTTTCCTCCCATAGCCAGAATAGGTCAGGCCACATCTTGCATATTTTGCTTTTAGCAACTTGATTTGAATATCAAGTTGACAAATTGCAGTAAGTTCCAAGGATGAGGACAAGTAATGAAAGATAAATCAGCATACAAGTTTTCAGGTCATCAGAGGGGGATTTGGAGGAGGCAGAGCAGAACTAGAGGCTTCCAGAAAATTGGTTCCAGCTCAGTGTGCACAAAATCACGCCGATAGTCAGAGATGCCCCCAAAAAAGCTGTAGGCTGTCCCATAAGGCGTGAGCTTGGGTCCCTGGAGTGTTCAGAAAGAGACTGGATAACTCCCTCTTCCTACAGTTGTGCTTAGAAGGTGGGCTCCATGACTCTGTTATCCCTTCTTCATGGCTCCCATGAGTCTCTAAGAATAGCCAGAGAGAGTCCCGCGGGGGTTGGGGGGGGGGGAGGAAGCCATTTTGGCTTACCTAAACCTGAGGGGGAATGTGGAACATGCGGGACAGACAGCCAAGTTCAGTCCCTTCCTCCCTGGCGTGCAGTTCCTACAAGAGACAGTGACCACCCCGCAGATAAAACATTGGTCCGTTGAGCAGGACCCGGCTCTCTGTTGACATCACCCTTAGGAAAGGGCTGCTAGAACATGGGTTCCAGTGTGCACAGGGAAAGAACCTGGCCTTGGCTTATTGATTCTCATGATCATGTCCGATAGAGGCACCTCAGTGGCACTTTTCCATGTCACCCTGTCTCTGGAATTCAGGCTGACGGAGCAGAGCAACCACTTTCTAGAACACTGGTCATGACAGTGCAGAGGGAGAGATGGCGTGGTACATTACACACCATCTCTTCATGTTTCCTCCCCAAAGGGACACACCTTCCTTGTACTCATATTTCGTAAGCCACCCCTAATCCAACAGAGGCGAGTACAGCCCTCCTATGGGCTAGAAGCAGACCTGGAGGCATTTGTCGACAGCAGGAATGACCAGCACGTTCAGTGTGTCCGGAGAAGGAGGGCCAACTCTGTAGGCAGTACAGAGGGGGAGCAAAAGAGGGGTACACATCATGAAGGTCCTCTACGCTGTGTTCCAGAATTTTTACTATACCTCGCAAAAGCCACTGACGCCTATCAAGCCTGGGAACGACACAGTGGCTCATTTTAGAGATTGGATATAGCGGAGACGGTATTCACTTGTTCCGCAAACATCGGTGATGCAAAGCAGACAAGGTCCCCGTCACATTGGGGGAATCACCCAACGATCTGAATGACCGACCGCATCGCAGGTGGAGGCGGGTGTAGGAAGAAAATTCGGATGGGATCATGGTTGGAGCCTGGTGGGGAGAGAAACCAGGCTCCCAGCCACAGAGAAGTGAAACCATCAGAAAGCTCGTGGTGCGGCGGCGGCGGTGGGGGGGGGGGGCACAGAACAGAGCGGGGTCATCTTCCAGAACTGAGGGTGTTAATTGAGATCAGACGCGCGGAGGGCAGGAGCCCTCAGGGAACAGCAGCTGCGTGTCGTCAGCAGAGCCCTTTCGAAGCATTCCGTCCCCGTGCGCAGAGATGGGACATCAACCCTTTTCAGAAGAGTGGGTAACAGACAAGCCACTCAGCTGGTTTATGAAGACAGGAATTTCCACAAGGGCTTACGTCGAGGATCAAGTCGGGGGGGGGGGGGGCTGCCTTTTTAATTGATTAGAGCGACTCCGAGGTGAAGGGAGGGGCTGCTGTTGCCGGTGTGGCTAGAGCATCGGGCGTTCTTTGGAACACTCAGAGCAAGACCCCCCCACCCCACCCCAGCTAACTGACGGTCTGCACATGACCTTGCGCGCTTTCCTGGGAAACAAGAGGTCGAGATGAGGAGCGCCGATGTCGGTCCCGATCCTCTCCTGCTCCCGTCTTTCCCTCCTCTGCCTGGCAGTCAGGACAGTTCACCGCTTTCTCGGCTGCAAAGGCATCTAACCAAGCTTCCAAGCTTCCAAGCCCCTTTGGGCTCTGGGAACGTGAATCCCGCCTTCGTGGTTCTGTGTACCCCCCAGAACCACAGGTGCTGCCACCTGAGGGCCCCCCGCGGATGGTCTCATCACTTCCCCTCCTCCAAGGCGGGGTTCCCTCCTGACACCCCTCGGCAAGTGGCCTTCAACCTGACACACAAAGTCCGCGACGGGAGCTCAGATCAACCCCACACCTGTGTTCTTCCCCAAGACCCGTGCCCTGGCCCACACCGGGATTCCGAGGGAATTATTCTCTTTGGGTTTAAACGTGAAACCATTCGTGTATTAGAAGGGGACGTGCCCCCGTTTTAGGACACCTCCATATCAGGCTTAGTTCCTGTCCCTGTTTCTTTGTATCTTTTCTCTTAAAGTCTTAAAAAGAAGGCTTAAGACTCTTGGCAAGACAGACCCAGTTGCCACAATTCATCCTCATACAGCAATTTGCCCGTCTACACTGCCGGCTGTCCCTCTCTCCTGACAGCCTCTCGTGCGTCTCTTTCCCTCATAGCTGTGGGGACCAGGATGATCCAGGATTCCAGCCATGATCCAAGAAGCCAAGGGCTGGGGTGGCAGCTTCTAGCTCTTTCCCTAAAACTTGCGCTTCAGTACCGGGAAGAGATCTAACCTGTAACAGCCGACATTCGAGAAGCAATCGAGTCCCTTGCACTCGATTAACCCCAAAGCCTCTTTCGGCTCAAACGTTTTCTGGCTCAAAGAAGAAAGAAAAAAAATACGCTGCCCCCATTTTTCTTTCTTTAAAGACAGGAAGAAATGAGGGAAAAGCTTGTCTGGTCCATGTTTTCATAAAAATATAAAGCATGTGTTCTCTGTGACAGCGATTTCTTTCCCTCTAAATCCAGCAGGGCCCGTGCAAGAGCTTAAGAATGAGCGAATGTCGCACATTCGTCTTCCTGAGCCGCGTCGCTGTGTTTCCAGAAAGATAACACAGCTTCGGCGGGATCAGAAACCTGGAGATTTAGGAAGTGGCCGCTCACATGTCCGCGGGGACTGCGCCTGGAAAACATCCCAGCATTAGCTGACCCCAAGACCATGATTTATGGCCTCTGGGGACACAGGCCCAGTGGATGTTCTTCCCTGAATGAATTCTTGAGAAACTGATCCCGCAACATTGTGTGGGTGATAGATACACGTGTGTGATTCTCCTGTTTGAGCCTGGCCTGGGGTTGGCCATAGAGCACGGGTCCCGCAGAGACTCCGAGTCCCGCTCTGCCCGCTGCTGGCGGTGTCACCTAGAGGTCACCTAGAGCCAGTCACCACTGGTCCCTCCCAGACAATGTGGGGGTGAGGACAGAGCCTCTGCAAGGTCAGGCTCACGCTCTGGGGGTTAACACTGCTCCCCATGAGTGGTCTCGGCTGAATCACAGCCACCCGGAGACATCAAGTCCTGACAACTAGAACTTGCCAGTTTTTTTTTCCCCCCAAGAAGATCCTTTGCAGATGGGGTGAATTAAGAACTTTGAGAGGAGATCACCCTAGACCATGCGGATGGGCCTGGGGTGTCACAGAGGTTCTTCCAAGAGACAGGCAAAGGGACGGAAGACAGACAAGTGGAGAAGGAGGGAGAGGCAGAATGGTGCGGACAGACATGCGGCCACAAGCCATGAACTGCCAGCAGCCACCAGAGAAGCCAGAAGAGGCAGAGGCCTGATTGTCCCCCTGGAGCCTTCAGAGGGAACATGGCTCTTCCAGTGCCTTGATTTCAGACTCCTGGCCTCTTGGACTGGAAGAAAATACATTTCTACAGATGCACGCAGTCGGGCCTGGGTGTCTTTGTTACAGCAGCCCCCGAAAACCCTGTAGGCAGCACAAGGATAGAGCCTGCCCGTTCCCGGGATACAAACCCCGAGGGGACAGAAGGCTGGTCACACTGTGACAGACATGCGGACTCCTGGGGGTCTGCCCAGTGAGAGAATCCAGGTTGCCGCCTCTCTGAGTCTCCCTTTCGGCCTCCCTTGGCCGGTTCCTTCTTCCCTTCCTCTGTCCCTGGTCGCATTCGCCACCTGCAGATCCTCCCCCAGGATGAGCTCCCAATTTCTCATCCAGCTTCTGGCTGCTTCCTTTCTTCCAGTGCCCACCGGGTGGGCTTCTCACTGTGCACCTTTCGGGACAGGAGTTGCTCGGGATGTCTGGTCCGTGTAGGACTCTACGGCCTCTGCTGTTTCTCTTCTTTCCTGAGATGGGTCTTGGGACGGCTGTACCTGACGCCTGGGCTAGGCCATCCCTGGGGCAGCTTGTGTTTACGAGCTTAAAGTCAGGAGAAATGGAGTGTTCAGGACCGTGAAAGGCAGGGCTTGGCACAGTGGGGGGCTGCGGACTTGTAACTCAAGTTACAAGGGGGTTTTTCAACCTGGCTTGCACAGAGAGCCCCGAAATCCCCAGCTGGTCCAAACGTTGAATGCGCCCGCTCTCCTAGCAGGAGCGAGAGTTTGCAAACGGCTGATGGATGCTGTTTCTCGAGCTGTAAGACGTCCGTGTGCTCCGTATGCGGGCAGCCTGTTCTGTGGAAGGAAACGTTCAGAAGACTTTGATGCTAAGGGGTCCTCGGGATGTCGGTGGGGGTTCGATCTTTCATGGTGGGTGATGGGGGAGGAAGCAGTGGAGACCGCCCCTGCCCTGAATCCCAGCTGGGACCAGTGGAGACCCACTCAAGTCACCTTGCACCACAGTGTCCCGCCACCCCCAGGCTCCCAATGCTCAGGAATCCTATCTGACATCTGGAAAGGATGTCAGGAGACTCTTGAACTGTGCAGATGAGGAAGGGTACCTTCCTCACTGATGGGGCAGCTGTAGTGTCCCCAAGCCCTGAGGTCCCATGAGCTGGTGGGCTTTGAAGAGAGCCTTTCCAGGAGGTCAGGTTAGACTCACGCCATTGTCATCACCCCCTTTTACTTGTCCACCAGCTGTCTCTGGGTGATTCGGCTCTGTACCAGGCACCTGTGGTGGTACAAGATGTCCTGTTTGGGATCTGCGTGGCTCTCCTGGGCCCTTAGCTCTAGTGAACACACCCCCATTCGCATACCCTCTTCCTCGATCAGCCCTCTGTGTGCCACAAAGCAGGAGGCCAGCATCAGGGAAAGGGATGTGATGACGGAAAAACAGAGGCCAGAGATGCAGAGAGGGATTTGATGATGACTCCGTAGATCATCATCATTTGATGATGACCTCCAAGAAACGCAGGTGGCCCTGTACCGGCTCAGCATTCCCTCTGCCCTGCCTTACTTGTGACATCAGAAACCTCGGGCTTTGGAAGACAGCTGTCCTGGCTGCCCCTGTGCGGGGCTAGATTGGAAATTTACAAATGGGCCTCAGCTAACAGGAAGCCTTTCAGCAAGGCTAAGGGAAAGACCAAGATCAGTTTGGCAACTTACAAGGAGGGGCTGTGTTTAAGTGATCTCCAAGTCACCCAGTGCAGGGTTTCAACATGGAAATATTGTCAAGGTTTCATATTGGGTTAAAATGGTGATCACCTTCCTCGTACATAGAGGTATACCTCTATGTATACAACCTAAGATTACATTAAGAAAAAAAAGAACCATTTCACACTAACCTTGCATTCATCCAGGACTTCTACTTTTTTTTTTTAAATATTTTATTTATTTATTTGACAGAGATCACAAGTAGGCAGAGAGGCAGGCAGAGAGAGAGGAGGAAGCAGGCTCCCCACTGAGCAGAGAGCCTGATGTGGGGCTCGATCCCAGGACCCTGGGATCATGACCTGAGCCAAAGGCAGAGGCTTTAACCTACTGAGCCACCCAGGCGCCCCTCCCTTCTACTTTTTTATCTGAGTCATGCCTCCGTCATCTTATAATAACGATGATAGTCTCTAAGAACACAGAGCCCCAGGCTGAATATTACAGATTTTTAACAAATTTCAAACACCCAACAAACCCATCAGATAGGAACATTTATTAGCCAGGAGAGACCTGAGTTACATACCTCTTGGCCCTCTTAGCCTGGGAACAGATGTCTTTGGTCTCCCCCCTGACTATTTCCAAGAAGAAAACATTCCAATCTGGAAAGGCAGCACCATCAGGAGTCTGAAATGCACACGTGGGGAAGACAACTTAAAGACACAGATGAAGTGAGAAAATATTCATACAGAGTGAGCCGGACATTATTGGACCGATTCTCCATTCATTTCATAACTAAATATGTGCCTGGCTCTGTGAATCAGATGGGCTTCATTGAGTTTGATATGTGTAGGATACTCCCCGAGTGGGGTCCTGATGGTCTGGAAGAGTTGAGGCAGGAAGCATTTCAGAAAAGACGGGCAAATGACTGTCCAGTGCCACGTGACGCCAAGTGGAAATGACCATCAGGGAGCAGCTTCCCCTCCCCTGCCGCAGGCTGTGAGCCCACACGTCCAGAGGGCTCCTTCTTAGATCTCAATCCAAGCACATTTAATTTCAGATCTGTGTGGCCTTGATAGAGCTCCTTCATCAAGTTTTATTCTTCATAAAAGATCCATTTCCCCAGACTCATAAAGTGACTCCTTCTAATTCCGTGTTATTTTATAAATACTTTCATTGCGAGCATCCATCACAGGCAGCTGACTTCCCAGCCATAAAACAACAGCTTGCAACATCACCATGTTACCCGATATGTATTTACTTATCAAGTTGAAGAGCACATGTTTGCAAAATCAGCAACATTACAGCTCCACCAGCAATTTGCCGGCACTTTCTGCCCATTGAACGCAAACCTTCCAGTCTCAGACGTGCCGTATTTCAGCCCTCCTGGTTCGTTTTGATCTTGTAGCTGCGGTAATCACCAGCCCTCCCGCCCCGTGCAGACCTCCCTGAGCCCCTTGTTGATCATGCCCGGGACTTCGGGCAGGTGATTTGCCTAACAGGTGCAGTGCTGGGGTCATCGATCATCTGCTGAGCACCATCCCCCCCCCCCCCGCCCCGGGGATGCGGGCCCCGCTTGTCCTTTGGGCACTTGGCGTAGCTCAGAGGTGCCCCAGAGAAGCTCTAATGGGTCAGAGCAAAGGTGTCCAATAGCCCATCTTCAGGGAGCGTCCTTAAAAATTAATTATTCCACCTGCACAGTGCAATTGCACAGTGCTTTCCTCGTGCTGGAGGGGAGCAGGAGGAACAAGCATCTGGGTTCCGCCGCCCACCTGCCGCATGACCTCTGTCCACCCCCGCTTCCCTCTCCCCAGAACAGGGCGAGTGGTGACCCTTCAGAGTCGTGGGGAGGATTACATGATGCGGCAGCCAAACAGTGTGTGTAATGGAGGTTAGTTCTCTGACACTGGTGTGACGTCACTAGGTCCCTCACTGCCCTCCTGAGTACCCTTGGACGCTGGTCTGCAGTGACCTTGAGCAGGTGAACAGACTTCTCTGAGCTGCTGCTTCTTCTTTAAAAAGGAAAGTGAGCAAATTACCCTGGCAGGATTATCATAAGAATGCCTGGGAGGCACACAGGAGGTCCGCACGTTGATGCTCCCCTCTGTGGAATGACTGCAAAGGCCACCTCATCGGGCCCACATATGTCACACGCAGCTGCAGACCAACTTCACGCGGCAGGCGTGTGCCCATTTTACAGGTAGGACATGGAGGCTGTGTGAGCTTGCCCGTATCTCCCAGAGCACATAGCCAGGGAGTAGAGAACCAGAGTCTACATCTGTCGGGCCCCACTCACTCCCAGGATTTCATTCTCCAGACCCCAAGCCAGGCCAGTGGATTCCGATTCCCCAAGGGTGGCTTTCTGGCAACAGGAGTATTTTTGCCTTCCCAGGTGATTCCCGTGAACAACCAGGGTTGCCGTGCAGGGTCCCACGCCCCGGTCCCTCACTGTCGTGCGGGTGTGGGACCCACATCTGATGGGACCTAGGTTTCCAAGGAAAAACTTAGGAGTGTCTAATTAAAAAGAGGAAGAAGGCAGGCGAGTCTAGCAACTCAAGGCAGAGATGGGAAGGATGACAGCTTTCTGGGGTCTAAAGCAACCAGGAGCTGGGAGCCAGGGTCTCCCAGGGCAGGGGACCCAGGGCCTGGGGAGGCAGGAGCTGTCCCCTGAGCAGGTCTGACTTCCTGTGCTATTACGTGATGGTTCTGACTCTGACTGTCACAGGAGACAGGCGTTCTGTGAGCTGTGGCAGCTGGAGCAGTAATGATGGAAACAAAGGTCCCTGAACTGGGGCTGGACTGGCAGAGGAAGGGATCTCGGACCGAGACGCCCCCCACCCCCCTGGTACCCACGCAGAGCCTCGGTGCCCCTGTACATTTCCCAGGCCTCCGGCAATCTGGTTCCTGGCTCTCGGCCAGAATGGGAGGCATCGCTTATAGAATGAACATCCAGGGCCCCTTGTTGCACAACTAATAAGAAGGTCAGGAGGTGACCACAGAGCTTTAGCCCAAGCCCTGGGCCCTTCGGAGCACGGCAGCCTGGGCTACTACACGGGTCCCTCGCCCAGGAAGCGGACCCTGCCTTTGACCTTTAGACACCAGATCTGACCAGTGGGTTGCAGCCACTTCTGGCTGAAGCGAGTCACGAGGCAGCACCGGGCTCCACAGGGCTCTGCCGCTCTCTGTCCTCCCATGTCGGGAAAACCACCCGGCGGCGGCAGGGGGGCAAGAAACAAGGGTCCGGGTTCATCAACCACACCTGGGAAAGGGACTGTCCTTGAAGGGAGGCCCCCGTTGGTCCAAACCCAAGGGAGAAAGCAACCTCAGGCGTTCATTGAAATGTCAAGACTGGTTTGTTGGGTTGGTCTAGCCTAGCCGAGTCCAAACCTGCCTCATCTCTGCTCTCAAAACAGAGACAAATGAGAAGCGGGAGAGGCCCCCGTTGTGAATTTACCTAGAAACGCCTACGTAGCGCGAGCATTCCATATCTCAGGCTTTCAGGACTTACCTGCTTCCGAGTCCCTCTGCCTCCATCCCTCAAGCTGATGGAAGAGAGACGATGATGACAATATCCGCCCCCAGTTTATCCACGTGGTTCCTTCGTTCACGCAGTCAGCAAATGTTTTCCAAACGCTAACCACATACAGAGCCTTATCCCGGTGACTTTGACGATGTGCATGCTTTGAGTTACACAAAACTGAACCAGAAAACGAAATGATGATGTTAGCACGAGCTTGTTCTGAGACATTACAGCCCATGCATATTGGCCTATTCGATGGTATTAATATTTGAGCCACTGAGTGGGAAATAGAGAAGAAACAGTTCCCTTTGCACTTGGTGAACTTCAAATCCAGAAGTGAGTTCCAGGGGTAAAGGTTTCCGTTGTTCCAGTGCAAGATTTGAGAAGCGCCGATACTTTCAGAGCCGGTGGCATACGTGACGCTAAAGTGGGGTTTCTTAGCTGGGGCGCTCTTGGCACTGGGGGCTGCACATTCCTTGTTCTGGGGGGTCCTGTGTGTTGCAATGCGTTTCTTTACTGGTATTCACCCACGGGATGCCGGGATCACACACTCTGTCCCCGCTGTCACAACCAAAAGTGTCTCCAGATATTGTCCCTTGAAGAATAAAAGTCTCCCCGCAACCTTGAAAACCACCGCTCTAAGGAGGACTAAAACTACTTGCAGAACTATCCCTACAATGGGCTAAACAAACAAACAAATGCATGATTTCCTTTCTTTTTTTTTTTTTTTTCCCCCTAGAGCTTTATAGACGTGTAGTTTCATATTTGAGAATTTGGGCTACTTTATGCAAATCCAATACAAAAATTTAGTACTTTGGAGTATGAGGGATAGAGTGTCCACTTAACATTGCTTTTCTGAAGTGTTTTAGGCAAGATCAGATAATTCGGCCGAGTACCCTGTATCCTTCTGAAAGAGCCGCATACAATAATGCGGATGAAGAATAGATGAAAAGATTTAATGGAATTTTTTTTAAGGTTTTGAGAAAAATATTACCTTCAAAATCTAGATGAAATGAAGAAATTAAGGCAATAAAGTGAATCCTGAGAGGAGGGACCCCACTTTCAGGCATGTGTCACCTTTCATTTCAAAAACCCATTTTCTTGCCTAAAATCTGGCCGGCTACAGTGCAATTACGCAGCAGCTGGCCAGAAAAGTAGGGCAAAGGTGCTGTGAAAATTGAGTGGCGATCAGGAGAAACCAAAGGATTAAAATAATCATAAAATAAAATTAAAATAAAATAATTAAAATGAAAATCGTGAGTGAGTACACGGTGGTTCTGTTGCTCCCGTCTCTTTATCGGTGTCAAAAGAAACAACCTTTGAAGATAGATGGCAGACAACCATTGCTCAACTTGTCATAACTTATTACATATTTGACTGTCAATTTGTACTTTCAAAAAAAAAAAAAAAAAAAGAACCAGCTAGCTCCAGGGAGGTAAGGTAAATTTGGGTAGAGAAGTCTGTCACCTTTCATACTGAGCCTGTGGTACCCACAGCTGCACGCAGACGCTCGTGGCTTCCGTTCAAAGAGCGAGCAACTGTCTCCAATTCAAGGCGCTCTCATTTGTCAGGACAGGGCTGTCTTCCTACTGGAGGGTCCTTCATCAGCTCAAATCTGCGTCAGGAGTATACACCTCATGCCAGTTTGATTCTGCGCTCTTCTTGGGGGGAAATCACGAGTCCTCCTGAAATGCTCAGGGGTTGACATACTGCATGATTTCAGTGACATCCTTGGCAGCCTCCATAGCCCAGCATTTGAGAGATGCTCGTGATTTTGCAAGTCGGGGTGGGTTCAGCGGAACGGTTCTGTTGTTGGTGCTGCCTGAGGTTTTCCATGTCAACATAGCGGCTGTCATCTGGAAGCTGAGCTGGGGCTGGGTGATCCAAGGTGGCTTCAACACACACGTCCGATGGTTTGCTGGGGCTGGCGGCCAGCAAGCATTAGCTCCCAGACACGTGGCTCCCGGCAGCTGGGCTCCAGGAGGGTGGGTTCCAATGCGGAAGTGCTTTCTCGTCTCTGCTTGTATATTTCCATGCATCCCGCAGTCCACGGGAAGTCACGTGGCTAAGCCCACAGTCAGTGCGGAAGGGACCGTACGAGAGTGTGGATGCAAGGCAATATAATTCCCTGGGACCACTAGTGGAACAGTCTTTCTCCCTCAAAAGCTGTCCCTGGAGTCAAGGCATTTGAGATGAGTGGAAACCAGTCCCAATATTTGAAAATACATGAGGAACTGCCTGGATGTTTATGCTTTTCTCTAGAACAGTGTCGTCTGGCTCTAGGCCAAAGCAACAAAACTTACTTTCTAGAGAAATATGATTTAATAAAACATATTTATCTGTTTCCTTCCATCTTTACTTCCTGCCATTATCAGAGGAGATTAGCTGTGGCATGCACAGGACAGCAAACCCAAGCTCTAAACAAGATGGGATTTGACTTTCTCTCATTTATTTCTTTCTCTTGTAAATGAAGCTGGAGGGAGGCATTCCAGGCTTCCCTGGAAGCTCCATGGTCACCAGAGAATCCGGATTCATATCCCTTCTGTCTTTCTGCTCTACCTTCCCATCACAGAGCTTCTATTTGAAGGGCCACCTCATGGTGCAAAGAAGCTGCTAAGACTATAGTCATCACGTCTACATTCCAGGTAGCAGGAGATGAGAAGAGGAGGTGTTCCAAAGTGCACATCTTATGGTTAAGGTCCCTTTAAGGAGTCTCACACACAGTACTTTTAGTTGTATCTCATTGTCTACCCCTTAGTCCATGGCCACATTAGCTGCCAGAGAAGTTGAGATATCTAGTACTGAGCTAGTCAGCAGCATGGCCAGCTAAAATCAGGAACAAAGGAAGAATGAGTACTAAACAGCAATTCATAGTTGGGGCCCTTGTTCCTCTAACAAAGCAGAGTTCAGATCCTAGCTCATGGGGTCATTAGCTGTGTGGCCTTCACAGTCCTGATTTCATCATCTGTGCAGTGGGCTCACCCAGGTATATAACATGCTTCCCGTGGTTCATATAGGATCAAGTAAGTTAATGATTGAAATGTGTATCATGGGATGTGATATCATTGTGTCTCTACTGCCTCCTGTTTTGCTGGGCCCTGGGACCACAGGAGAGGACTTTCCTGTTCCAAAAGGGAGACAGAAGGAACAAGGGAAGAGTTCATAGTGGGTGCACCATTTTCTCAAGTTGTAATTTATCACCAACGGACACATTAACAACATTTAGCTCATGTCCTTGGGGAAAATAAGTGGCTCTTTTGACAGTCAAGGTCAAAAGCTAAAAGCTGGTGAGCCATAACCTGTTTTATTTGGCCTTCTTGTTTTACTCAGTGATCTTTTATTTTTAAAAATTTTAACTGGTGTCCAATGTGTAAATATTCTGACAGATTCGATGCAAATCCAAATTCTCATCTTTTCTTGAAAAACCAAAAGATCTGGCCTCTCCAGACTCATATTTGAGAAATGTGGCAATTACTTTAAGCTAAAAGGCAGCTGCCCCTTAAACAGGACATGGACCCTCCAATTAGCCGCAGACCACACCACTCCCAATTGTCTTGAAGTCGTTTTACTCATGTTAGGTTACCCATGTAGGCCTTGGGTGGGCATTTGCGCTTCTCCCTCCTGGCCCAGCTCCCTGACCTCACTCTGGGAATGGAATCAGAGAGTCACATCCTCAAGGCCGACGGGATCGGGTCGCTATCAGAGGAAAGATCACAGGTCACTGACACCTTCATCAAAACTCTCATCTTCAAGAACTTTCTAGATCCAATGCACAGCCTGATCGCCATATGCAAAACGTGAGAGGAATCTCTGTTGAGGAATGACAGTCCCTAGATAATGGAGGGACAGAGGGAAGGGCCTCCCACCCAAAGAAACAACAGTGACAAAGCTACACCTCCCAGGCTTTGCCTTAGGTCTCAGGGACCTGCCTGCCCTGAGCTGGGCTTTCGTTAATAGTCTGTACACCCCGAGCGGAAAGCCGACCTCCTTCTCCCACTCCACCTGCGGGTGCTTGGGAGATAAGCAGAAAAACTTCAAGTGAATTATGAGGAGCAGCTTCCAATCGGACACCCCCTCAAATGAAGATAAAGCAGGTATGAAATGCTAATGCAGGTCAATGGGAAAATAAGACACTATTCATGATTCATTACGTGGGTGACTTTTCAGGAAAGCACGCGCCGCAGCCTGTGGGCTACCTCTGGAAAGCTATCAAGTTGCTGTGGTTATCTTTTGTCAACTAATCACCAGACAGTTTCCCTATTAATTCTTGTGTACGTGGAAACATTGATAAGACCAGAGGAAGCTGATTCGTGCTTGTGTGCACTCAACTGAAGTCCCTAGGCTTGTCTGAGGGAAGAAAGGAGCTGTTTCCTTGGGAGAATTTAATGACGTCCCGCTTCATAGATGCTGAGTGTGAGTCCTAGAACGAGTAGGCGCTGCCCTGTTCGTGGTTGGGCCCCTCAAGGTTTTGCTCATCGCCAGCACACACAGCAGCGGGTCCCCCCAGAACGGAGCTGCAAATTGCGGCAGTCAATAAAAATAGTGATAAAATTGGACACCCCTCGAGTATGTACCATCGCCCAGGCGTCGGATTTTATATTCATTAATTTGTACAATCTCAGTGGGGACAATATCACCCCGAGGAGGAGCAAATTGGTGTTTGGGGGAACATTAAAAATATTGGATACTGCAATGGTTTGTGACCCTCCAAAGGGTCATAGTCTGTGATTAGATATTCAGGACAACGGTGGCAGGGGTGGCAAGTAGGAGGAAAATGTCTAAAAAGGCTCCGGAAGGGAGGGTTGGGTGATAGAAAATATAAAAATTAAAAAAAAAGGTTGAGAGATGCTGCATTAATACATTCGATGTTCACACAGGCCGTTCTAGGGGATCGTTTCGTAAATGGAGGGGTTGAGGTTCAATGAAACAAAGGAACTGGCCCCAGGAGGCCCTGCTGGTCAGTGGCGAGGCCGGGATTTAAAACCTCGCCTTGTGCCGAGCTCATCTTTGTATTTGCACGCCTCCTTCTTTCGCGTCACCTTTAAGGGCTGGAGGGGACAGCGGGGCTGTGTACCCCTGCGTGGTCGGGAAGCAATCCCAGAGTGGTGTGACAGGGTGAGCGGGATGGGCGCCGTGGCTTGCGTCACTGAAGTCACATTCGGCGACGCCTGTCACATGTATACTCCGACACTCGTGGCCAGATGTGTCTGTGTCTGCAAGCCGACTTGGCGTGTGGGTGACAAGCTCCTCTGGTTTGCCCAGGACAGTCCTAGAACACCCTCGGTCCCACACAGTGTCTGAATGTACCACCACCTACTCTTATGATTTGCAGGCTTTGTCAACGATGTGACATTTTGTCACATCTAGGGGACTCCCTTGGTGATGTCTGCCATCTCGGATCACCTTGGGTTTTGTATTACACATCTCCCTGGAAAGCATGCAGTGGCCCCAACCATGCTATCAGAACTCTGGGGCCAGGGGCGCCTGGGTGGCTCAGTCGTTAAGCATCTGCCTTCAGCTCAGGTCATGATCCCAGGGTCCTGGAATCGAGCCCCGCATCAGGCTCCTTGCTCAGTGGGGAGCCTGCTTCTCCCTCTCCTGCTTCCCCTGCTTGTGTTCCCTCTCTCGCTGTGTCTCTCTGTGTGTCAAATAAATAAATAAATAAAATCTCAAGGAAGGAAAGAAAGAAAGAGAGAAAGAGAAAGGAAGGAAGGAGGAAAGAAGGAAAATAAGTCAGTCAGGCTGAAGCCAAGTACGGATCTGAATGTCCAAGTCTCAGTATGGGAATACGGTTTTTAAAAAAGAGGCCTAACAATTTTGATCCTGTGAAGATGATGTTTGGGGATGAGGTCAAAGAAATTTCCAGAATAGAATAATTCTGTTGCCTGTTAGCCCGGGGTACGCCACAATTTAGAGCCCCCCACATCTGAGGCTGGTTGACCTTTCATTGAGATTATAAGCAGCCCCTCACCTTGGGATCTGCTCTCCGTTCCCTATGGGTGTGGCTGTTCTTGAAGCCACAGAGAAGCCAAGCTTCCGACACCAGCCCTTCAGGTTATAACAGCAGGCGACACTTTCTCTAATCAGGTGAATGCAGTCAAGAGGAAGGGGCCATCTTACCCAGACAAAACAATCATAACTGTTTATCAGCCTGTCATGTCAGTGACCATGTCCTTCAACCAAGGAAAATGACAGCCCTGCTTGAGACTCTGAACTCGCAGCCTGTAATTCTTTTATTTGCTTTGGAGGGGCTGTTCCTAGTTCATGTGGGAGTGACAGGGTGGTTATCATTTATTTTGACACTCAGGAGAATATCCTGTTGGGGGGAAAGGCAGAAATGTATTTCAGGGGACCCACACATGTGTCCATCATATAATTATCTTTTCTCTGCCATCAGGCAGTACATGTTGGCAAAAGACAAGCATGAATGGAGAAGCCACTGGCTGATGGAAATGAGTGAGCCCTTCTTCTGAGATCAGGGTGTGGGATCGGGCACAGGGTAGGGCACAGGTGCCACCAGGGCACAGGAACAGCTATCCTGGTGACTGTCTGCTGAATGTCAGCCTGCTGAATCCAATTCCAATAGGGGCCCCCAAGGAGCAAAAAATATGTTTAGAGGTGGTAGTGAAGCATGCCCAGTTGTGAAAAATGCCAAAGCGATGTTGTCCACTCTTCTTGGTAACAAGCACGTCACGGTTTCTGGTCAATGCCAAAGAAGACGAATTGTAAGCCTACTCAGCATTGATAAAGGACCTCCCCCGTGTCAGACGCTGGGCTTTGAAAGATGGGCAAAACACAGTCTGTACCCTCCAGAGTCTGTAAAGATGTTCATAGAATGAAAAAGTTCTGTCGACAGAGAAGTTAGGGAAATGCTGCCAATGCTATTCTCTCTTGGAGATTTACAAGATGCATTTGCTTACTAAGGACACTGACAAGTCCTCCAGGATAGAAACTTGCTTGACTTGTCGTTATTGTGTATTTCCCGAGTCCGTTTCTCTGCTGAGCCCATGGAACCAGGGTTCCTTGGATACAGTTTAGGAAACGCTAGTATAGGAAGTTTATCCAATCCCTGCAGAGTCAAGAAGTATGAAAATCATGATCCAGCCCCCCAGGGGAGGGGCTGGCAAGAGCAGGGTGTTGGGCCCAGTAGACGGACTGGGGCGCAGGATAGAACCTTGACCGTAAAGGAAAATGGTAGAGTATCACTCGGAGAGGCCGCATAGCCTACAGAACGTGTATGCATGTATGCGTGTGCGTACACGCATGTGTATATGTTAGCATAGAGTTGTGATCCCCACAATGGAAGCTCCTATCTGCAAACCAAGGCCATGGGCAAGGTGGAAAAGAGAGGGTAAGGCAGAGCAACTCAGAGGTGATCGGCTCCTGGGCTCACCCTACTGTAGCCAGTACCAGGTTCTGTGGACAGCTCCGTTGTCTGAGGCCATCACTGGCACTCTCATGACGGCTTAGAACCTAGAGCAGGTTTGATAAGAAAAGGGATCTTCCTCAAACCCTAATGTACAGGCATTGCACCAAGTTCTTTTATTCAGTATCCCATGAAACCCTTACAGAGACCAAAGACGAAAGTGTTACTAATATCCTCTTGTTGCAGTTGGGAAAACCAAGTCTTAGGTAGGACTGAGTAACTTACCCATGTTCATACAGCAAGACTTGAACCTCAACATTACCCCAGAGTTGTTTTCTTTAATGTTACAGACCTATTTACATGACTTTGGCACCATTCATCTCCATGGAGGCGGGCCTCGGAAATCCTCTTCTGTACCCACATCTGGGCTAAGGCAGCACATAAGACCAAGTTCATTTCCTCCCAAACTATGCATTAAAATGAAAAGCATTTTCTGGATAAACATAAGAATCTTCCAGGATACCCTTTTGTTTTATCACATTATGAAATCTGCAACAATAACAATGATAAAAGACGTCACCGGTGACTTTCCTGGTGAAAAGTGAAAACTCATTAGCCCGAGAGGTCTTGTTTTCTTCCTCTCATCCTTTGCGTGCAAAGCCGTCATGCATGCAAGCCATGAGGACTTACTCTTTATGCTTTATTGTGCTTGTTCGTCTATGACTCCTGGGAGTAGCTGCCTAGATAATCAGGTGGAAGAAAGACCCTGATTCCATTGTGTGCCTCAATGGGAAACCAAAGTGCCAAATTGTTTGCTGATATTTTCCAAAGATAAGGGGCAAGATAAGGGGGTGCATAAGCCAAGCGTTATCTATGTTCACCCTTGATCCCCAGGTTTGCCTTATGACAATTCACAAAGGAAAAAAGAAAGGCAAAGAAACATGGTAAAATAGAAAACGTGCCTGATGCCTCTGGCCTTACGGCAATACTGAGACTGCTTTAGAAATCCATCCAAGCTTATGGTGGTCAGATACCCTTGTTTGTCTGATCAATCAGACCTAATGGCGGATGATCTGATTCCAATTGAAGGAAAAAGTAAAGTGCCTTTGATGGTCTGAGAAGCACTGTTACAGACAGGAAAGGAATACCAAGATGGCATCTGAGCCAGATGAATTTTTTGTTTCAAGTTTCAATATTTTCTGCATGTGAATATTTCTGCTGGGAACAATAGGATTGTATCACTTTTATCTCTTACCCATTAGTTCACATTTTGTGGGTCCAGAAGGGGTCAGAATGACAGATGGGGCCCTATATTCTTAGAAGAGTAAACTACAATGAAAAATCATAGTTGGGCAGGTTGCTCTGAGCCAAATACAATGGCTCACAATTGTCAAGTCCAGGAGGCAAATGTGCTTGATTCTGCTCTAGCCCATGCTTCTGTTGGGTTTGTGAAATCAATACAGGGAGCCTTACAAAAGTGGAGCAGGGAGACCAGCAAGGGGAAGGTTGAAAAAGGGAGTGAGCCACTCCATGTCAATTACAAGGAGAATTGTCAATTATAGACCCATCAGAAGAATCATCAACAAGAAAGAATCATCAGTTACAGGTCCCAACAGGGAAGGATGTACATCAGATCTAGTATAAGAAATCAACCACCCTTACAGCTCACCCAATGAGAAACTGTCACCACTTTGAACTCTTGCTTTTCTCTAGTGGACCTTCCTTCAAAAAATCCCCTGCCCCAAACTCTTCCTCCTTGATAAAATAACATCACTCTCCTTTTTTTGTTGGACTTGCCTGTGGCTTTGTGGTAGTTTGTTCGATTGCAATTCTCTGCTATTCCCAAATAATCCATTTTGCTCGTTGGATAACTGGCTATTTTTTTTTTAGATTAACAGTATTTATAATTATGATCTTCTTGTATTAAATATTTAATCACAGAAGCAATCTATCCTCCTTGAAAAAATGATCAGAACAGTATTGATTAGGCCAAAGTCTTCCCTTCTCCTCACCGTCCTTAATTCCAATCCCCTTTGTTCTTACCCAGATATAAACACTACTGGGGAAGAAAAATTCGTCCTCTGCCCTTCAAGGTTCTTCTGGCTCATCTGAGAATCCAGTTGACATGAGATCTATTTGATTTTTCAGGACAAATTCAAACAAAAGTTTAACAACCTGTATACCTCCTATACACATGGAGAGACCCAGGCAAATAGAGTAATTTCCTGAAAGGGCTAAGGCCTAAATACCCTAAATACCATCTTCAGCCAAAGATGGGGTGGAGATCAGTGGTGGAAGGTGACCAGGAAAAGTACAGGCAACAAGGTAGTGTTGTTATGCAGATTTAAATCCTGCCTTTTCTACTGAAAACAGTTTCTAGACATTTAGAGTCCCCCTCCTCTTACTGATACAGTGAGGGAGATAACCTCACAAATGGAGATTTCCCTTATGCATATAAATGTTCCTCACAAAAGGGGTAACTTCCACTTGATTTTCAGACCTTCTCTTTGTGTCTGCAGTTTTCTTAAAAATAACCAGCTTAGAATAATCAACATGTCAAAGAGGCATATCTTGGGGTGGCAAGATTTGCTCCCCTACACAGCTGTAACCAATCTGAAATTCATTTTCATAGACCTGCTATGTTTTTATGGACATAAACCGTATCTACAAAATATATGTATAGAGTATTGTGGCATTTTCTGTGTGCAAGCAGGTTCATAAAAATGATGCCATGCTACGGATAACATTCTTCAACCTGATAATGTCACGTAATACTCTATCTTGGACAGCCTTCCATGCTAGAACCCATGAGACCTACAACCTCTTTCAGACGGCTGCAAAATTTCTCATAGCATGGGGAATCCCATCATTTTAGCAATTCCCCTGTTATTTGGACAGTTAGATTGTTTCCGTATCTTTCACCGTGATGGATAATCCTACGGGGAACATCCTGGTGAGAATCTGTCGTTGACACATGCAAGGGATTCCTGAGGGTAGATGCCAAATGGGTGGCTGTATTTGTTTTTTGTTTTTGGGGGGTTTTTTGTTTGTTTGTTTTACTAGCTGTGCTCACTTGTCCCCAAAAGTGGCTGACACCAGTTCTTCATCCCATCAGCTGGGTGTGAGCAAGACCCAGTATCTGACATCCTTATCAACCGTTGCTGTAATCAAGTAGTCCCCATCACTTTCATTTCTATATCGTCTTTGTATCTTAAGTGCCTACAACAGTGTCTCTGTCACACAGTGGGGGCTCAAAGAATATAGGTTCATGTTCCCTTTCACTGGAACATCTTTTCCTATGGAGGACCCTCTCCTTCACCTTGCTTACACCTACTTACACACTGGATGTCTACACCAGGGACCTTTCCTGAACCTCAGCTTAGATGAGGTGGTTCTCCTCTGTCTTTGTAATGCTCTCTCTCAATGCATTTGTAATGGTTTATTATTTTTTAGATGCTGCCTCTCATCTGCTGAACACCAGAGAATGCCTTAGCTCCCCTCTGTGTCTTCATCCCTGGGCCCTGGCCCCACATGTAGTAGGCATTCAATAAGAGTTTTTAAGATAAAGGCCATTGTCATGCCGCCACATGCACAATTGAATGAAAGTGCAGGCAAATAAACAGTGTATCAGCAGAAGGAAAAATTAAGCTGTCAATCTGCTGAGCAGCAAAGATTTCTTTATTTCAGGTCTTTTAACATGACGGAGTGGGAGGGAGAGCGAAAGAAAAGCAAAACTAGAACAGGGCCGTGGAGATGCTTTCCTTTTTAATGTGGAAAGTGACTGGGGGCATCCCTGCTTATCGCTGTCCCCCGAGTGACCATCTTCTGCCCTCTGTCCTGTCCCCTCAGGGACCACGGTGATGCGGATGACGGCCTTTGATGCGGACGACCCGGCCACAGATAATGCCCTCCTACGGTACAATATCCGACAGCAGACGCCTGACAAGCCGTCTCCAAACATGTTCTACATCGATCCTGAAAAAGGTGACATTGTCACTGTCGTGTCACCTGCCTTGCTGGACCGGGAGGTGAGCTGAAAGGCATACATCTTGTTTCTCACGAGAATCGAGCGCGGCTTTCACAGGAGGGAAGATGTGGGACTTCGGGCAAAGGCACTTTATATGGAGGGGTGGACATGAGGACTTTACACAGAGCTGGGTAGGGACATCTCTAAAGGGAAATGCGAACCCCAAAAACACGCACTCTCAACGGCCACATCCTTAGGAATTACTTGTATTTATTCGACCTGGTGCCTCTGTTTCCTCACCAAACCCTTATTCGTGCGCCCTTGTGATAGGGCGTCTATGTCTCCTTACCCGTCTGCCAGACGGAGGCGGGGGGGGCGAAGGAAGGAGGGACAGGCCGGCAGGGAGGTAGGGGAGGGGCAGATGGGAGGGAGGTGGCTTTGTCCAAGATCACTGATTCAGGTGGCTTCGACTTCTCTTCTTTGTCAAACCCTCTGTGGTGTGAACCGGTGTGAGCCGGTGTGAGCCGGTGTTTCCCCTGGAGCCTCTCCTGCTTCAGCCATCCTGCAGGTCAGGTGACACACACAGGTGGCCCAGGGACCTTCGTTGGTCGGCACACTTGCTCTTTCTTTTTGCCTATGTACTTTCAAGCTTTCCTATCAGTTGCCCTGTCAAAATATTCAGATTTCATATTTATTTTTTTAAAAATTCCAACTTCTAGCTCCCTGAAAATCACAAATTTTGGAAATTTTAGGCCCAGTTTCCATGTGTGGACAGTCAGTCATGTGAGATGTGACAGTCACTTGGAGCTGGTGGTCACAGTCCCATGTATGTGGGGCGTGCGCTCCTGCCCCACTTACGCGCCCCCAGACTGGGCCCCCTGACCCTGGCCCTTCTCCTGAGTTCCAGGTCCCACTCGGCAGCTCCCCACAGGGCTCAATAGAAGAGACTCTTGGCTCTTCAAACCCAGTGTACCCACCCCAGATCTGCTCCTGTCCTGGCACTCTTGGTTCCCAGCATGCCATCATCCCACAGACATGACCCCTGCTGTCACCCTTGACCTGCGAGCACCACCTGCGCCATGGTAACCGCTGGGTTTCCCTACTGGGCTCCCTTGCCTTCTCCCCTCATGTCTTTGATTAAACAAATCCCTGGGTCAGAAGTGCCTTCTCCTCTCCTTTCTGGTTTTCCACGCTGCCGCTTCTCACAAGTATCTGGGTTAGAGCCACTGCCCCTCCTGAGGGGGCCTGGGTGGCTCAGTCGGCTCAGCGTCCAGCTCTTGATTTCGGCTCAGGTCATGATCTCAGGGTCGTGAGATCAAGTCCTGCATTGGGCTCAAAATGGGTGTGGCATCGGCTCGAGAATCTCTCTTTTCTTCTCCCTCTGCCCCTCCCCACTTGCTCTCTCTCCCTCTAAAAAAAAAAAGAAGAAGAAGAAGAAAGAAAAGAAGAGTCTTCCTAAGACCTGAGCCTTCCCTGCCTCGGTGTCCCCCACCCTCTGACTGCCCTTACTGCAGCCATCAGACGCATGTGCTCCTTTAAGCCGCCACGTGTCTTCTTGAAGAATATCCCCTTCCTCTTCCTCTGGGTCTAGAAGTGGGCTGCCCAACACAGCAGCCACTGGTCACGGGCAGTTATTTACATTTTAATTTACACTCATTGATATGAAAACGTAAACCTGTATCAGCCAGGACAGACAGAATATCGTCACCATCACAGAAAGTTCTGGTGGGCGACATTGGCCTCAACTATACACCTAAGGAGAGTAAAGACTATGGTCCTTTGCATGTCTGGAGCCCCACTGCCTACTAGCACCCTTGGAGCACTCCCGAAACTCTTCGTTGTATGTTTTTGGGGATACAGGCAAGAATGAGTTGGAAATGACACTGAGATTCTGCACTCCAGGGGTGGGAATCCGTAGCTAGGAGTGGGGATTTCTGGAAGGGAAGAAGGGAATGAGCTCTGCATTGAAACCGTGGTTGTCACTTGGAAAATGTGATTGTGGCTGGCTAAAAATAGGAAAGCTGGGAAAAAAGAAACACACCAAGTCTACTTCCTCCATGTTGTGTCTAATACTCTTTCCGGCCAGCCCTGTGTTGACGATCACTCGATGCTGTATTTTCTCCTTCGGAGGCAAGGAATGACTTCCCACCTCTGATTTTCCCTGTGTGTGTGTGTTCACACATGTGAATCAGAGGTGGGAAGTCACACGTGTGAACACACATACACACACACACACTGAGGCACACACGCACACACACAGCAGCTTTCCTAATTCTCCCAGAGGCACACATGCAAATTTTTATAAGGCGGAGACAAAATGCGGTCACTTCTCTGGCTTGGCTTCTCTTCCTACTTACTGACAGATACTTTTTGTAGGTCTCTATTTATAAACCGAAGTGATAATATAATGGTTTATTCCATTTTTAAGGTTTATTTGGGGGACTGATGTGTTTTAAGTGCATGATCTCCTCATTTGGGTTTTTGTTAACTCGCACTAAGTATGTAATGATGGGAGTTGAATTAAGCATTTCTGGCCACAGCGTACCAACGGCTCCCACCAAAAAAAAATAAACACAATTTAACCAAAATTGGAAAATCAATGAAAATGAAGGAAGGGTATCGCTTTTCTGTGAGGGTTTCCAGAGTTCACTGCTGACTGAGGCAACATTGGTGCGATCTGAAGGAAGGAAATGTCCCTGAACGTAGACAAGCCTTGTCGACTGACTCGTGCTGCGGTAAGCTTCTCTTCGGCAAGTTTGCTGAAAGGGCGAAACGTGTCTCCGCGTTCCCCATCCATAAAGGGACAGACCTGGCACGTCGCACTTCTCATCTCACTGCCCTGTCCTGCGATCACGTGCCCAGGACGGGCTCCCACCGCAGGCTTGAGGAATCGTTGGTCAGTATTTCCAGAGAGCTAGAGTAGACATCTTATCTTGGGTTTGGTTTTTGGGCTCCTTCCAGACCATCTGAGCCGCCGTTGAAAATGGGATCGCACCGTTTACTTTTCAGACAGTGGCCCACTGGGGCCCCCGGCAAACCTCGATAGGATTCAAACCCATTGTCGTTCCGTGACCGTGTCTTTGGGCCGGGATCTCAAACAGCGTGTTTGCGTGTTGAATACTGTGGGTGTAAACAAGTGGGTTGGGGACTCCTCCTAGAGCCGGGACCCCTGAGGTTATACAAATGGGGCGCTCCCGTTGGCCCCAGCTGGTTGGGAGTGGACGCTCTGGAAGCCTGTTGGTAGATACAGTGAGCTCAGCTGATGAGACCTCAATTTTCCAACTTAATGTTCCACTGTCCTTTCTTTTAATGACTATGTCCCCAGGGAGGACCCTGGCAGGTAAAGTAAGACTTCAGGGGACACCGCAGGACTGTTGCCTTTGAATGTGCCTCTTCCACATCTGCTTTGTCCTAGAGCGCAGGCAGGATAGTCAAGGACGCCATCTTGGTCGTTGCCTTTTCTCCCCAACTGGCTTCTCGGGGTGTCTCCGGGAGGCCAACTGAGGCAGGTGCCCTCACTGATCTGCTCCTCCCCATACTCTGAGGAGGAAAGGGGTTGTGTCCGTCTCGTTCCCCGCCACCTTCCCAGTCCTTGGCATGTGAGGGATGCCCAACAAATATTTATTGAGCACGAAAGGGCAGGAAGGGTACAAGGGAGAGAGGCAGGTGGCTGGGAATGTGTGATGTCTCTCTGGTACTCGGGTCATTGCCATTCATTTCCCGCTGCATTCAGGGCAGTGCCACCTCTGGACCCACAGCGCATGCCCAGAGCCAGGAGGGAGCCCACCCGTTGCTCACCTGCTTTGCCTCAGGAGAACATGCTAGAAGGCAGCTCACCCACTGTCTTCATCTTCTGAGGACCCATAACGGACGCCGGTCCTTTTCCTCCTAACCATGAGCAGCAGCCGACTTGGCTTCCCACTCCATGGGCCACCGTGGCCAGATAGATGCCGTTGGACTTGGTGGGTCTGTTCTGCTTGGTCTCCACATGGTGAGACGTTCAGTCAACTAGAACAGAGGCTCTCAAACTTGGCTGTGGAGCGGTAGAGCTCGCGGTGCTCCAGCCGAAACCTGGAGCCATGACATCAGAGTCTCAGGTGGTGGGACACAGTCATTAGTGGTTTAAAAAAAAAAAAAAAAACACCCAAGGAATTCAAACATGCAGCAAGCTGAGGAGTCCTTTGGAGACCACGTTTCCGTGGTTCACTTACACATTTCCCCACCTAGCTGAGCGTAGTTTCCCGGGATGGCTCTAAAAAAGCACCACAATCCCGGGAGCTTAAAACAACAGAAATTTATTCTCCCACGGTTCTGGAGGCCAAAACAACAGAAATTTATTCTCCCACGGTTCTGGAGGCCAGAAGTTGAAGTCAGGGGGTTAGCGGGCTCAGGCTCCCTTTGAAGTCCCTGGGGGAGGATCCTTCCTTGCCTCTTCCAAGTCCTGGGGGTTGCTAGCAATCCGTAGCTTTCCTTGGCTTGTAGACACGCCTCCAGTCGCCACCTTCATCACTACGTGCCCCTCTTCTGACTGTGTTTTCACGTCATCTTCCCTCTGTTCATGTAGTGAATTGTAAAGGTGGGTAGTGAGTTCTCCCTCGCGGGAGGTATTCAAGCAGATTGCCCTCGGTAGGCTATCATAGAAAGGATTCAGTTAGTTAGTAAAGGTTATATCCTTAATGTCTTCTCCAACCTTGAGACTATAGTTACTGAAAACAGCTGTTGAATATCTTCAAGGGGCCGTTTGTTCTGCAGGATGCTGCCTGCAAGAGTCGGTTTCCTAGCTGGCCAGCTGCGAGACCTTGGGCAAATCATTTAAGTTCCCTGAGCCCATTTCCTCATCAGTAATTGCTGTGATAATGACATCTGCACCCCAACTGTATCAGCTCTCCGAGATGTGCATAACTTCCTCCAGCTTTGCAAACAGTGAAGCATTGTAAGAACACAGCTATGACCCCGTGTCACACTTTCTATGGCTGCTGAGAACCCAGACCCCAGTTCCCACTGGCTACCACTGAGAGCTTGACTGTTGTTTCAGTCCACATGCTGCTGATGCAGAAAGACTCTTTCCAAACTGTACGGACCATATTCACTCCACCCTGTGAATCAGACCTCTCCAGGTTCCCGACGCTGGGCTGGGTTTTGTTGCAAATTCTCAGATTCACAGCTGAATTTGAGAGCAGCTGCAGTGACCATCTATTGTCCTTACGTTTTCCTAAGCTCGGTGCGAATAGACGTCAGATTTCACTTGGAAACAAGCATTTTCCAGTAAAAGCTCTTCCATTTACTTTTTCTGAAGCCGTGCTGGAATACAAACTACCCGGAGAAAGAGATTTTGGATGTTTGTCCCATCTCTGTATACCCATTGCCAAGCTTAGAGCCAGATAAATAATAGGAACTTGGTAAAGATTTGTGAGATGGATGGATGAATGGATGGATGGACGGATGGATGGACAGATGGATGGATGTCCTGTGTTCCTTCAGTTTGTATTTATAAGAAAATAGCTTACAGATGATCTCAGAATTTTCCGTAAGATCCACACCCTAGCATGGATATACAGAGGAAATGATTTTATTGTAGTCAAGAGCCTATTCTTGCCCTTATGTAATCATCCGATAATCTAATTTATTCACCTTCTACCTGCCTTGTGTCAGGACTGCACTAGGCTCTAAGAAATACCTTGGTGGATAGGACGGGCGTAAGGATCTGCGTTTCTGGCTTAAACGTTTGGGGAAACATTTGGAGAAAATAAGAGCCATCTATCCTACTGAACGAAATTGGGTTCATCTGGGGCACTGTTTTATTCTTTTCCATAACCATACTCAGCCCCTCACTCTGACAGCTCTGTCTAGGTTTGTAAGCTATGTCTGGCTGCACCACAAAATAAAATCAGATAAAGGTCCCTCACGTTTGATAAATGCTTTATTTAGTTGATCATCTTGGCTGGGAGACTGAAATTCATCAGCTGAAATCTGCCAGCTTTTCTGAACACAGCCACAGTTTGAAACCACTCAGAGCAGCTAATGGTCAGTTTGGGGGGGGGGGGCGGGGCTTGTTCTTCTTTTCGGTTTCCTCCTTCTCCTCTTCTTCCTTTTTTTTTTTTTCCCTTTACCCCTTCTCCCTTCTCCCTCCTTCTCGCCTCCTCCTCTCCCCCTTCATCTTCTTCCTCCCCACCTTCTTCCTTCTACTTCTTTCTTCCCCTCCTCCTCCTGTGTTTCTTAACAAATAGAAAGACTTTTCAGCAGCACCTGGGTGGCTCAGCAGGTTAAGCCTCGGCCTTCGGCTCAGGTCATGATCTCAGGGTCCTGGGATCGAGTCCCGCATCGGGCTCTCTGCTCAGCGGGGAGCCTGCTTCCTCCTCTCTCTCTCTCTGCCTGCCTCTCTGACTACTTGTGATCTCTGTCTGTCAAATAAATAAAATCTAAAAAAAAAAAAAAGTTTCCAGAGGAAGTCCTTAACATTCTATCTTCACAATTGCAAAGTGAGAATATCATTAGTCTTTTTAAGGAGGGTGAGCACTTTTCTTTGTTTGAATTCGGCTTCAGCTTACTACGTATTATCCTCTGCATAATCTAAGGAAAGTGGTAGTCTACCCATAAAAATGTACGTACAATAAGAGATACTAGGGCTGTGAGTGTAATTTATTTTCCATTTTCAGCTGGTAAAGGATTTTCTGAAATTTTGCAATTCCCCCAATTTTTAGGCCAAAAGGGAAAACAGAATTCTTTTCCTTCTTTCCGTGGTAAGTGTCACATAAGTCTTAGATTTACGTGTATGTTTTTACCGTGAAAGGTTCGGGAGTCCTTGATTATGGCAGAGAAAACTCAAAAACGTGGCCGAGCATCCTACACAAAACTGGATGTGTTGGCTGCAAGTCTGAGAACTATGCGCTTGGTCAAGATGATCCAAGTTGGGGCACCTGGGAGGCTCAGTTGGTTAAGCCACTGCCTTCAACTCCGGTCATGATCCTGGAGTCTGGAGATCAAGTCCCACATCAGGCTCCCAGCTCTGCCAGGAGTCTGCTTCTCCCTCTGAATTCTCCCCTCTCAGGTTCTCTCTCTCTCACTCTCTCTTTCTCAGATAAATAAATAAAATTAAAAAAAAAAAAAAAAGAAAGAAGAGATGATTCAAGTTAAAGTACTGTCACACAGGCAAAACCTCCAGAAACAGTAACGAAATCTGTGAAAATGATGATACCAAGTCATGCTGTCTAAAAATAAAGGAATAATCGTAAGCGATAACATTTCTCCCATGCCTTGAATGAAAGAAATAACCGTCAGACTATCAGGGAAATAAATGTTTTCAGGCCGCTCTGGTCTAATGCTAATACTTTTCTCATTATCATCATGTTTAAAACATTGGCAGTAATTACACACAATTCAATCACGCTGTCAGGAATATTCTGCTTCTTTATTTCGGTGGGTGGGACCAGGATTATTTAGATAACAGCATCCGCCCCATTTCTGTGAGCTATTTACTCATAAATATTTTTGTTGGGATCATTTTCTCCATCTTTTTTTTTTTTTTATCACTTGCTGCTGAGAAAATAGAAGGGGAGAAAGTTGATGTAAATAAATTGTCTTATTATTTTTAAAATAACGCATTATCCTTGCAAATGAGACACAGATGGCAAACTACCCTCTGGGAGTCACACTCGCTCTGTTGTGTCAGCAAATAAAATGGAATGGCGTGTTCACGAGGCATGAGGCTAGCAAAGCCCGGGGGGGTCTGAAACCTCGGTTGCGTATGTGCCAGCCTCCTGCTGGCAGCAGTAGAGCTGGAGGTGGGGAGGGCAGGGCCTTCCCCGGTGGCCTCCTGCATGTCCCGACTCCGGATCAACTCTAGCAGGACACCATGGGGAGCCTCCGCTCCGTCAGGACCCCTGAGCATTTCTCCACCTCCTCCATGGTTGGCCATGAAAGCAAAGACTGTCTTCAGTCGCCCGGTAGGACCCCAACCTGCCTGAAATCTGGTCTGACAGTCGTGGATCTAGGGCGGGGGAGCCAGCCTCAGGGTCTCCGAATTCATAGCCCACCTGCACCTCTCATTAGCTGGGACATCAGGTAGCCTGTCTAAAGCCTGGGTTCTTCCTCTGCCACATTGAGGGTAATCAGAGTCCCCACCTCCTAGGCTTAGCAGGATGATCAAATAAGATACATCAGGCACTTAATACCCTGTAAATACCAGTGGATATTAGTTATTTTCATGATGGACAATGAGACTGAAGAAGCAGCTTGGAGAGGGGATTTCTTCCTAGGGCGGGGAGCCCATTCACACTCTGGCCCCACGGCAGGGAATCTGGCGGGCTTAAAAAAGTTCAGCAAAACACTGGGGTACTCCACACACCACAATCCAGGGACAAATGCGGACACCTAAGTATGGAGCACCTACCAGTGTGTGCTGCGTGGGTGACAGAGGCTGGCCATCCAGGACACGGAGATCGTGCTGCCTGGTGAGCAAGGAGAGCAGAGTGGGCGACAGTAAACACAGGAAGATGGGCGGCTGGAAGGCTACAGTGAAGGAGTTGAGGGAAGGGCATCAGGGGAGGGGAACAGCATAGGCAAAGGCGTGGCACATTCATATACTTCTTGAAGAGAGATCGGGACCGGAGGAGATCCGTGTCCTGGAGAGATCCCAGACAAGGACAAGGAATTGGTACAAGATTGTCGAGGGCTTCGAATGTCATCCTACAGATTACGGATGTATCCTAATGTAAATGCAATGCCACCAGCCATATTCAAACATTAAACAGAGCTCTGTTCAACACGGCGTTCTCAGAGCGGTGACTCAGGAGCACTGGCCCGCTGGAGAGGGGACGATCAGCAGGAAAGCAGGGGCATTTGGGGAGCAGCTTGAGAATCCTTGGTGAACGATGGGTAGCTGATTGCTTGTCTTCTCAAGGGGCGAGACAAGGACTTACCACTTGAATCCAAATTCTGCAGGTTGTTCGTGTCAGAATAAACAGCAATCGTGTGTCTCTGTTCCTGGCATCTTAGAGTATCAGACAATCAGTTGCTGCGTGGCCCGTGTTGAATCGAGAGACACTTAGCTTTGTCATTAACAGAGACTCATCTTACGTATCTGACAAATGTGTAATTCTCTGAGCTTTCTCTTCTTTTCTCTCTTTTTTTGTAGGGTAGAAATAACTTAAAATGCAGGGCGATGATGAATTTAGAGCACTTCTCTTTTTCTGTCATTTTAAATCTCTCCATCTTACTTTATGTGAAGGACCCTAAAAATCGAAGCCCTTTTTCCTTTTGGGGGAGAAGCTATTTTAGTTACTTTATTTTATTTTTTTAAGATTTTATTTTATTTATTTGACAGAAAGAGAATGAGATCACAAGTAGGCGGGGGTGGGGAGCAGGCTCCCTGCTGAGCAGAGAGCCCCATGCAGGGCTCGATCCCAGGACCCTGTGACCATGACCTGGGTTGAAGGGAGCGGCTTAACCCACTGAGCCACCTAGGCACCCCTATTTTAGTTATTTTAGTGAGCACATATTTCTTGGGGCAGCTGGCTTAAGCATCTGACTCTTGACTTTGGCTCAGGTCGTGATCTCAGGGTCATGAGATCAAGCCCTGCATTGGGCTCCACTGTGTTGGGGGAATGTGCTAGAGATTTTCTCCCTTTCCCTCTGGCCCTCCCCACCTCACATGTGCATTCTCTCTCTCTCTCTCTTTCTCTCAAAACAAATAGTACATACTTCTTTTTGTCAGCCAGAACTAGGACGAGCCTGCTAAAGCACATTTTACTTCACACATTTTCCAGTCACAATACTTCAGTGACATCGCTCTAAATCTCACCCCCGTTCACAGCCCCAGTTGGACAGATGTACCCCAGTTTAGAAAGAATGTCTAGCTCCATCCTGGCTTTGAACCGATGGAGAAAATAGGGGGAAGCTTTGCTTCTCGCCATATCAGGAACAGTCCTTTAAGAGAAGGAAAGTGGGTGCAGAGTCTTTGGGGAGCAGCTCTTTCCTGTGCTTGGCTCCTAGCCGGGACCCTCGCAAGGACAACAGCTCTGAGGGTCGACTGCAAAGCGTCATTAAGGGAGGTTGACCAGAAACCTCAAGGCTTAGATCAAAGCAAGCTAGCAATAGACCACTTCGAGACATGATGGCGTCTCAAAGTGCTGGGATCCACATTTCTTTCAGTTTTGTTTTAAGGAAGGATCTCATTTGCCACACTTTTCCAGAGGATAAAAGTTTGTTGGTAGTGTGGCTTGGTGTCCAAAAGGCACGACCAATTTTATTCTCTACATGGTGCTGTGCTGTCACATTCAACCATAAAGGGACTTCAACCCATAGGGACATCTATCATGTTCGAGGTTGGAAATTTTCTCATTAAGGGTCAGATATTAAATATTTTAGGTTTTTTGGACCAAGAGGCAAAATTGAGACTATATGTAGATACTTATATAACCATGTAAAGTGCCATTATTTAAAAATAAAAAAAGCATTTTTAGCTCATGAGCCATTGGAAAACAGACACTGGGCTGGCTTTGGCCCACATGCCATCAGACATTGGCACCAAACGTTAGCCAGCCCACGATCTATCAAACTTTTGGTGAAAATGGTCAGTTAGTACCAGTTTCATCTACTGGATGTTGCATGTGTTCATGTGCCGATATCTACTCTCAAAATACTGAATCCCCCTTACTAATCATCACCTTGGGGTTGGATTCTAGGTTCAGGAATTAGGTCATGAATGTGAGTTCGATTTCATTTTTCTGGCACAACCATCCCATTTCCCCATGATTTTAAACAGATCATTTTAGATACTTAATTAATTCTAAACTCAAGATTTGGTTGCAATAATTAAAACAACGAGTTCCGTCCAAAAATAGTACAACAGACACAGAGTAAATACTGAATGAAACTATTTGCAGTGACTCTCATGGTCACATCAGAGCCGACTTACTGAGTTGGAACAGAGATGGGGACACCTGACATCACTGAGATGTGAACTTGTATCGGCCCATCCCTAAAGTTCGTGCATTTTCCCCCATTATTGGAATCAGTATTATTGATTATCTGGTTGGTACTTTCATGGAGGAAATTGATTTTGAAACTTCTTTTCAACATGGGAAAGAAAAACAGTGAGGTTTTGAAACAACCCTTATTTTGATCGGCTATGGGTCTTCGATGTTCACCAGGTGGTCTTCTGGCTGCTGCTTCTGGCCACCTTCTGGCTACTCAGCTCAAGTGATCCCTGTAACTTGGTAGAAAGAGGTTATGAGAAAAGGCTCTCTCCTGCCCTAGTGTGAAAATACAAATCAGTCCAATTCATTTGTTGGGTATTTCGGCAATAGGGATCAAATGGCTTTCTACAAATGCCCCTCTCTCCTTTGACACCGCGATTCACACCATCACACATGTGTACAAAGCATTCACCAGGGGACATTTCATTTGATCCTCATCTAAAGAACCAAACTAAGTGTCAGGCCACTGGGGATCTGTTCAACAAATTGTGCCATACATTGTGTCGTACATTGGGATTCCATTAAATCGTGTAAAAGACGTGGTAAAAGCATGTATAGTGACATGGAACAGTGGTCACAGTGTATTATTGAGCAGTTTGCAAAACATCACACAAGCTGTGTTTCTTTTCCGTTTGCATACATGCATCACCTTATTCTGTTCGGGCTGCCATAACAGAATACTATCTACTGGGGGGCTTCCACAGCAGAAATGTATTTCTCACAGGTCTGGAGATTGAAAATCCAAGAGCAGGGTACTGGCCAATTCGTTCTAGATGAGAGCCCTGGGTGGGCTCCGTCTTGCTCTATCTTCCCATGCAGGGAGAGAAGGCTCTGGTCTCTCTTTATCTTCTTATAAGGCCACTAGCCCTATCATGAGGGTCCCACTCTCCCTTCCTCATCTAAATCTCATTACCTCCCAAACGCCCCACTTTCCAATACCGCCCCATTGCGGGTTAGGGCTTCAACATAGGTGTTCTGGAGGGGCAGAAACATTCAGTCAATAACGTGGTCCAACATGTGAAACAATTTGTGTGAATGTGTTCAGAGTGGTCCTTTTAGGATCGGACTTTTGTTTCAGTGCAATGTCTGAGATCCAGGGGACCTGACCTGAGCTCAAATTTCTGCTCTGGCTCTTCCCAGCTCGGTGATATTGGAAACGTTAGTAGCTTGAACAACCGTTGGCCAAAATTATGATTGCCACGTCATTAAATATTCTTCTTTGACCTCCCTGCCAATGCTCCCAGGGGGCTCTGTAGTATGAAAGTAACACAATATAGAGGAAAAAAGCCTTATGGTTGGAGATATGCCTTAGACTCTTTAGCTGTAGGATGGGAATCATAATGTGCCTCCCTCAAAGGGTTGTCATGAGGATTAAGTGAATCAGTACCAGCCTAGACGTGGAAAAGTAGTACATCTTCTCTGTTCGGGTGCCATGACTGCGCACTGTCTTGGTAATGAGAACACAGTGCTCATCATCCTGAAAAAGCCATTATAGCTCGGAACCCGAGGACGGGGATCCCAGCCAGGTTAGGACACCACCCTGTGATGGAACGAGCAGCGGCAGGACTGTCACCTTGCGTTGAGACTGGTTTCTGTGGGAGCCGGTTGAGTCAGTGACAAAGCAGTGGGAGTCGTGGTAGGCCCTGGGGCCTCCGTCAATGTGATGGCAAAAAACACGTTTCAGATGTCAGGGAGGAATGTCATTAGGGTAAATCTTGTCAACACTTCCACCCTTGAAAAGATAAGCATTTCCATTTCCTTAAGTGACGGCCGTGGCCGTGGCTTTCCTAAGAACACACGCTGGCCGGCTGCTCAATTCTCCCATCACCGGTTCCAACAGGCAGCTTAATAGACATATTGTGGTGTGTGCTTCTGTGTTTTTAAGACAGCCGTGGGAAATGAATGTTTTTTGACCTTTGCAATGAACAGCTGTAGAAAGGACTGTTGAAACTCAATGAACAGCATCTCTATTTATGGACCTCAAAAGCAGGAATCAAAATTAAATTCCTTTAGATATTTTCTCTCCTGTGTCTGATGAATTGTTTTTGCAGACTGATTTTTCTCCCTAGAAGGCTTTTTGGGCCCTAATTCTAGTTTTCCTATCTCTCTGGGCTCTGGATTTCTGGAATGGGGAAGAAATGGGGGGACTTCTCCATTCTTACCTGATTTTGGTATTAGATTAGCTCCTGATATATGTGAGGGAGTGTATGTCACACTCTCTCTGGGCAGCTACTCTGTGAACAATTACAGCATCCATTTGTCCCAGCCAGGCATTAAATGAGGGCCATGACACTCACAGGACTGCCCGTTTTATCACAGGACTAACTGTTTCCCGAAGACTGTTGTGACTTGCCTGCCTCACATGTTGACCCTGGGAACTGGACTTGACCCCAAAGCTTCTGCTTTGTCTGCTCACCCAGGCTGCTAACAACTAAAAGAAAGCCTTAGAGTTTATGAAACTTGTATCAGGGGTTTCTTTGTTCTTTGCTCTGAGCCTTTCATACCTTTGGGAACTTTGGTTTCCCTCAGCTCTCCCATTAGCAAGGCTGTGAGGTGAAATGGCTCAGAACATGCGTCTGGGAATTCCAGGGCCCTGAGGAGGAATCTGGGCTCTGCATCCAGTTAGCTGTGTGACCTTGGGAAAGTTACTTCACTTCTCTGAGCTTCCATTTCTTCACTTCTAAAATGGAGCTCATAACATGACCTGTGGGTAGACAGAATAATGACCCCCAAATGTCCTCCTCCTAATCCCCAGAGCCTCACGAACAGGCTCCCTTACAGTGCAAAAGGAACTTGGCAGGTGTGACTAAGTCAAGGATGTCGAAGACTGTTCTGGATGTTCCATTTGGGCCTGACATGATCACAGGGGCCCTTATGTGGGAGAGGCAGGAAGGTCAAAGTCAGAGATTTAAAGATGCTATGCTGCTGGCTTTGAAAACTGGAGAGAGGGGTCAAAATCCAAGAGACATAAACAGCTTCTAGAAACTGGAAAAGGCCAGGAAACCAGGTCACCCCTAGAATCTCCAGAAGGAAGGCAACCCTGCTAACACCTTGATGTCACCAGTGAGACCCCCTCCTTTAGACTTCAGACCTTCAGAAAGCAAGATAATAAATTCATGTCATTTCCAAGTTGCAAAGTTACACCATTTGTTACAGCGTCTGTAGGGAACTGACACAGTCTGCTTCACACCGTTTGGACGACTGAAGGTCATGACGTGTGAAGTGTATCAGCTGTGGCACACAGCTGTCAACCCATAGGAGGCATTTGTCATCAATAACAAAATAATGACAAGACTTGAAAAGGACCCAGATGTATGGGAACCAGGATGGAGTCCCCTTGACTGGATCTTTATAAGGCATGGCCCAGGAACTCTCCGGAAGGTTGAGGGGCTACCCTCCAACCCAGCCAGTTCTCCAGAATCGTGGAGGGAAATGCCAGTGTTGCTTTCAGGCGGTGGCCTCCATCAGCTCTCGTCAAGGGCACAGGAGAGCCTCCCAGTTCTTCCTTCCATACACCCAGCCTTGCCACATCTACACAGGACTGGGGTTCTTTGCTTCCTGTGGACATCTGCACATTGTAGCTGCTTGGTCTACATCGGCGAGAATGGTCACATCCTTATCAGTTAAGCCGTGGGTGTAAGGTGAGGTCTTGATCCATTGATGTAAATGCTGTAGTGTTGAAGTGCTAGGGTTCGGGAACAGTTTCCTGCCTTTCCTTGTTGAGGAACAAGACACAGGAGACTGGGGACCAGACCATAAGCTTGGTTACCATGAAGCGAATTGACAGAGAGAGAGAAGAGTCTGTGGGCAAATAAATTTGCAAGTGTTTTGTGCTTGAATTAGAGACTTGGGAGGGCTCGCTGTGCAGGAAGAACTTTGGAGGGGTTTCTTGAGCATAGCACACAGCCAATTTCCTATTAGAGGAAAGGGTTAATGCCATCTGAGATCACTCAGCATGCCAAATGTCCCTACTCCTGGATGGGTGCAGGAAGGCAGTTGAGGCTTTGCTGGGGTGGGGGTTGGGGAAGGGCCAAATGTTTATGACCCCGACCTGGTGTTCTCCACCAAGCAAGATGGGACCCCAGCCCTGGGGCAATGTCCCTTCTGAATGGCACATGGGCTGTGCCTTGCGGCTGTCAAGTGAGAGATAATGGCCTCATCTCTTCTTCCAGAAGCCCAGATGGTGGCCGCTGGTGTTAGAGCAGATAATGAGATTACCTGGTCTCCCAGGATGCCAAGAGTCATGGCTTCACAGAATGGTTTTCTTAAATAACATTTGTTCATAGCAGTGTTTTTAAAAAAAAAAAAAAATAATAAGAAATATATTCATACAAGCAAGCAATTAGTGTCCTGCCAGATAAGTCCCATGGTGACAGGAGAATGTAATCTTTAAAAAAGAAAAAAAATCAGCCTCAAAGCATCAGAATCTCTTGCTTTAAGAGCTCCCTTCTCTGCAAAACACACACACACACACACAAAAACAACACACACACACACAAAAAACTTCCCATAACTTGCTCTAGAGCCAGGGTCCTCGTCTGAGGTCTGGGGACAGACTCTAGGTGGGGGCATATGAATGTGATTAGAAAACATGTCAGGTTTCTTTTCCTTAACCATTAACTGCAAGTGCAAGTTCATATTTTCTTCCCGAGGGAGGGCTGGCAGAGCTGGGCAGCGTTCGCTGTTCCTGCTGCTACTGACAATCGTCATGGGATGTTTTCCTGTCGTGTCGGCGTTATGTCCAGCATATTCTGAGAAGGGGTCCACGTGCTTCCTCTGTCTTTCTTAAAGTGTCCATGGCACTAAAACCTGTAAGACCCCATCCCCCCTCCCTTGCTGCAGACCCCTCTTCCCGGCCCCAGGAGAGCCCCCACAGGCTGGGGACCCTCGCCTGCCCCCCTCTAACTAGATAGAGCCAGTCTTTTTTTTTTTTTTTAACATTTTATTTATTTATTTGACACAGAGAGAGAGATCACAAGTAGGCAGAGAGACAGGCAGAGAGAGAGAGGGAAGCAGGCTCCCCGCTGAGCAGAGAGTCCGATGCGGGACTCGATCCCAGGACCCTGAGATCATGACCTGAGCCGAAGGCAGAGGCTTAACCCACTGAGCCACCCAGGCGCCCCTAAGCAGAGCCATTCTTGATGGCCGCTCTATGCCTTTGTCTCTCCTGTGTCTACCATCACAGGATCCCCACATACTGGGTCCCCCGGGACACTTCTCAACCATTCTCTTAACGGATAGACAAGGAAGTTAAAAAAAAAAAAAAAAAAAAAAAAAAACCTCATCAGATTGTGAATTTTAAACTTGGGGCTCATGGCCCCCAAACAACCCATTGATTGAGTCCAACAGTTGGTTCTAGAGAAAGGACAGCAACCTGCTGCGAGATTAAAGCCATATGGTATTTGGCAAACCTTGTAGCCAAGGGCCAGGGCAGCTAGTCCACACCGTCAAAACTGAAAGGTAGCCCGGAGTCCTGCCCCCACTCGGAAGGCTGTAGGGCTGCCTGGAGTGCTGGGTTGGAGCTGGACCTGCGCCTTCTGATTCTGTCTCCTGCCTCTATTTCCCTAATTCCTCCTGCATTCCAGTGACATCAACATTTTCCCTGTCCCGTGAGGATGAGGGACTTCTCACACCTGCCTATTAATGAGCAGGATGGCCCCCAGGGATTTCCACCTCCTGGTACCCCTGCTGTTAGGTAGCCCCCCACCCCACCAGCGGATGACCTGTGTCACCAATAGGATCAGAAATGACACTGGGAGCCATCCAAGACTGGATTGTTCTTGTTCTTTCTTGCCATGGGGCGGGGGGCGCCAGCTGCCATGTTGGGAGAGCCGTCGCGCAGCCCTGTGGAGAGGGCTCAGGGCCAAGAACCGGGGCCACCTCCTGGCAGCCAGCCCCGACTCAGCAGCAGAGCGACCAGGCCATCTCGGAAGCAGATCCTCTAGCCTGATGAGCGTTTGAATAACTGCTTCCTCACCCACACCTCGGAGGCTAGCCCAGGAGCGACACAGCACCCGCAGCAGCCAGCTAAGCGGCTTCTGAATTTCTCACCCACGGCAACTGCGCGAGGTACTGAGCATCCGCGATCGCTGGAGAGCAGGACGGTCGGGCAGCTTGGTCGCGGGGCAACAGCACTCTTAGGCCCAGACGCTGTGTCCTCTGCTAGCGTGGCAGCTCGGGTCCGCTCCCTTCCAGATCGGGTGTGAACTGCCCCCCTGTGCAGCCTTCCTAGTCTTCCCCGGCGGAATGTCCCGCGCCCTCCTCCTTTTGGCACACAAATTATTTATCCTCCTATTCCTGAAGTGATCATGAGGAAGAACAAGGTTTTGATTATCGTCTCTCTCCTCTGTCAGCCCTGGGTTTCTTGAGGAGGATCCTTCCTAATAGGCGCTCGGAAGACAGTCGTGTGGCTGAAGAGGGTGTCTGAGAACTTGGGGAAATTTCGGCCAAATACGTGTGAAGCCCACAGTCTTTCCAAAGCATATTTGGGTAGAAGGAGTAAGTCTTTCAACAGGGTTTGGAAGCAGCATTAACGAGGGAGTAGTGTTAATCCCAGTCTTAGCCGTAGAATAATGACTGGCTGCTTCTGTCGGAGGGAATTAGAGAACCAAGAAAACCTCTCCGAAGGCGGTGAACGCTTAACTGAGCCGGGCTGTTCATGTCTAATACGACTCTGCCCGCCGGCACAGCTTTCTGAGTTGCCTAATCCTGTCTCATGGCGTGTGCCCAAACCTCTTTGTTCTCAAGTAAAAATTGACCTCGAGTCTCATCACTTAATTTGGAAATAATTTTTGCTGAGCAGCTGTGGAGCCCACCAAATCAGGGCAGTGTTTTCCTTCTCGTGACCCTGGTTCGACGACTGACCGGAGGCCCAGAGGGGGGCAGGGAGGAGATGGGATGGGAAATTGGACGTAGATCGTGCGCTCCCTCACCCCGATTACCCATGGACCCTGCCTCTTGGGTGGGACTGGTGGCCGCCCAGATGCCACAGCCTTCGCCATCCCCGTGGGGCTGTTGGCCCCTCGAGCCCAGCCGCTGCCTTCCTGGGGCTGTGTCTCACCACGAGCCTGTGCTTACTCTGTTTGGGACTTAATGCTCAAGAGCAGCCTTGAGCCTTCAAGAAATAAGATGGAAGCAAATACCCCATCCGCGCCCTCCAGGTGGGAACAGCGGTGAGGCTGCTGTAAACCGTCTCCCTGTGAGATTGAACCCCATTGCCCATGGCAATGACCTGCTCATTGCCCCATGCATGGCTTCTTCAATTTTCTGGCTCACTTCTCCCTCTCCCTCTCTTGTGCTTCTTGGGGTCACCTCCTGGATAAGCTGTTTGCACCCAAATCATGGTCTCAGGGCCTGCCTCCCAGAGGGCTGAGGTGGGTGGAAAATCCTGAGCTGGGAGGTCAGAGCGGTGATCGGCAAACTCTCTCTATCAAAGGCTGCATAAGTAAATATCTGAGGTTCTGTGGGCCGTGTGGTCTCTGCTGCAAGTGCCCAGCTTGACCACTGAAGCACAGAAGTAATCAGGGACAGCACGTAAACAAATGAGCACAACCAGGTTCCAACAAAACTTTATTGACAAAAGCAGGTGGTGGGCCAGATGTGGCCTATGAACCTCCGACCTCTGACTTAGAGAGTAAGAAAAAAGTTCTTTGGTAGAGGAGGAAGATGAGCGTTCCTGGCAGAGGGAAGAAAACATAAAGGCAAGGGTTAGGAATTCAGAGGGAATGAAACAAACTTCATTTATCAAAGAGCCCTTATATGGCAATAAAAAAAAATAATACTAATAATAGGAACTAACTTTTATTAAAGGGTCGGTATGAGCCGCACATTGGATCAAATACTTTCTGTGAAATCCCATTGAACTCTAACTCTCCTCAAGTCTGGGGAACTGTTCCCTTCTTCACAGTACACATGAGGAGACAACTCAGAGAGGGTAGATAACTTGTCCAGGGTCACACAGCTCGTAGGTGGCCAGGTGGCAAGAACCTGGAAAGAGTTATTGGAAGCCTGGTATGATGTCATGGGCCCATCTTGGCATCTGTCACTATCTCAGCTTCAATGATTTGGGGGGGGGGGGTTGTTTTTTTGTTTTTGCCTTGTTTTACAAATGGGATTTGCTTTCTTGACTGAGCCCAAAGCCCTCCGAATGGATGGCTGAGATGTGTATGATGGGTTTCTCCTGGGGCTATTTTGTGAGAAATAAAAGAAAAAAAGTGAGATGTTTAAATTCTTCAGGGATATTGGTTTTGAATAGATAAAGTGAAGAACACTTTTTATTCATATTAGAAGTGATAGTTGGATGTGTGTAATTTTTTGCTCCACGAGACGGAGAGAGAACACAGCACAGATCTTAGAATGTGAAATGTGAATTTAGATGACATTTTGAGGAAACTGATAAACACACCATTTCACAATTGGACTGAACCTGCCTGTGAAAATCTTTTTGCAGCCCATAAGTGATACGGTACAATTTGAAATTATAGAGATAAGTGGACTGAGTCTAATGGAATATTAAAATTACACAACACGCCAATGAGAGCACAATTTTCTTTGGCAAAAGTTTCCATCTCTCAAAATGTTATCAAAAAATTGGAGGTATCTTGACAGCTAACCCTTGGAATAAGGCAATGTTGGGAGAAGGGCTGTGGCCCAGAATTTTTCCACAGAGAGGAAGAGACCCAGGGACGGGACGAGAAGCTGGGGGGTCTTGTTGGCAACATGGGCTTGGGGTGTCTGCCACCAGCTTACAGACAGAACCAGACTTTCTAACCCAAATAGCATGCTTTCTCCTACCCACCTGGAGAGACGATTAGCTTGAAAAAGTGTGTGCATGCCCGTGTGTGCAGCCGTGTGCGTGCACGTGCGCGGGTGTGTGCGTGTCTTGGAAAAGCCAGACACAGAGAACCAAGCGAGACCAACTACACATGCTGAAGGTCTTTCAGACCATTGGGACTCTAGGCCCGTGGTGCCCAGGGTTTGCAATGTTACCGAGAATTCCAGCCCCTCCTCAAAATGTTGAAGATTGCCGAAACGATACCAGCTTTTCATTTTGCCAAGGAAGAATATTTTTAAAAGCACTCGAAACACCCTTATTACCTGTTTCTCACGAAAGAAAGGACGGTTTACGCCCGCAGTCACACACACACACGTGTGCAGAAGGAGGCAAGCTGTGATCTCAGAGTAAACAAAACCAAGCAAATGCAACCATGAACCCATTCGTTACGCTCAGGGATGGAAGAGCAGTTAACATTCTGATCTGTGGACATATCCTGTGATCTAATGTGAGACACTAAGAAGAAGGGGAAAATATTTCAACCCTCCCAGGAGACAGGATGAAGATTGGAGTCCCAAAGGAAGGAAGGGGTTAAGCTTGGATACCCAGAACAGTAAGAGTTGGGAACTGAGTGTCTCCTAAGAAGGGAGCCCAGTGCCAGCCCTAGCTAAGGACCCAGGCCCTGGGGTGCGTCACCTCCCAGCTATGGGGACCCAGGTCTCACTCGGGAAGAGGGCTGATAAAAGCACCCACCTCGCAGGGCGGTTGCCGGGTGTGTGGATCCAACATTTGGCGAGGTCTCAGTGTTTGCTGGAAGCCCTGGAAACTACTTTTAATTTTCTTTTTATTCTTTTCTTTTTTAAGATTTTATTTATTTATTTATTTAATACTTATTTATTGATCTATTTAACAGAGAGAGACACAGCAAGAGAGGAAACAGAAGCAGGGGAGTGGGAGAGGGAGAAGCAGGCTTCTGGCGGAGCAGAGAGCCCGATGCGGGGCTTGATCCCAGGACCCTGGGGTCATGACCTGGGCTGAAGGCAGACGCTTAACAACTGAGCCACCCAGGTGCCCCTGGAAACTACTTAAAAATAATAATAATAATAAGGAAATACTTGGCAAAGAAATATATCCTCCATGATCACTCATGCAGACACTGATCAATTATTCTAGATTGTTCTCCAAGTGTGCCCCAGAAGCATCCGCATCCCTTAAGAACCTCTTAGAAAAGCCCAGTCTCCAGACCCACGCAGACCTGTGTGGGCGGGGACCACCCCCTCTCCCAGACAGACCCTCTACATGTTGCCCATCCGGGTGACCCCTGAGACCCGCTGAAGGGACCCAGCATGCACTTTTAACTCTGATCCTGAATCCAGCTAAATCCAGAAAATATTTCAGAGACTGGACAAAAATAAGAGAAAGAGAAAGAAAAGCACGGATCTGCTGGGGTTGAACCTCCCTTTAAACTCCAGGATTATGCTGGTAAAAGAATTCAAGAATTAGCTTTTGAGCCCATAATGCCTGCTAATACCGCAGGAAAAATATTTTAAAGCAAAGTAAGTCAAGGCGGATTTACTTTTTTCCCAAGTCGTGAAGCACGGAGCAGAGATGGGTGTGAGGCCCGAGCAGGACGGTGATCGCGGCCCCTTCCCTGCTCAGACCCTGACCACGGGACATCGGATGGAATGGCTGGCGGCAGAGAGCCAGAAAGGCCGTGCCTTCCAAAATATCAGGGCCCCTTTACAGACTGATCGGTGGTGGCTGCGTGTGCCTGGAAAACTTCTCCAAAAGGCACAAAGCACACTTCTTCGTTGTCAGGTTCAGAGGCACACACTACTGGGAAGCAGTTCCCAGATCACACTTTTGCCAACCCTTCTCCAGGCTCCACATAGTTGGTCAAGACTTGGGCCAAGAGGAGAGAAATGCGGGGCGGAAAAGGTAAGAGAACGTTCAGGCCCGAAATTTGCCTCATACGTCCAACGGGATCTGTCTCGGAGGCTAAATATTTGTCACGGGAGGCAGAAAGCATTGACCTTAGGATGAAGATAGGTGTGTGCCGTGCAGAGGAATCCAGGAACCCTGCCTGGGCATGGAGGCAGTTATAAATTACTAGTTACTAGTTACTAGTTACTAGGACAGCCACGCTCATCGTGCCTGCCCTGTGTGACTGGCACGCCTCTGTGTCCCCTCTGTGTAGTCACACACTTCTAACCCTCACTACCACCCCCTGCAGTGGGTACCATGATCACTTTCTGCACCGGGTTGACTAGCGCCCCCTAGTGCTTGGTTATGGCAGCCCTGGGACACTCAGCATGATGACACCCCCTCCCTCCGGGTTTGCAGAAAAGTAGGTTGGGAGGGGTGACCTCCTGCCAGGTTCAGGCAGCCCCCTTGAGTTCAGGGAGCTCCCACTCAGCGTTGGAGTGCTTGGGGTAAGTCGTGGCACGTGCCTGAGGAATTAACAAGTTTATTCATGAGGACTCACCCCTCATCCAGCTCGTTGGATGGCTTTAAGTTCAAGGCTTCTCCTAAGCAACTTTGAGCCTCTTTGATTCATTTCCAGGGCACTTCCCTCTGGAGACAGCGCTCTCTTTCCTGCAGTAACCCCGACTTACTGTCGTTTTACGAACTCAGGAAGAGTTAACAAGCAGCTAAAAACAATCAGGACTGGTTCTTATTTCAAACGTCTACATGCGTTTGGTCTTTGCAGTGGCACAATCAGAGAGAGGTTCTGTAATCAGGAGAGAAAACTCGCACTGTCTCGTAATTTCCCGTGATGCACCAGCTAGAAAGAGAGCAGCTTCAATTCTCCGGGGTGAGCGACGAGAAAATTGCCCCAACTGTCAAAGTGTTCAATGTTAAAAAGCAATGCAGATTTTCTCAGACTTAGAATTTCTAGATGTCACAACAGAGATATTACCAAAATATGAGAGGGAGGGTTTTAGAAGCAGGAAAAAAATATATATATTCTTTTACCAAGAGCCACAATATTTGCTTGAATGCACGAGGGAATAAAAAACACGCCAACCGAAGCATTGATTTTGTTTAGAAATAAAATAAATTACTAAGTTACTTTTCATGATGTAGTCATGTACTCTTGCAAGGCCTTAAAACTAGGCATAGAGAGAGATACAGACATACATATGACAGAAACAAGACGCAAAAAGCTGGTACATGTGGGTGGATCTCGTTACCGTGTTTTTTTTTATTGGATCAGTTGCTTCCACGTCTGTTCCAACCCAGAAAATTAATTCAAAAATGGCTCCTAGTGGTTTATTCAAAAAAGCCGGTTTTCCAACACCCCTTCCAATACGATGTGGGGGTTGTTGTCTTTGCCATAACTGTGTGACAGAGAGAGGTGTCCTGGGATAGCCTGTGTCATGTGTTGACTCAGAGTGGCGGGTAGAAAATTTTCTGCAAGCATTTTGCTCTGTTGGAAATTTTTCTTTGTAGTGCTGAAGGAGGACAATCCGAATAATTCAACACTGCGCCTGTCTGGAGAGTGTTGCCGTGTTCTGGGGTTCTCTATTCATCGGAATTGTGTGCGCTCTATAATTTGGAGATCTGGATCCAGGCTCTCATGGCATTTCTCTTTATGAACATGCCACTAATTTCTAGCCCATAAAAGCAGTGCCAGCATTTCAGTGAGCTACTGTATGAGGCAGAGTCGAGAAGTCACGGATCTGATTTTATTTTGTATTTTCAAAATGGAGCTAAACTTTACAGAAAGCAATTTGTGGGAAAGAATTCTTTACAGTACAACGAGTTATGGGCTATCTCAAAAGAGAGTCATCTCATTCTAGATATGGGATTTTAATGTGAGAGCTTGCTTACTCATGTTGAAGAGGCCAGCAACCTAAATTTGTCTCCTTCTTTTTTGTAAAGGCAGATCATTTTTATGGATCAGTGGATAATTTGTAAGCACCCACTCTCTCCCAGGTGCAGAATTTGCGAATGAGAATAGAGTGGTAAATGAGCCGGGTGACACCCCTGTCATCATGAAGTTTAGGGCTTAGCAGATTAGACACTAAACAAGACAAGCAGATACTCCGAGCATTGCCAAGGGCAAGTTTGAGTGGCACGGGAGTAGATATCTAATGGTTCCTCACCATGCTGGAGGAATCGAGGAAGGCATCCTGGAGGAAGTGGCACTTATTTGGGGATTTGAAGATTGTTAGCTCAGAAAAGAGGTAAAGGGGTAAAAATATAGGCAGAGGGATCAGCGAATATGAGAAGTTACTGGCATATTTAGAGAATTGAGAGAAGCCTAGATACATTGACTGTCAAGTTGTCCTGGATGAGAGCCTAATACTTATGGCAAAGGGGGAAGTGAAATGAATTCTTAGAACCTCTTACTGACTCTGCCCAGACTCTTGAAGGTCACTGACTGCAACCAGACTTTCACTGGCACAGCCAGTTCTGGTGTAAGGAAGTGCTCAAGAAGATGCTGCAAGGATTCCTGGAGAGTGGGCTTGGTGCAGCCTGGGCATCCCTCCAGGACAGCTAAGGAAGGGGGGTGGCCAAAAGAGGTCATTAACCAATTGCCAGTCTAAAAGTTGGTGTATTAGTCAGGGCTAGACTAGCTCTGCTGCCATAACAAGTTAGCCCCAAAGGTTTAGTAGCTGTAATGCACCAAGGGTTTTTTTCTTGCCCAGTTACATGTCCAACGTGGGTCCACTGGGAGCTCTGTCCACATAGCTACTGAGGACCCCAGGCTGGCAGAGGCTCTGCCAACATGTACTGTGTAGCGCACACGGCCTTTTTGGCAGAGGAAGAAAGAGCCAAATGCCTCAACCTTTCAGTGACACTTGCCATTGGCTGGAGGTAGTCCTTTGGCCCCAGCCAACTGGAAGGGGGTGAGAAATGTGGGGGAGCAGGACAGTCACCAGGAAGGCACTTCCTCTGTTGCAGTCAGAGTCAGGAAATCAGGTGAGCTGGCTGAGAGCCTTCAGGATGAATCCAAAGAACAGAAACCCTGCAGGAGAGAGATTTGCTGAGAGTCTCTATACAGTGGTGGGGAACAAAGTGAGATATAAGTGGGGAAGTGGGCCGTTTGAAGGCTTTATTCAAGCATTAATCACAGTGACAGATTGCACTCACTGAGGGCTGACCATGGGGCTTCTCATAGACCGGCCCATCTCATTTTCACGACCACCCTCTGAGGCCGGTGCAATTACTACTTCTACTTTATTTTTTTTAAGTTTTGTATTATGTTCAGTTAGCCGCCACATGCTACATCATGAGTTTTTTGATGTCGTGTTCCATGACTCATTAGCTGCATATAACACCCAGTGTTCATCACATGTGCCCTCCTGAGTACCCGTCACCCGGCTACCCATCTCCCCCAACCGCCTCCCCTCTGAAACCCTCCGTTTGTTTCCTGGAGTCCAGAATCCCTCATGCTTTGTCTCCCTCTCTGATGTCTTCCCGTTCCGTTTTCCCTCCCTTCCCCTCTGGTCCTCTGCACTATCCCTTATGTTCCACATCTGAGTGAAACCATGTGATAATTATATTTCTCTGCTTGACTTATTACACTCAGCATCATCCCCTCCAGTTCCATCTGCGTCGATGCAAATGGTGCGTACTCATCCTTTCTGATGGCTGCGTAATATTCCAATGTACATACAGACCAGATCTTCTTTATCTATTTTATAGTTGAGGAAATGGAGCCCAAGAGCAGTGAAGTCACTAACCTGCCCCTCCTCGGTTAGTAACATTGGAGCTTGGATGCGTTGGTGCCTGTTCCCAAACCACTAAATTTTATCAGTGTCTGTAATCCAAGGCCTGGAGGCCTATGCAGTGTGGATGAATGGAGACCAAAGCTTGAAAGGGATTAGACACATTGAAAATCTGAAGATAGGATTTGGGAGGCTGGTTGGTTGGAGCAGGAGACCGTTACTACACAGATGGAAAGACAAGTGCCAGGACCTTTGGCCAAATGGGATGATTCAGGAAACACAATCAGAAATATGGGTGTCCAGGCCCAGCCTTAGAGCCTGGTAACAACCAGGGCAGTGGGGACCCGTGGCCACAAAGCAGCCTTCAGCTTGGAGCCTCTAGAAGAAGTGAGTGGAGGCAGTACTATCCCAGATATACAGAAAGAGCTAATACTTCAAAAAAACACTTATGTAAAAATGAATTTCATATCACAGTTTTACATTCCTCATTTGAGGGAGTTTTAGTGAGCTAACAGAGACAGAAAATTAGCCACTTTAACTGTAATACCTTGAATATTAGACTAATCCAGTTACGAGTTTATAGACCCTTTGATCAGGAGTCAGAGAAGTTGTCTAGAAAATGAATTAAAGCCATTTGTAAAATGTGCGAAAATGTCTGTTTAAAGAAACATTCTGGAAGTATTGTGCAATATGTACTAAAACCCAAATATCCATACACTCTATAACTCAGCAATTTTATCTCTTTAATATGTCACTGAGAGACCGAATGCCTGAACCTGCCAAAGACACGCATAAGAAGAGTTTCCGCTGTTTTTCATAATGGCCTCCAAATGGAAACAATGGAAATGTCCATTAATGGTAGGCTGCATGGATGGATGGACAGAAGGATAAATGGATGGATGGATGGATGGATGGATGGATGGATGCATGGATGCATAGATGGATGGATGGTTAGAAGGATGGCTGGCTGGACGGACAGACAGATGGACAGAAGGATGGTTGGATGGATAGTTGGTAGATAGATAGGCAGACAGAATTAAGCAGTAATGAAAAACAGTGAACTACTATACACACAAGTGACACTTAAGTGGCTCGATTTTGAATAAAAGAAGGCATACACACAAGAACATCTTCTGTAAAATTCCATTAGTGTGACGTTCAAGAATAGGCAAAACCACCATGTGGCGACAGAAGTCAGAACTGTGACTCCCCTGGGAGGGATGGCACTTGGAGAACCTGCTGCCGAGGAAAAAGGTTGAGTATCTTGACCTGGGTGGGGCAGAGAAGGATGGATATTAAAATGAGCTGACAGCTTGCCCGGAGGGAGCTGTTTGGGCCATGTTGAGTCTTGGAGACCATGAGTGGTACGTTTAAGCAAAAATCATCTCTGTCTAGGTATCCTCGTCAACATCGACTCTAGGGATGGCATTAGAGCCCGGTTCTTGTTTGCATATAGTTTTGCCGACATGTATCTGTTTGCCGCTCAATTGCCAATTTTGATTATAGCTTCCCAGTCTATAAAATTGTTCTAGAAGGGTTTACTGGAACGCTGTCAGAAATGCGGCAACCTCAGTTTCAGAGCCAGGAGGGGACGTGGCTAGCTTCGCAGCTGACCCAGCAGAGCCTGGAGGGCGACGTGGGGCACCAGCTGGAGAAGGGCGCAGGGCTTGCCTTACGACCTGGGTCTCAGCCCTGCTGGGCTCAAAGTCCTCATCCAAGTGAGAGAAATCCCTCGAAAGGAGAGCAATGGGCTGCTCCCACCAAGGGCCTTTCATAGGAAGGTCCTCTCCTTAGGGTCCAACCCTTGTCTCCCAAACTTCAACTTTAGGAATTTCACCTTGCCCTCTCGGTCTACTGCTTCCTTCACAGGCTTTTTATAGCACTAACCCTCCTTTACTACAGTAAACCTAGGTAAGGAGGAGAGAGCACTCCACCACTGCATCCCTGAAACAGAAAACCAGCATTTTTCTAAAAAATTAAATTTAAATTCTTGCACGTGCTACCCCGTGTAGTACCGACCAGCAATTATCTCTCGTCCTCTTAGGTTTCTTCTGGCTTTAAGGCTTTATGGTTTTAAAAATTATAAAATAATTCCCAGGTGTGACTGTGGAGTCTCTCAAGAGGGAGGATACCCTGTGCTTTCTGAAGAAAACAAAGCAAAACAAAAATGGAAAAGCCAACAATCTAAAACAAAACCCCCGAATTCTTGGGCTAATATTAGTATTAATAGCCAGCCCCTGCTCTGCCCCCCACCCCCCGGCAGGGTCCTTAACTCCAGGTTGTCAATAACAACAGTGAAATCCCACGGTCGCTGTGAAAATTGGATGATAACACTGTTGGAGCCCCTCGTGAGGCGCAGAAAGACATGTGTGTAAGTTTTACAAATATTGACGTGATCCTTGGCTGGTGCAGCTGCGTATTAGAGAAATCAATCTCAATCGTGGGCTGGAGACCAGCCACCTACTGAGAAGAACACTGCTCTTTCCGTGGGACACGAGCCGGCTTTAGAGTCAGACGCGCCTGGTTAGTGCTGGTCTCGCCACTGACCTTGAGATGAGCGACCTTGAGAATAAAGTTCAACCTCTTGGATCTTCAATATCCTCGCCTATAATAAGGGGCTCCTAGTGTCGCTCGAGGGAGTTTCTTGGCGTTTCCATGAAACAGCAGAATGGCTGTGCTGGGAAAGCGGGTTATTTTTCAAGTGATTCTCAGAGTAGACCCCCCAGTGGTTGAGGTGGGCCGTGCAGGGTCTGCTCACGGCTGCTCATGCTCCCAGCCAAGGCCTGTGGTTCCAGTCCTCCCTCGCCACAGCGGTTGTGCTCCTTCATCCCCCGTCCCTCCTTGGGGGGGGGGTGCCTCCTGTTAGGGTGCCACCCCCTCCTGCTTGCCCCCGGCCCACCAGGGTCACCGGCCCTCCGTGGCAGCCTCCGTGTTGACGTTCAGTCTTCACAGAGAGGCGGTCACGGCTGCTCGCATCCAGGTCACGTCCAGATGCAACCGGTCAGTGGGCGACATCTTCCATTTATTTGCGAGGCGGAGCATACACATCCCTCTTACGTCGCTTCATGTTAGGGACTGTCGACAGCTGAGACAAGCACGTGTAATAAAGTGTGTTGGGAAGAACGTTCCGCGACGTAATATGCAACCGCAGAGTCTCTAATGTTAATAATTCAGCGGGTGCCCACGAGGCCCTGTCTCTATTACAGACTCGAAGCGGGTGATACTTCATTTTTTAAAATGTAACCCCTTTTTGAGTTACAGGAACACGGAAATGGTCTGTGGCCAATAAATGTCGAGTTTTATACCATTCAATAAATGAAAGTCAAAAGGCACAGCAAACTCGCTGAGCGCTCTGGGTTATAAACACCTGTGGAGCGGCTCATCGTCAGCGGGGGTGGGGGTGGGGGGGCGACCCTGACTTCACAGCCACTGGCCCGGTCAGAGCTGGACCGCCACCGAATTTCAGGGGGCCACAGACAGTATCAGGCTGGCCTGGATTCCAGCTCGGGACTATGTGTTGTTCAGGGGCTTTGCAAGGAGGCCATGTGGCCCCGTGTGCGGGGTCAGCCCATCTCAACCCCGACGACTTCAAGTACTTTTTGCCAACCCTTCAAAACTCAGCCCAGCCTCTGCCACCTAGTGACTGTTCCCAGCGTGATCCCGGAGCCGCACGTGGTCCCCTTCAGACCTGTGACCTTAGCAGGCACCGCTGCCTGTGCCTAGAACGCTCTTCATTTACGTCCTTACCTGGTTAACTCAAAGTCAGCCTTCAAGTTCTGGGCTGGAGCCTGTCCTGACCCCCAGACCCAGCACCCCTTTCTTTGATGTCCTGTCCCACTTAAATAAATAACGCAGCTATAGGGTTGCCCCCTGCCACCCCAATACACAGGTAATGAGTGCAGGACCCATGTCCATTATATTCCCCCCATAGCTCTGGCACCAGCCACTGGCAGGTGCTACTGAGGAGTAGAGGGTGTGTGGGTGGAGGAAAGCCAGGCTGACAGGTTGGCTGTCTCGGTCCAGCCTCATAGTCCTCCCGATCGCCATGTGGCCCTTTGAACCCCACAGTGGAGTCCCTTGCAGCCTTTCTGAACCCAAGCTCCCGTCCCATCACATGCCCCTCCCTCTCCACCAGAGCCTGAACCAGGTCCCGAGGACACAGGTCACTTGCTCTTCCCCAGCACAAAGGGAGAGCCTCCCGCACCCCCCCAGACAGCCGTGCAACTGGCATCCGCCGACCAGCGCCCTCAGATCACCACGTGCCCAGCAGCCCCCCCACGGGACCCGGGTGTTATTTCAGTTGTATACATTAACGAAACAAAGACCCAAAGAGTTGAAATGTCACCGTAACTGTTACGACCTTACCATTCAATAGATTTGTTTTCGTAGGGATTCTTGGGGGTTTGCATTGTGTGCAGTTTAGAGAATGAATAATGCATTATTAGAAGAATAAATCAGCATGTAATATGCATGGGTAATGTGATCCTACCAGACCCAGGGAAGGAATAGATACTTCTTGAGTGCGTTTGTACAGAAATAGATCAGAAAATGTGTAACCACATTGTTACGAGTCCTTTACAGTCGCAGAAGCAGGAAGTTCAAAGGTGACTTCCGAGCAGCGTAGTGGAAACTAAAAGGCTCGAGTTCACATCTCTGTGCTCCCCTTAGTGACTGAGAGGCCTTGGCAATGTCCTTAGCCCTCTGAAGGCCACGTTTCCTCATCTTTCAGCGGGGCCACAACTCTAACCTTGCAAAGCCGCAAGTGGTGGGGTTGAGTAAGCTGCGCATCCCACGTGAGCGTGAGGTCACCAGAGCCTGATTCCCGCTGTGTCCGCTGACACACAATACTTAGCATTTCAGAGTCCCGGTTTTCTCATCTCTGAAGAGAATTACTGGTGTGAGGCCGGTGCGCTGCGCTGCCGGGAGATGACAGCTTCCTCTGAATGGGACTTCCCTTCTCCCCGCGCGTCCTCCCCGCAACCCCCGGGACAGACTCCGGTGGGCTGCGTTGGGGTCACCATCACGGACCCATCACGGTGGCGAGCGGGAGGGAGTACTGGGACTGACCAGGTGTCCGAGGTCTAAGAAAGATCACCTCCTTCTGTTTCCCGACACGTGCCGTGGGTTGAGCTCTTCCTTTACGCTGGAACCTGGGCTTCTTGTACACAAACTTATTAAGCCGTTGAACAATAGCGTGTGTGCCCCACCTCGGTGCGATGCCCGTGATAAAGGATGTAGAAACTGACAGCACAAGGGCGTCTGTCGCTCGCCTGCGATTACACTGCTGCGAAGCCGTGGAGCTGGGGTTTCTTACACAACTTTCTCGAACTCCCAGATCTACACCTGTAAAGAGTAGCTTATACCCCTTCAGTGAACTACCTACAGGAGAGGGGTCCCAAGCAGCACCTGCTTGTTTCTTTTCGTGCCCCTCTTGATTTAGGCAGTGCTCCTTCCCCAGACCTTGCCGCTGAACCCCTCGGCTCTGGCTCACATCCGTAGCTTACAGAATCGTGACACACGCATCCCCCTCCAGAGAGGCCCGCTCGCCAATACCCGGGAGCCCTGGGAACATTAACATTACCTTCCCCAAGGGACACTGCAGAGTGATCATGGGCCCCTGGAGATGGAGAGATTATCCTGGGTCATCCGGGCGCGCCCCATCTAATTAAAGAAACTTTATTGTCTGGGTCAGAATAGACATGGGGACAGGAGAGCCACTCGGGCCACAGGGCGAGGAGGGCCGGCAGCTTCTAGAAGCTGGAAAGGGAAAGAAACGGACTCTCCCCTAGAGTCTCTGGAGGGTCTCCTCCTTGCTGGCACCGGGATTTTAGCCAAGTGAGTCCCCTGTTGGACTTCTGACCCCCAGAACGGTGAATAATATACGTGTGTTGTTAAGGCCACTGCATTTGTGACAGGTCATTCCGTGAGCCACAGGAAACTAAGCCGGAACTGGAGAGGACCCAAAACCCCTGAAACCCTGCAGCCAGAGCCCGGGACGCTGGGCCAGTCATGAGCAGCTTCCCTTCACCGTGGCAGGACGTCAAGGGGAGATATTTGGTTTGGGGGGTTTTCGTTTAGTTTGCGAGGTTTCTCGGGATTGTCTTGTTGGATTTTTTTGAAATGGGTTTGTTTTCCCACTGCAGGGTGCCTAGTCTCAAGCTGGGGCAAAAACAGCTTCATCACACAGCCCAGATAATGAGGTCTGCAGCATCAGAAGCGCTGGAATGTGTCCCTTTAATTTCTCATCATTTCCTCTTGGGGGGCGGGGGCACTGTGAGGCGAGGTCCAGTCTTGGCGGTGCAGGTGAGGCTCTGGGGACAGACAGTCCGGTCCCAACCCCAGCCCTGCCACCAACCTGCTGGGCAGGCTATTTCAATTCCCTGTGCCTTGCTGTCCTTACCTATAGCTTGGGAAGACTAATAACACAGTAGTGCCTGCCTGTCTGGGAGAGGGTACCTGCCTGTCTGGGAGAGGGTAAGACTTAAGTCTTTCCATGCTTGTAAAGTGCTGAGAAGTCAGCCCAGCGCACAGTAGGCACTCGGTTACTGCTGACTCTTCCTGTTACTTATATCCTGGTATTTCTCCTGGTATTTCAGCCCCGGACCTGGGTAGACGGTGACAGCATCACTTGTCCAGCATCTTGAAGCTGGAAGGGTGTTGACCCGCTCATCTCTGCAGCCCCCCGGGGAGGTGGTACCATCTGATGTTTATTAGACAAATATAGCTCAGAGAGGTTAGGTGATTAAACCAAGGTCACAGAGCCATTTCACGGTAGCAGTCGGACTCAAAATCATCCAGAAATCGGGTAAGAGCCACAGAGAAGTTCAAACACCGCCCTCACCCCCCAGCCCCCTCGCCTCTGCTTCCATCATCATCCCAGCTGGGGGCAGTGAGACTTCGTGTGAGCCCCAGTTACCGTCCCAGTGCAGGCAGACAGACTGGAAATTTGGAGGAAAAGAGAGTTTTCTTGATTGCCTTCACTGCAGTGCGGGGGGGTAGAAACTGAGTGGTCATGAATATTTTAAAAGCCTTCATCTACCCATAACACTGTAGAGATGCCGCAGGGCCCCCGTGTTATTTCCTCATTTGTAAGGTCCGTCTCATCAGTATGCCTGAGAGGGCCCAGCACGTGGACCCGGAGACAGCACCCGGGGGAGGGCCTGGCCCCAGGGGCGACCCCGCAACTCCAGCACCTGTCACTGGCGCTGTCACTGTGGTCGTTGGAGGGATAATGTCATTCACCAAATTCAATACCTTTGAGATCACGGCTATCGGTATCGGACTGCAACATGGAAACAAGTCCGTATTTCCCCACTAGGGCTGTGATAATCACTTACTCTTTAAGTACCAACCAAACTTCAAACGGTGTTAGAACCAGAAGAAACCTTCCAGGTCTCTCCTGGGATGGGTTCATGGACTCACCCAAGGGCGTGCAGGTAGAATACTGGGAGGGTGGGGCAAGACCCCAGGTTCCAACAGAGCATTTAATCAAAGGCACACACAGTCAGCCCCAAGCTTGCTCCCCGCCCCCCACACAAACACAGATTTCGCTCCAGCTACAATCCAAAACTTGCAAAACTCCTTAAGAATCCTCTTAATAGCTGTGATAACTAAACATATTCGGTTTTAATAACAGTTTCATGCACGCTTTCCCCCTTAAATCTAAATAATGCCCCCACTGCTATTCCAAAAGGAATACTATAACTGGCTATTTGCTGTAATAAAGATGGGGAAATTTCGGTTAATCACATTTTAAAGGGGAAAGTGTATTTAGAGAGATTTTAAATGGCAAAATTAAAAATGCAAACGTGAAATGATTTTTCCGTTAACGTCTTCTCCTTAGGGAAATGTCTCCTATTTCAGTTGGGCTGTCTGAATTGGCTGTTACCCTTCCTTGGGGTTTATAGTAAAGCATCAGCTCCTATGAGGCTCATTCTCAGGTGCTGGGAAATAAAGAGAGAGCAGCCCCTGTGGGCTCTTGCAAGGGTCCCTGATGATGGCCCTGATGTTCATGTCTATATTACATAAATCTGGTTTCTAAAGGGGTTCATTGCTGCAAATATAAGATCATCTATTTCTGGATACCCCAACTGGCATGCAGATATAACTACATTGGACAATATGAAAAAATTCTAGACCCTGAGAAATGTGGACTGTGCCGACTGCACTGTTATTTTTGTCATGATGTATAAATAGTCCATTTATGGTTCAGCTTTAGTTTTTGTCAAGACAGAGGTGGCTCAAGGCAAGTTTCTCCAGGATTTTTTTTTGTTGGTTATTCATTATAATTGGGGAATCATGGCCATGCCACTGTGCAATTAATGGGAGTCACCTTGAGAAATGTCCCAAGAGTAACCATGCTCAGTGACTCACAGCTAGGTAGTTCTGTGTCTAGGTTGCTTGGCGCACCTAGCTGTATACGATACAGTGGGTTCACTGTAGGAAGTAAGATATCAAAAGCCCTCTCTCTTCCTAAACACCACACACCTAGGCACACATGCTGGGAAGATAGAGATTAATAGTTGGGAGTTTGGATTCTAGAAACCAGTAGACACAGTTTTGAATCCCAGCTCTGCCATTTCCAAGCTACTCTGGCAAAGTACATTAAAATTATGAACAGGCATCACCTTTACCCAGCAACCCGACACCTAGAAAGCTGCCCTTAAAACCCCAGTGCTTAGGGATAGATGTACAAGGATGTTTGTGGAAGCATTGTTTTCTGTGGGTGCAGAATGTAGAAGGAAGGTTACCCGTCCATCCAGAGGTATGTGGCTTTTATAAGCAACGGTTGGTGTCTCTGATTTCCAGGCCCAGAACGACGCAGGTGTCTTGAGTAGTGAAGTGTCCCTGCAGGTTTTTTTTTTTTTTTTTTGATTGACATCACAGAAATTCCTTGTATATGCTTTGCTCCTGTAAGAATAGGAAAAGGCAGGGATGTTGTCTACTGCGCCTAGCTTCGCGGAGAATAACAGGAAGGGAGATTTTACAAAACAAGCCGAAGGGAAAAGGACCCCCCCTATAATGCTACAAATGAAAATGTTCTCTCTAAAGTGACCACACATGAGAAAAAAAATGAGTGTGCATATTTGAAAAAAAAAGATGAAAAGGAATATCAATTTTTTAAAAAAAGCATTTATGTGATTAGGTGACTATGGAACTGTGCTAATGTTTTTCTTAGATCTGTTATTTTAATATTGCATTTGTAGTAAGATGTTGTTAGAATCACTTAGAAAGTTGAAAATGTGGTCCTAGTGAAGTAGGAGAGCAAAGGGCTGGCTGAGAAGGGCCTTTGGCGGGGGTGAGGGGGTTGAGAGAGAAAGGAATGACTTCCAGGGAGTTGCCAGCAGGGCCTGTTTGGTTTGGCCACCGAGCCGACCGGGAGGAGGGTTCTTTGAAGATTACCCTCTGTCTCCCGTCCAGATCACAGCTCTGCTCCTTCTTCCGGCTGGCCCGTGAAGAGGTTCATGTATTTGAAATGAGCATTTTGGGGGCGTTCAGCTCAGGGCTATTTATGATAATCTGTAATAGGTTAAATACTTTCAATTAAAGCCTAAGACACGAGGGCCTCAGTTGAGAAATATCGCCAAATTGAGTGGACTGTAAAGTCCATCTCCATAGGTCTGCATTTCTGGGATTTTCTGGAGTCACTCTCCAGCTGACCTTGTGCGAAGTTTTATGACTCTTGCATTGGACGCCTTCGGAAACATTTAGACGGCGTTTCCGCTGCCTGGATTCGCTTCGTCATCCTCGAACGAGGTCCTCAGAAACAAAGCCAACCATGAGCTTTGGGTCCGGGCAGGATCGGGGCTGTGTCCTTGAAGGTTCTGGTGCTATGTGGCCCCCAGTTGGGTCCTCATGAAGCTGGGGACAAGCCGTTGTCCCCCCGGCTAGCCTGCACTCTGCGCGCGCCCTACCAGGGTAATGTGCTGTCTCCGCGGCAAGCTGCGTGCGGCGGCTAGCAGGGCTTCCCGTTACTTGTGGGTCATCTGCGGGACTATCTGAGCTCCCTGGGACCCGAGCGGCCCTCTCCCTCTCTTGTCGTGACAGAGTTTTGGTCCCATTTAGGCTTTGGTCCCATTTAGGTCCACATGAGGCTTTGCTGTGGCTAACAAGCCATGCCGTGCTCCAGCATCCTGGCCTCCGGGCTCCAGCAGTGGTCCCCGGGGATAGCCAACGGCCCTTCCAGCATCTGAGGAGCGAGGCTTGTTAGCTCCCAGGCCTTCGGCCACCAGCTGCTTCTAAAGCAAACCCGTGGTGACAGAGCGCCCTGACACAGAAGCGAACCGCACTTGCCAGGATGCTAGCTAGAGCTTCAGACATCGCGAGAAAGATCCCCATTATGGTGCTAGTCTGCCTGTGCCCACCACTGTCTACCCCAGAGTCAGCTCTCATTTAGGGGGAGGAGAGCAGAAGACTCAGCTCCGCCTGGCCTCGCCCTCCTGCCAGGAGACGGCAGGTAACAGTGGTGGGTGTCATGCTGGAGATGATGACCATAGGAAATCTCTGGGTGTGACGTTCCACCTCGTGCTGGGGCTGACTGCGTTCGCACGTGCTCGGACGAGCTTGAACCAGCGCTCGGTACACCCTGCCTGCCAGTGAACAGTGATTCCCAGAGGCAGACCTCGTTCAGAGGGCATCGCCCAGGGGCGAGATGGATGGCAGGGACCAAGGAGGGGTGAGGCTGGAGAGAGACAGCGGGGTCTTTGTTGGCACAATGAAGCGCTGGTGTCAGTGTCCAGACGACAGTGAGAAGCCACCAGGGGGGCTCAGGGGAGAGAGTGCTGGGTCTGGTTGGACTGAGAGGTCACGCTAGCCCTGCGGGAGATGGGGGAAGTGAAGACAGCAAACACGGAAGTTCCGGTGTGAAGTGGCCAAGGTGGGGACGTGTGTGTGACCGGGAGAGGTGGGCTGACTCAAAAACCAAAAGAAAACGTGTTGTGATGAGCACCGGGTGTTACACGTTACACGTAACTAATGAATCTTTGAACACCACGTGGAAAACCAATGATGTCCTACACAGTGGCTAACTGAACATAGTAAAAAAAAAATTATTTAGGGATCTGTGGCTTAGGACAGACAAGCTTGGCTACCTCATTTACCTGCGTGCCTTCATTCTACAAATTTTTCTTGAGCCCCTACATGGGATGGGTATTGCCCATGGTGCTGGGAATATAGTGCAGACCTGACCGTGTTGTCTTGCACAATTTAGTTAACAGTAAGGCCTCAATTTTCCCATCCATACAATGGGGATCTTGACAGTGTCCATCTCTTAGAGAGTCCTAAGGATTAAATCAGTGGATGCACAGAAAGAGTTTAGGGCTATGCTTGGCACAGAGAAGTGTTTAGAGCAGCTAAAAAAATAAGAAAACAAAAAACAAAACAAACAAAAACAACAACAACAACCAGAAACAACCATCAACTTTGACCCACTGCTCTTTAGACAGGTTAGTGAAAGGAACTCCCCCAGGAAAACATTTCGATAAACACCCATGGATAACCATGGATCTCTTTGTCATTGTGAGCCATTGAGAAATTCACTCCATAAATATCTACTGAGTATACACTGTGAGCCAAAACTGTGCTAGTAGCTATGGGGAGAAGTGAGCAAAAACCAAACAGTGTTGTCTTCATGAAGCTTATAATCTGGCAGAGGAGACCATCAATAGTCATATAAACTTAACAACCAAGCTAACAAGCATTAATAAGAAAATGGCCATGGTTTCCAGAGAGTCTGTATGGATGTACTGACCTGTAGGATGGATTGTAGGATGGTCTGTAGGATGGATTGACCTGACTAAGGAAGTCATGGAAAGCCTTCTTATGGAAGGGATTCTTGGAGTGAATCAGGAGGATAAGGTGGTATTAACTGAGTGAGAGGGGGTAGGAAAAACATTCCAGGAAGGGAGAAGAGCATGAGCAAAGGTCCTGTGGCCATTGTAAGCATAGTGAGTATGAGCGACTGAAGTAAGGCCACGGAGGGTGGAGCCTGGAGAGGAACAGGAGCCTGGACGCTCACAGGAGGCTGGTGTGCTCAGCAGGGACTGGCCTCCCACAGGCAAGGCAAACACAGTGTTAACTAGGACACAACTGCGTGGGCTCAAACAAGAGACTCCAGTGACGTGTACCGGCATGGTAGTAGCAACAGAGAGATTGGTGGAACTCCCAGGGCTGTTGAGGAGATAAAGCCAGCAGCACTCAAGAGGGACTGGCTGCGAGCAGTGAAGGAAGGACAGGCGGCCCATGTGGCCGCAGCCCCTGTCCACCTACGCGGGCGGCATGAGAGATGGGGCGTGCGGAGGGGCGGTAACTCATGGCACAGGCCCTTCGTCTTCTCGGGGCAACGGAAGCCTGGCCCATTTACTGGGAAAGAGTATAGAGGAAGAACGCGGATTTTAAGGGCTTGCCGACATGTTGGCGTCACAGCTCCAGGGAGCCGAGGAGCGAGAACGACTCCAGGCAGCGATGACGTCATTGAACGACGTGGGCGCCACGCGGGAGGAGCAGGCGTTCACCCGCCGTGGCTCAGGAGGCCTGGCCGTCCACTGCCGCCACGGAGCGGGCCACAGTAAGTGTGTGTTGAGCAAGAGGATAAAACCAAACGGCGATGTTGCCTGACCCCGCCAGGTCCACTGCGACAGTACGTCGGCCCATCTGTAAAGTCTGTTTGTGGCCATCCCTGTGCAGAAATCTAGGCGGCCGCTTAAAAGGTGAAATGCACTTCTTGGCTCGAATATTTTATTTAAATGTTTTCCTTATCTGTGAGACCCGAATACATGGTGTGTGAGAACATGGACTCGGGAGCTGTGCGACTGTTGGGCTTTTAGGAGCCGGAATATGCCGGAGGCAGAACAGAAGTAGCTGCTGCCCGTACCCAGCCTAATCGAAGGGAGGTTCCCTTCTGTGTCACGTGTCAGAACCTTTATAATTCTAAGGCCAGGGCTCCTTAGACATTATATTAATTCTATGGGGGGAAATATTTTGCAAATAATAGGTACATATAACTCTTTCCTAATATAGTGGCATTCTAGGGGGAAAATAAGCCTAAAGTAGGTAGATCACCTTGAATATTATAATACTACATTTTAGCCCCTTGGAAGGGATTGTACTCCAAAATTATATCTTAGGAATATCTGATCAGGCCATTATATTACTTTTCCCGTGTTTTCTATCACATTTCTAAAGGAATATCATTTTATACCATAACTGTATTCAAAACTGTGCCTATTTCTCTATTGCCTTGCTAGGAATTTAATTTTGTTGTCTAAATGGGGGAAGTATGTTTTCTTTCCCAGTTATGGCCCAAATAATAAATGTTGATGTTACTGTGCTATAAAAATATGTCCTCCATAAATTGCTCTGCTTGTCATTAAGATGTTTCCTAAACAAGTTGAACACGCACTATGTTTTTGTCAGACTCTTGCAGCAATCTTAAATTACCTGCTGTGTCTATACATATTCAGAAGGCCATAATGGAAACATGCCAAGTGGCTCAGGAGAAAACCATTTATAAAGATTAGGAGGGGACATGGGAAGCTTTGGCTCTTGTTGCTTGGATTGTGCACAAATGTGTTTGTTTCTGGATAACTTCAGGTTATTTCTTTCCAGATTTATTTCTGTTTGCACCATTTCCCAGGCATTAGTCATCAGTGTCGCCCAAAGCACTTACTCTCTGCTCATCTCCATAGACGATCAATCAGCATCTCGAGACTGAAATGACCAGTTAAGACAGACCAACAATCTGTTGAACAAGTGGAGGAAAAAAATACAGTCTCAGTCAAAAAGGACTTTTATGAGATTTCACCCAGGCAATTGAGTCCAAATTTATACTCAGACTATGGAGTGGAAGTTGAGAGAGTATCTTGAAAAAGGAATGCAGTCCTCAGATAATGGGATCACCGTGTGGATGGGATACAGAAAGAGTGGTAGACCCATCAAGGAAACGTGTAGGCCAGTGGACTGGTGTCAGCCTGGTGCTCTCCGGTGATTCTTTTACTCCGTGATTTGGATATAGGCAGAGAAAGGAAGGCATAGTTCTACCAGCAGATGAGGCGAGGTTGAAAGGGACTCTTGTAGGGCATCTTCAGAGACACACTAAACACAATGTGAATGTGAGTGACCCATGCGTGAGCCTTTCCATCTGGAATGGACACTGCTGGTTGAAGGGTATATACGATTTTGTAAAAACAAAAACAAAAGCCCTATTAGTCGATGACTAATGAGCCATCACAAATACCATGCCACCTTACCATTCCGCAAACAGGGCACACCCTTGAAGCCACACAAACAGTTCTCAATGAAGACGTTTCAAGACCTTGATTATACCAGAATACCTTGTACACCTTCAAGGGAGGCATTGGTGTACAACATATTTCAGAAGCTCTGTTTTTCAAGGAATTCCTGCTGCTACCTTGAGGATCTAGTACCCTTCGAACACAACCGGGGAAAAGATAATCCACATGCAAGCGGGAGACTTGAAACTCTAAGAGAAGGAAAAGTTGAGGGATTGAAAGAGTGGGGGAAGGTGTGGAGACAAATGAGAGGAGAGCCACGTTTTAAAGGGTTTGAAGAGTAATGACACTAATTCTAGCTGTTGTCTTCAGAGCCCTTTCTACGGGTCAAGGACTCAATTTGTCCTCGCAAGAACTCCATTTGGGAAGATGCAGACTCTTCCCATGTTATAGGCAGCGCAACTGCTGCAGAGGGAGTCAAAGTATTTGTCCAAGGCCACGCAGAGAGGGTCAACTTGTTCTCTCTCTGTGGCCCCCGAGAGGCATGGGGTCCGGAAGAAACGATTTCAGCTCGACCTTTGGCGGAGGGCTCGGGCCGTCAAAAGCCAGCGAGCATCCGCTGTGAGGAATATCCAAGAGAGACTTTTTGCCTGATCTGGACCTTGTCCGTACAGTTTCCATCCATAATCCGTCTCTCTCTACAACTCATTCTCTGACTTTAGATACAATCGTCTTGGCTCTGAATCTTTCCGATATTTAGGTGGCTTGTCCCAGACAAGACCTACTTTAAACTATTTTGTGTTATTGTCAGACCATGACGCTGACAAGTCCAGGTGGCTATAGAGGCATCTATAAAGAGACGCAGACACAGCCCCGGCTTCCTCTTGACATCTGGCTGAAGTCTTTACTCCCGCTCCTTCCCCGCTGCACACCAGTCTCGTTTCAGACTCCGAGCCCAGCCACCGGCTCCAGCCTCTGGTCTGTGTGCGTGTCTCATGACCGAGGATGATGGGAATAAGTCCAGACACATCTAGAACCCCACTGCCATTTGAGTCTTAGGAAGTTGCCAACACTCTTCCTTAGTGTTTTTTTCATTATATTTTTTATTACGGTAAAATACAGATGACGCAAAATGAACCGTCTTAACTACGGTTAAGTGTACAGTCCAGTGGTATTGAACACGTCCATAGTGTTGGGCAACCGTCTCGGCTGTGTCCACCCATAACCCTTGTCCCTTGTAAAACTGAAGCTCCATACCCATTAAACAGCGACTCCGCCCTCTCCATTCGCCCTGTGCCTGGCCACCATCTTACTCTCTGCCTTTGTGATTATGATGACTCGAAGTAGCTCATGTTCGTGGAATCGACAGTCTTGGTCTTTCTGTGGCTGACTTATTTAGCTAAGTGTGATGTCCTCAAGGCTCCTCCATGTTGCATAATCTGTCCCACTGCAGAATTCTCTTCCTTCTGAAGGAGGAATGCTGTTCCGTCATCTGCGTCTGCTGCTCTTTGCTTATCCATTCATCTCAGCGGGCACTTGGGCTGCTTTCACATTTTTGCTGTCATGAATAATGCAGTTATGTACATGGGCGTACAAATATCTCTGAGACCCTGCTTTCAAATCTTTTGGGTACCCACAAACCGGATTCCTGGAGCGCATGCTAATCCTATTTGTAATTTGTTGAGGAACGACCATGCTCTTTGTCACGGCAGCTGGGCCATTTCTCGCTCCTGCCAACACCACCGAAGGTTCCATCTTCTCCGCAGCCCTGCCAACTCTTGTTATTTTTGTTGTTTTTCTGATAGCAGCCGTCCCAAAGAGGGTGAGATGGTATCTCCTAGTAGTTTTTATTTGTGTTCCCCAAATGATGAGTGATGCTGAGTGTCGTTTCCTATGCTCGTCAGCCATTTATAGGCCTTCTTTGGGGAAATGTGTCTTCAAGTCCCTTAGAAATGTTTTAACATGTCATACTGTTAAAGCGCTGGAGACCAAGGCAGATTATCGTAACTGTTCCTATAAGGAAAATAAGAACTGGACAAGCTATGGACGTTTGGCTAGTTTGTGATCCTTTACCAAACAGCTGTTGTGTATTCTCGGTACCTGACGCTGTTACTACTCTCTCCCTTCCTTCGTCTGATCAGTCTGACTCATCTTTCCAGACACTGGTAGAGACAGTGTGTTCCCCCAAAACCCACTTCCTTTCCCTCTAACTGTGGAGTTAGACTCAATGTCCCAGCATCGCTTGCAGTTATCCAGGGCCACATATCAGAGACAATGGAGCCCGGTAGGCGTCATGAGACCCCCTCACTCTCTATGCCCACCCACTGAACTAGGAATACTTCAGGAAACTAAAGGAAGGCATAGCCCAGCATGGAAGGACCTGGACCCCAGAAGCCCCCATGTGACATTGAGCATCCCAGAAGAAATCGTTTGTCTGTGAAACTGTTGCACAATTATGGTTTGTGTGTTACAACAGTTAGCATTGTTCTGCCTGATCAAAGACTCTGCTCTACCTTGGCGGATACCTTTGCAGGTACCACAAGGTCAGGACAGTATAATGCATAATGCATTAGCCCTACCAGGATGCCGGCTCCGCGAGGCAGAGGGCATGTCTGTCTTATCCAATAATTATTGGTGTTAGTTCTCTCGACTTCAGTATTAGTATTATATGACCCTTGCCTCGTAAAGCACCGGCCATGGAGCAGCATGGCCTTGCCCCAGAGCATGTTAGAAATGCAGATTCTCAGGCCCCACACCCACCCTACTGCATCGCAATCTGGCTTTTCACAAGCCGCCCCCTCCATATGAGGCCCTTCCTGCTGAGCCACAGGCGCTAATGTTAGAGAGATTGTGTTTCAGACCAGCCGTTTTTGGCTTGGCTGCACATTAGAAACATCCTATGAGAAGTCCTATCAGAATCTCTAAAATATGTTCTTGGTTTTGGTTTGAGGCTATCCCAGGCAAATTTAGGTGACAGCCACGGTTGATAATGACTGCTCTGTACCAGCAGTATTCGTGCTCTGGCGTGCGTCAACCTCCCTGGGAGGGCTTGTTAAGACACAGATTGCAGGATCTCCCCTCATGCCATAGGGTCTGCTTTGGTAGATCTCAGTAGGGACCAAAATTTGCATTTCCATCAAGTTCCCCGGTGTCTGGGCCCCCTAGGGCCACCATCACAAAGTGTCACAAACTGGGTGGCTGGAAACAACCAAAATTTACATTCTCATGGTTCTGGAGGCCGGAAGTCAGAGAGTTAGCAGGTCCATACTCGCTCCGACAGCTGTAGGGGAGGATCCTTCTGTGCCTCTTCCAGCTTCTGGTGGTTTCCAGAAATCCCCAGTGTTCCTTGGTGTGTAGGTGTGTCCTTTCCGTCCCGTCTTCACACGGTGTTTTCCCTGGGTGTCTTCACTTGGTCTTCTATGAATGTGTCTCTGTACCTATTTTCCCCTTTATGTAAGGACACCAGTTCTACTGGAACAGAGCCCACTCTAATGATCTCCTGTTATTCTATTTACTTCTGTAAACACCCTTTTTCCAAACAAAGTCACATTCTGAAGTCCTGGGGGTTAAGACTTCCACACTGACTCTTGGGAGGATGCAATTCAATCCCTACCAGAAGATGCCAATGTTCTGGTCCAAGGACCCCACTTGGAGACACAATGCTTTTCTACAAGCTCTTAGAGTGTAGAAACTATATTCTTTCTCCCAGCACCTTCTGCCCTGAGCTTAGCCTGTGGTTTGGGATATAGTAAGCTTTTAATACCTTGAGTCAAATGAATTAATATCCCTTCCATGAGGTTAATAGGGCCTGTGCGGAAGACTTCAATCGTTTTGTGATGCTATTAGAGACTTAATATGTGACATTTCATATAGCGGGCACTCCATAAACGCTGAGTGAGTGAACGTAGCTGTCATCCCTCATTAAAAATGTAAAAAAGAAACTTACCAGGTCTTCACGCTTCCGTTCCACATATGGAGCCAAATGGCGGAATGTTTATTAAATGTCATGGCTCCTTTAATGGGAAAGCAACAGTCTACAAAACACTGTGGACTGATGGCAGGAGTCCGATGAGCTGACTGGCTACGGTAATGTGTCGGTGGCCCCGCCTTGGTTCCCCAGTGAGAATTCATCTCTATTTAGCAAGAGCTACGAACCGTTTGCATAATGGGAGCTCCCTCTCAGAATCCTAGGAACCTATGGCTTGATCTTCAAGTTCTTAAATTATTATAAATTTTCTCCTAAGTCAGTGGTTCTTAGTTTCAGGTAGGAGGGGGACTTCTACCCCCAGCGGACATTCGGCAGTGTCTGGAGACAGCTGGCGGGGGCGGTGGGGTGCCTGCGGGAGGCACAGGAGTCCAGGGTTACTGCTTAGCAGCCCACAGTGCACAGAGCAGGCCCCACCACAAAGACAGCCAGCTCCCAAATGTTAAGGATGCTAAAGTAAAAGAAACCTAACCTAAGCGGAGATCAGACGGACACAGAGTTGCCTCACAATGGGAGAGGCTGTGATTTCTAAACCACCTTAACGATGGTACCTGACGGGGCTGGCGGCAGGAGTACTGTCTTCATCGTTTAGTTTCTGGCTGTTGGAAGCAGAGTTGGTTCTGTCCTAGGTGAAAGCAGAGACCTTTCAATCACTCCTGCCCTGTGGACAATGAACTACTTCTTATCGTCACTAGGTGTCAGGGCCTGGTGCAGTGTACTTCACACACATCTTCTCGCTGAATGTGAGACGATCCCTCTACCCCAAGTATCTCTGAGGTGGGGACTATTTTGATCCCAAGTTCCCCATGAGAAGGCTCCAGCTCTGAGGCTGGATAGCTAGCCCACCGTCTCATGGTGCTGTTTGCTATAAGTCTCATAGCTCAGTCTATAAGACTCCAGTGCCTGTATTTTTTTTTAATTTAAATTCAGTTAGCCAGCATATAGTACATCATTAGTTTTTGATATAATGTTCAATGATTCATTAGTTGCTATAACACCCAGTGCTCATCACATCCCGTGCCCTCCTAAATGCCCATCACCCAGTTACCCCCACCCCCAACCAACTCCCTCTCCGCAACCCTCTGTTTATTTCCTGGAGTCAAGAGCCCCTCGTGGTTTGCCTCCCTTTCTGATTTCCCCCTTCGGATTTCCTTCCCTTCCTCTATGGTCCTCCATGCTATTCCTTATGCTCCGCATATGAGTGAAACCATATGATGACGGTCTTTCTCTGCTTGACTTACTTCACTTAGCATCATCCCCTCCAGTTCCATCCATGTTGATGTAAATGGTGGGTATTCATCCTTTCTGATGGCTGAGTAATACTCCATTGTATATATGGACCATATATATGGACAAATCTTTATCTATTCGTCTGTTGAAGGACATCTTGGCTCCTTCCACAGTTTGGCGATTGTGAACATTACTGCTATGAACACTAGGGTGCATGTGCCCCTTCTTTTCAGTGCATCTGTATCTTTGGGGTAAATTTCTGCTATATTCTGATTTGGAACTCAGTTTCAAAGCCCTGCTCTGCTACTTACCAGTTGAGTGATCTCAGGCAATGGATTCAACCCTTCACTGTCTCTGTTTCTTCATCTGCAAAACGAGGGTAAATAAGAGTTCAAGGGGTTTCCCACTTGGATGAAAGTGTGTATCACGTACCTCTTGACAGCGCCTTGCCCTCGTGTGAACACAACAAATGTGAGTCCTTTTTCCCCTTTCCAGCCATTATTTACAGATAGTAAGAGAAATTTGTAAGTATGATACCAACTTCTCTTAGATGATGGGACTTTCTCTTAATTAACCAGGCGACTCCACTTACTGGAAACATACTTAATGATGAAGCTTTTATTCTGTTCATCTCCTTTAGGGAGTACTTAAAAATAGCTCACAAACTCACTGTTAGAAATCCAGTCGGGACTTAATTAGTCTTTCTGCATCTTAGTCCTTCTCCTAAGTTGTTCGGTGTTAAAGCCCAGATGACCCCGTGTGGGCAGACATGGAAGCCTTCCAAGCCCAGTTCAGCATGCTCAGTGCCTGAGAAGGATTTGCAGTAAGAGTTGGGGGTGATTAAGGATTTTTGATGTTAACAAAGAAGAAAAAATATATTGTTATGGATGTGCTAAGTCGGATGCTTACAAATTGTGTTCCTCTCTCCCGGGAAAGATTCATTCATTTTCTCTATCACCAACTTCACTCCATCAGGCTACCAGAGGGGGCGTTGTGGGTTCAAGATCTGGCCCCATGTTTCTCCGGTATAAGGACATCTCATTATCTGCAAGTGTCCACAGAGCAAAAAGCACACTCTCTGGGCACAGCGTTCACACCTGTTCCCAACCCGCCCCAGCCTCCAAATCCACTCTGTCTCTTTCTACCACCCTCCAGACTTGGGGTAAATTCCCGCCACTTCCAGATTTATGAACATTGACATCTAGCAGTTTCCTCCTTATCCAGTTACACTTTGTTGGCCAGGAGAACTCCTACTTCCAGACCCATCTCAAATATTGCCTCCTTCTGCAGCTGTCCTCAGCCTCCCCAGGGAGGACTGACTGCTCCTTTCTCTGAGCATATCCGTCCATCCATCCATCCGTCCGTCCATCCATCCGTCCGACCATCCATCCATTTGATGCCAGCTGCCAGATGCTGTTCTAGGCACTGGGGTGTGGAGATGAGCAAGGAAGTATAGGGCTCACATTCCAGCTGGGAGATCGATATGAAACAAAACATAAACTAATACACCAATTTAGCAGATGGCAGTTGCTATGCAGAGAATAATGTGGAATAATGAAAAAGAGTGTGGCGGCCAAGGAAGGGGTGGTATGTGACAAGGTGGTCAGAGAAAGCCTCTTGGAAGTGGGGTTTGGGCTGAGACCTGATTAAGAAAAGTACCTATCCCCTAGGGGAGGCTCTTGGTACATCCTTGCAGCGATCTGCGTGGTTCCTTCCCTCTTAAGAGGCTGTAAACTCTTCGATTTTAGGATCTCCAGCATCTCGGCATCCCCAGCACCTGGTACAGAAGGTGTTGGTTCCAAGTGGCCACGGATGATTGCTCAACTGACTTGATTTAACTTAAAGCCTCATTTCCACCTGTACCGGTTATGTATCTGTTGATCACGCTACTGATTTCTTTTACAAAATCAAATAAGAAAGAAACTACAGTCTTCTGATTTCTGTGGATTCAAGACATTCTAGAAACAAACTTCTCTGGAAACCCATTTAGGGAATGCAATAGAAAAGCCAAATAACATGGGATTGGTGCCATTTCCACAAATTGGTGACATCTAAGTTTACTAATGTTATGCGCTATGCCTCCCAGTCTTTGCGCACAGAAAACCAACTCCTATTTCATGGGTAGTTAAGTCTGGGTGGACACAGTCGTATGGAGGGCACATCGTGACGGTTTCTCTTCCTGGCCTCGGAGAGGACACCCGCCATCTCTGTATTAGTGCATGCGTTTCTGAGCCCTCGTGGTTGATGACAGAGGGCACCACAATGCCATGGGCATGTTTGTCTTATCTGAAATATTCACAGTCCCAGTCTGTATCTAGCCTATAATAAGTACTCAGGAAAAGCGATGGCTCCAAGTCCAAGGACCACTGTTAGCTTGAACTTTAATCCATGAGACCATCTGTGTGTTCCATCCCTTCAGCAATGGGCTAGATGTCAGATCCTGTGCCAAGTGCCAGGGATACGATGGCGTGTGATAACCCAGATAGTTCCTGCAGCTCGTGGAGCTTAGAGTCCCCCGGGGGAGGCAAACTTCAATCAGATGATGGTACAGATAAATGTGAAATGGTGGACTGTGCTAAAAGCTAAGAAGGAAAGACATATGTTGCTTTGAGAGTTTCTCGCTGGAAGCCCTGACACAGGTGGGGGATCTGAGAAGCCCAACTCTCTGGAGAAGTGACTTTGGAGTCTTGATCTAAAAGACTGAAATAGGAGAAGGAGTAAGAAAGATGATGTGGTTGGTGGGAGCACGGGGACATCAGGTACTGATAGGAGAAGAACGGTGTGAGGCGCGCAGGTGACGAGCCCATTACTCTTCGGCTCCATTAGGGATCTTCATCTCTATCCTCAGAGTGTAGGAAAGCTTTCATTGGTTGGGATGGAGAGATGATACGTGTTGATTCTGGAATCCTTGGCAGAGGCAGAATGGGATGAGAAGCTTGGCTGGAGCAGAGAGGTTGACCCCCGAGAGCCAGTGCTGGTGGCTGGGTGAGCAGAGGTAGGCACATCTGGGAGGTAAACTCAGCAGAACTCGATGGTGGTTTGTTTCGGATCAGTTGTCCTAAACCAGGGACAGTTGGACACCCCTAGGGACATCAATGGTGTTTGGAGACTTTACTGAGGTTGCAGCTGGTAGGGAGGAGTTGGGGGGTGCAGAGAAGGGTCTGGAAGAGACAAGAGGTGCTGCTAAGTACCCCTGTGCAGGGGACGGCAAGATTTACCTCGCCCCGGAAGTCAGTAGCGCTGAAGGTAGGAAACCCTGCTCTAGGGCGTCAGGGATACAACGTCAAAAAAGACCCTGAGGTCTTGTCTTGCGAGCAGGATGAAAGGCCATGCCTTTCCTTTCCCTGAGAACTGGGCCCCCCAGAAGAACCACATTAGAGGGAAATGTGGGGGCAGGAAAGCCCACGAGGTGGGTTTTTGAGGCTTTCTGGAAGCATCTAAGTGCAGAGGTGGCTCATTTTCTTTCCAGCTCCCACCAGTCCCAGGAAGGCAGCCTTCTTTTCCCTGTTCACGCCATTTCCAGCCCCAACTCACCTGGACTCCCACCTCCCCACAACCCCCCTCCCAATACCCTATTCACCCCTTCTTTCTGCCCTTGACAAGAGACCTACAGCCCTCTTCATGCGGAGGGGTTGACCCCCGTCCGTGCAACAAAACAGACAAAAGTAACAGGGAATGCTTCCATAGTTTCACTGGAATATTTTATTCACCTCCTCATGTGTCATTTTCTCCTTAAGAACATTGAGGGGGGATAAAAAAAAGAAAGACACAAAACTGAGGAGGAAGTATGATTTCTCTCTGTCTGCATAATTGCCTTTCCTGTCTGGCTGAGCGCTTGTCAGCTCGCCAGCGCATCTCGAGCTGCTCAGGAAGCTTGGAGGAGCGGTCAGAGGCCCGGCGACCCGGCGAGAGCCAAGCTTCACCTCTGTTCACAAAGCATTAGCTGCGCTCTCCGAGCCTCGGGGATGCTGCCTTGGAGGGAAGGACCCAGACGTGCTGAGACAGAGCCCTCGGGTAGATCTCGGTAGGAGCCGGAGGGAATGACTGAAGGCCGTCCCCAGACAGCCCCTCCAGGCCACTGTCCCTGCCTCAGCACATTTCTCCTCCTTCCTTTGTGCAAGACCCCTCCCTGGGAACAGGCGAAAGGAAAGGGGTTCCAGAGGAAAAGGCCACGGCGGCATTTTGAGTGGATTGCGTTGTACACAAGATGGACAGTCAGCTTCTTGGGGAATGTGGTAGAGCCGTGGGACCCCCAGGCAGCCCTCCCGCCCGTGGCACCCTGCTTTATGCTCGGCCAGCTTGCGTCCTCCGGTGGCCCCCTCGGGGCTGCCCAGCCTGGCTTGTGATCATCAGCATGGGGCAGCACAGCCACCCACCCCCAGCGCCGTGAACCCAGCCTCACTTCTCGACGTTGTTTTTATCCACGTTCAAACACACACACACACACACTCACACTGCACAGTGTGAGAAATCAACTTCATGAAATCGCTACCACACTGAATTTCCAATTAAAAAAAAAAAAAGACAAAGCACACCTTGCCAACTAAATAAAGAAGTGTTCTAGAATCCTTTAGAAGAAACGTGGCTTATCACTCTCATCAAAGCACTTGTAACCGTTGGTGGCACTGAGGGGAGGGAGAGTGTGAGCTGATTTTCTTTCCTGCTGGCCTGCTGAGCCCCTCAGGGTGCTTTATCCAGAAAGGAGGTTTAGCTGACCGAACAGAAAATACTAGGTAGGCCCCTGATGCCCGGGATGGAGACATTCTTGCCCTCCAGAGAAGAGGCCGCTGCTTGCTGTTCTGACTTCTCAGGACTCTCAGCTTCAACACCCAGAATGTTCCTCCCGAGACTTGAGCCCTGCAAAGTGGCCAGTGCCCCCTACTGGTAAAGCCCTAAGTGTGTGACTCAGACAAACCCAAATGCCCGTCTCCTCTCTTGGTCCGCTGTCCAGCAGGAGCTGCAAGCCGGGACAAACTAGACACATCCCGTCTCCTGAACAAGCCTCCTTCATCCGGGAGGCGCGAAATGAAGTCATCAGTGCTCTTGGCAAAGCTCTCAAGCATCTGCTTTGATGTCTTCATCCTCGAGCGAGGAGTTGTACAGTAGTGTGCGGTGGGGAGCCACCAGCGGCATTTGATGACAGAACACTGCTGACAGCAGGGTCTTCGTGACAGAGACAAGTGATGGACAGGAGGCCAACCGCCAAGCGATCAGTCAGATGGCGAGTTCTGCTCTTCATGGAGGAGTACGTGTGTGCACACAGGCCTGGGGAGAAGTTTCTGGGGATTCCATCTGTGGGCACATGAGAAAGGGGGGGAGCTATCAGTCCTCCTGATGAAGGCATAGCAAAGCTCTCCTTGTGAATATGAGACTGAAAGTTCTAGGTGGGCAGAGCCATGTCCATCTGGTTCCCCACTATATCCCCTATGGGTGACTCGTAGCAGAAAGCCAACAAACATCCCCCCAGTGAAAGGCCGAGCGGGTGAGCGGGAAGCTACCACACTTGGCTCCCAGCACATAGTTAATGTGAGTCGAAAGAAATGGTCAGATGGACTGGGTAGATGGATGAGCAGGTAGATGGGTCAGTCGATGGCTGGGTATAGGGAGGGACAAGTTCAGTGTATGGCAAAGAGAATGGAAGAAGTGGTTGGAGAGATAATAAATTAATTCCAGGAAAATACAAATGGGATAATCTGACTACTCCACTGCCCTCCACTATGGGGTCAGTGGTACGGCACCATCCAAGGAGCAGTGGGTCTCATAGCCATATGGACCGGTCATTGTGGGGCTCTGGGGACACAGAGCATGATCTAGAAGGGAGCCCACGGGACCTGCCTGGGGATCTTTCCTTGGTCCTGGGGACTCTCTGTAGCTAGGATAAGGGCACAATTGCCTGTGCCTAAAGGCATTATCTCACCAGGAAATGTTGACAGCATGTGGTCAAGGAAATGTCAAGGAAGTGCGTTGTCCAATCCCGTGACTCTGGTAGCTGTCAGTTACTGCAAAGGATGCACTGACTGCTCGGTGCTCGCGTGACCAATCCTGTCTCACGACATCATCCTGGCAAGCTCTCCATCCCCTAGTCGGGCAAATGCACAATGTTGATACTGCAGAACAGAGAAGCAGAAGAGACTGACACTGAAAGTGCAAATTACTTTCTTTGCAGTGAGTAAAAGTCACATTACTCTAAGAAGCTGCCTAATTATCTGTAATTATGCCCAAAATAGTCAAGCGAGTTTGCTAGCCAGTTGAGGAACTGCATCCTAAATGAACGTGTCACTAGAGAAAGAACATAGGGATGTGGGGAAGAGATTACCTTCTTCAGGGTGGAGATGGGAACAGAGCGCATTTCAGTTCCTTCTGAAAAGCCTGCGGTTGTCGACATTTTTGCTGAGGGCACATTTATTACAGGTATTCAATTTATATCTTGCAGTAATCGGTGGAAACTCTGATGTGACTTCTAAGCTGTCCTGATACTCAAATAATTAAAGTTATCCATGAGTAGGATCTAATATCTAAATTCATAAAAGAAACTGTTTCTGAAGTGAAGTGTTTTTTTCTTAAATATAAAGATTTTTTGAAATAAAAGCATGTAGTTCCATTGTAGAAAACGCAAGAAATGTGAAAGTTATTTAAAAAAAAAAAAACAAAACAAAACCTCTTGGAGCACCTGCTCTGCTCTGCTTTCGGCTCAGGTCATGATCTCAGGATCCTGGGATCGAGCCCCGCATCGGACTCTCTGCTCAGTGCTTCCCCTCTCTCTCTGCCTGCTGCTCTGCCTTCTTGTGATCTCTCTCTCTCTCTGTCAAATAAATAAATAAAATCTTTAAGGAAAAAAAAATCTTCTCCCTAATCCCATCACCCAGAGAAAACTATTATTATTAACAATTGGATATATCTTTTGTGAGTCATTACTATGCATGTTTTTCATAACATTAGAATTTTAGTATTTGTGTCATTATAGAAGTTATATTTTTAGCTTAACTCTCATAAGCATTTTCATCTAATCGGTAGACACTGAAGTATAGATTTTTAGTGCCAACATAGTATTTGTCATTTCGATGTACCATCAGTCACTTAGGTGCCAATGCATTTGAAAAAGTTTGGGTTTTTTTTTTTTTTTTTTGCTATTATAAATAATCCTGTCATGGACATCCTGATACAGATATCTGCCTCTATCTCTTCCTGTTTTCTTCATCAAACGTCTAGGGATGGAATGACCAAATCAAAGTTTTGACCGTTTAGGTAGGTTTTAGTTTTAGATCTCAATACAATGGCCACTCCTGTTTGGGTCTTCCTTCCTAAAACCTTTCTGAACTTAAGTATAGAAATAGAAGGTCAGGGTCGTGGGTAGAAAAGAAAGGAAGCTGAGCGGGGAGAATCAAAGGGGAGTCCAAAAGTTGAACTCAGCTTGGGAATCATGGCATTCTTAGAGGCAGACGGGTGTTCTGGGAAGAGACAGTAAACTGGACAGAAATGAGACTGAAGAAGAGATAAAAGAAAACAAGTTAATGGTAGCCTGGGAAGAGTGGATTAAACGGTGATGAAGAAAGGATAAGAAAGCAATGAGAAAGCAGAGAAGAAAAATGTTGGACTAGCTCTGAAGGGAGGGGCGCTCCCTCCCTCAGAACATCCACGTACCAGGAAGGCAGACCTCTGCAGACCAGGAGGCATGGAACAAAGGGACAGTCAGGACCCACTGGGTGGAGGGCTTCCTGGCCTTCTTGCATTCTGCGAGTTCTGCTCCGACACTACCCAGCAGAGCAGTGGGGCAGCTTGAAGGAAGGGAGTTCATTCACTGCAGCAGAGTGACAAGTAAATCTACAGTCTGCATGGAGACCATGGTTTATACCATGGTCGTCCAAGCACAGAAGCAGACCCACACATGTCTTAGGACCTCACCACTCACAGTGATGTCTGTGGACCAGCGGGAGTGAACATACCTTGAAGTTTGTTAGACATCCATCATCTCATGAGCCTGCCTGCCCCAGGCCCATGGAAGCCCCATCCGCATTCAAGCAGGATCCATCAGGGACTCATACCCACGTTAAAATTTGACAACGGCTCTCTTAGAAGACACCCTTTTATAACGGATTTCAGACTTTGTTGGAACTTAGATTTAAACGTGCCAGACTCTGATTCCACATTCACTGGAAAAGCCAAGGATGTACGGGAGCCTTTGTAGTAGGCTGAATCACGAGTGCTCTCGAACAGGGATCTCCAGCAAAAACCTAAGACATGTTAGGTGCTTAGCCCAAATGGAGAAAACCAGTTGATAGGTCCAAGGCTGCATGAAACCTTTCTGACTTTTTGAGAGAACAGTCCACTTTGGGGACTGGACTTGGCAAAGTCCAGTCTCGGGTTTCAAGCAGAACCTAGCAGACTTGCTAATGTTGCATGTCCTCTCGGCTCCTAACCCCAGAAAGTAAAATATTTTGCAATTCCAAGCACTTCACACAAAATATCCATGCACGGATATTCTATTCTGTTGATATCATCTTTTTATGTCCCTTCAGTGAAAAATAATTTTGGAACCACAGGCTTAACAGAGGCAGGCAAAGCTAAGGCCTGGGGAAGCAAGATTAGTACCTACAATGTTTTAACCATTTTCTCTACCTTCCTCATTAACTCAACCTGCAGACTGATATTGAATTTAAATATAATTACAAAGAGATTTAATGAGAAAAATTACATAGGCATGGTACAAAAGCTTCAGTTTTCATTTTGTTGCTGCCTGCAGCACTGTTCAATGTTAACCATTAGGAGGGTTTGGGAGACAAGTTGGGTTTATCATCGAGTCAGATAAATTATCATTTTTAATTATTGTTATTATGGAAAAGATCTCATAGGCCTTAAAATAAGTCAGCCCTAAAATATCCATGCTCTTATTTTCAAATGGGAAGAAGGATTCCATAAAGTGAGCATAAGGAAGAGAGAGGGGGAGGCTAATATTAGAGAAGAGGTAACTTGAGTTCAAGAAACCCACATAATCATCACCACCATGAATGGACATTTATTGAGCACCTACATATACCAGGTAGAATGCAAAGTGCTTTACGTGCATCCTCTAGTCCAAATAAAGATGTGCAGTTCAAGCGTGGAGGAGTCGGATAACCCAACCAAAGCCACATAGCCATTAATGGCCCATCAGGATTCGAATCCAGAGCTTGCCTCCATCACCATGCTTGCCTCCTTCTGTCCCCTGAGTATTTTGGACAAATCAAGGGCTGTGGAGAACAACACAATATCAAGAAAGCCACTTAGAATCAGCATTGGCCCTAACTTCAGTAACTTACCTGGCAGGGGGGGCAGAGTTGTCACAGGATGGCCCACACCTCACTCCAAAAGACAGATGCACAAGGGGTCAGCCGATGTGGGGGAACTTCTCGGCCAGGGAAATGCCCAGGCCTCTCTTGGGCTCTGTCCACAGCTTTGCACAGTAGCCGATAATCTCACAATGACAACTGTCCGTCACTGGCAACATGTTAACATTATTCATACGGTTCCATGTTGAAGTAAGTGAGTTATCTGCAAAGCCTACTTGAATGCTCAGCACCCGTATGCAGACAGGGACAGTGGGAAGTTTGCCAACCATGTACCCAGGGCAGCACATATGCCATAAGACACTAATTTATGCCATAAGAAACTCACCCTGGGGTTCAGTCTGGGAGGCACTGGACATGTGTCCCAACAGGAGAGGCTAGTTTTCCTGATCTTACTCTCTCTTGAATGGTACCTTTAATGTCAACATTAAGTTTAACCCCAGCAGCACCCAGCTCCAGAGGTCGCTTACCCTCCTGAGCTTTAGAGTAATGAAAGGGGCACTCTGGGTACTTGCTGTGATCATGCTGAGTGGCAGAGCCTTCCATATAAAACCATATAAAATAGGAACCAGTTAGGATCTCTGGAGTGAGGACACATAGCTCTGTCTGTCACCCCACAACCAGAGTCCCCTTTTATGGCTGTACTCTGAGACCTGGGTGGGGGTGGACATCGAGCACTGAGCCATTGGTGATTGTATGGTATTACCTACAAGTGGATGCCCACCATGGCTCTCACCATCCGTGGGGTCATTTCTCCTGGACGCAGGTGAGTGTTCCAACAGCAACAAGAGTCCTTCTAGTTAACATCATAAACCACCTCTTGTTGAAGGAACTAGACTTTGGGAACATCACACATCTTTCAGCAAGCCTTAAGATTTCAGAGTGGATCCACACCACCTAGAAGGATGTTGGAAGGCCAGAGTTTGTAGGTCCTAAAATTGGATGTGGACATGTTGGCAGCCAGGAGTGAGCAGATCGAGTTGGTGCCTTCAGAGAGACTCCTCCAGTGGCCACAGACATCTGTAGGAGACAGAGACATATGTAATACATGTGAATGATATTTCCATTAAAATTAGAGCTTGAAGGCAAAAAAAAAAAAAAAGAGGAGGAATTTGTCTATAATATGCAATAGCCTTTTTCCTGACTGGTTGGTTACGCCTTTGGGGGCATCACTGGTGTGTATAATGGGTGCCTAGAGCATGAATAATATATGTGTAATGTATGTGTCACTGCCTTAGAATCAGGAATGTGGACCATAGGTCTTAGGCACTTTAAATAATTTACATTTTAAACCCACATCTAGTTGGAGAGTTAACTGAGCCTGAATGTAACATTTATGAATACAAGTGAAACTTGTATTTTTTTTCCAAAGCCAAATGGCCTTTATCTGAGTGCTTAGTATTTGAGTAGATCTAGTTGGCATCTTTTCAACTCTGTTGAAATACCTAGCGCTTAAAGTGAGTGATGTGGGCCCTCGTTAGGATTTAATGAGCAAGAGTACATCTTTAATGACCCTGTGGGCAGGTGAGGAAACAGGGTCTGTGGTCATGCTCAGTGTGTTGGTGTCCGAAGCTGGGTGTCTGCAGTCATGTCAGATTCTCTGTATCTACGGCAACGGAGCAGAGGGGTCAGTGTCCAACGCCGTGAAGGGCTACACGTCTGCCTCCCACACGAGGTCCAGACCTCATGAATAAGTCATACCAGAGACTGCAGAGGGACAGGAGCTCACGGAAGAAGCCAAAGGGAACTCGCTTGTTTTATACTCTGCAATTTTGATCAGAAGCATTGCTTGGAACTAGGAAGAGAGAGTGAAGACAGATAAATGCAAAGGTTTCATTCTAGAAACTTAATGAGGCAGTTCTCTGGCTAATGAGAGCTCCTAATAACATTGCGGAGCTGTTACTATGGCCAGTCACTGTGCTCCTGTCCTCACATAGGTTGTTTTATCTCATCTTTATTTTAAAAAGAAAAAACCCTGAGGTAGGCACCTTAATTATACCCATTTTCCAGATGAGATTACAGAGTGTTTAAGCAACTTCCTCCTGCCAAAAAGAACAGGGTTTTGAACCCAAAGGGATTAAATTCACATTTTGTTTTCTCAAAACATAATGCTTTTTGTCTCCTCAGGTTCTCTGGTTGGGAACCCATGTTTATAACTAAAAGTGAAAGACTAAAGCAGAGCAAACAACTGGCCAGGGTGTGTGTTGTCCCTCAAGTGATGGGGGCTGAATTGTCTGTTACTTTCCATAATAACTGTAGAAATATTGAACCTTAGGATTTGAAAGGGTTTTGTGCTCATGAAACTCTCCTCCATTCGAGTTCCCTCACCACTCCAGCTCCTTTGAACAAGGTCTGCTACATCTTTAATTATTTATATGAAATGGATACACTGACAGGCTGCTCTGTGCTCCTCCCTGGGTGGGGTGCTGAGCAAAGTGAAGAGAAAGGTATGTGGAGTTCCTCCTACCATGGACCTTAGACCTCACGGCCTATTCATTCCTTTGACTGAGCTAAAATCTTCCCTATTATTTCTATCCAGAGCTCCTAGATCTTTACCATAAGGCCACAAGGTTCAAGTCTGCCTTGATGCCACAGACTACTCTTCCAGTACTTGGAAGCACAGCCGTACCCCTGAGTCTCCATAACTAACATCTACCATCTCTTGGTTCTCTTATGGTATCCCCCACTGACACCTGCTACTCAGCAAATATGCTGCAATTTCTCTTTCTTAGGGCCCTCGAAAGTGAAAGAAGAATTACAGAGTCCAATCTTAACATAATGTACATCGGTTGGGTTGACTGCAGGTTTTGGCAAGGATTGTTTGGGTTGGAAGGAGTAGAAATTAAGGTTACCAATTCAGAGGGCAGAGATACAGGTGGCTTCTCAGCTCTCCAGGAAAAGGTAGATCTGCCAGAGCTCAGGTATGGGGCAGGGTGCCGCATGGCTCCAGGGACCTCAGCAACAGAGGTCCCTAGCCCTCCTTCCCTGTGCTCTGCTATTAATGTGACTTGGCTACTTTCTCTGTGTCAGTATCTTTTTGCCCTGCTACCAACTCATTCAGTCTCTCTGAGTCTCAATTCCAACATCCCAAAAGGTAATTAAGATTGGCTCAACCTTAAATATGAGTTATTTCCTCTTTGGGGTGTGTCCACCTCTCACCCAGGAAGCTATCTCTGAAACAAGAATATATGTTCTAAATAGTTGCCTCTTCCAAGAGCTGAAGTTGAGCAGAATAACCAAGAAGGGGAAAGGTACATGTAGCAAACTGGAACAAGCATGAAGTATAATCATCTAAAATTTTATGCTATAGTTTTTAAGAGTCTGTTTCTTCTGGTTAAGTGTCCTCTCAAAATTTCTGATTCCCAAACCAATAGATCATTTTTGATGGACTATTCTTCTTTTCTTCTCTTGATCCAAGTTTTTTTCCCACTCCTTCAAAAGAACTTGGGAGGCAGAGAAGGGATGCTGTCAAAGTAGGTGTCCCCCCGCAATGGGGGCTCAACATTTAATCAATAGCAACACAGAATAAGAAGGAAAACTACCAGAAGCTAAAATTTATTGAGTATTTAGTAGGCTATTGGCACTGCTCTAAACACTTTACATGCTTAAGTTGATTTATTGTCTACAGTGATCTTAGACAATAAAATTAAGCAAAATTGTTTAATCTCAGCCAGCCTCTGTTTTCTGATTTGTAAAATGGTAATAACACCTGATATACAAAGCAATGATGACATTTGAGAGATTGTATAGCTATATTTTTATTAATGCGTAGTCCATGCTGAATAAATTATGCTTAGTGATTGCCGTGATGTTGTCATCAACAACATTTAAGAGCTCAATGACAGTGCTGTTTCGTAGTCCTTTAAGAGACCATTACTGTGTTTCTGACTGAATAGTTTGAAGGTAGAATACCAAGATGAGATGGGGATTCAGTTATCTGAAGGATAGGAGAGAAATTTTTTAAAAAGTAGTTAATGTCACACATTAAAATCCAAGAGTTATAGTGCCAGGATGCCAGAACGCAAAATCCTGGGAAACTGTGCAAGGGATATATAATCAGGACCCTGGAGAGCATATTCAGGACCCTGGAGAGCTTACTGTAGCCCAGGTGCCTTTCAGGGTCTTGCTCTCAAAGGAATACAAAACTCTGTATCAAGAACCCCAGAGCCAATGTCAGAGGAATTACTGCCAGTGCTCTCTTCTAAGGTTTTTATGTTTTCAGGAGTCACAGGTCTGTCACAGTTAGGTGTTTAATCCATTTTGAGTTTATTTTTGTGTATGCTGTTAGAAAGTGGTCCAGTTTCTTTTTTTTTTTTTTTTGCATGTGGCTGTCCATTTCCTCAGCACCATTTATTGAAGAGACTGTTTTCACCCCCATTGTATATTCTTGCCTCCTTTGTCATAATAGCCCATATAATCATGGATTCATTTTTGAGCTCTCTCTTTTGTTCCATTGATCTGTGTTTCGTGTGTGTGTGTGTGTGTGTGTGTGTGTGTGCCAGTACCACACTGTTTTGGTTACTATAGCTTTGTGGTATATTTTGACATCTGGAATTGTGAGATCTCCAGCTTTATTTTTCTTTCTCAGATTATATTGTAATAGTGATGGATGGTGGCAGATAGTAACTACAGGGGTGGCGAACATAGCATATGTATAAATTTGTTGAATCATTATGTTGTACACCTGAAATTAATGTAACAAAGTATGTCAGCTATACTGAAAAGAGCCTAGTCTTTTGTTTTCTATTTCATGGGGAGACCGTGTTTATAGTAGAACTCCAGATGCTAAAAGGATAGTTCAGAGCTAACGTCTTCTGACCTGGGGAGGGCACTGGAATTCCTGATTAGACCAGAAGAGGCTTAGGGACCCTTGTCAGGACATGAGGACATTTCCTCTTTCTATCACTGGGGACTCTAACTCTAGTAATCCACAGCTAGCAACACACACACACACACACACACACACACACACACACACACCAAATAACAAACAACACCATCTTCTTATGTAACCCTGAGTAGACAAGAGGAAAATATCTTGAGCTCAGGAAAAACATTGGGTTGCATTTAGATTCTAAATAATATTAGAAGTTTAATTTCTATTTGCCTATTTCATGAAATATTGCTAGCTGCACATAAAATTACATGAGTAGGAGAAGCTCATGAAAATGAACAATCCTGCAGAGGTAAGACTTCAGATAAAACATAACTCAGGCTGAATGGATCGTCTTTTCTCTTAATGAACCTTCATGCAGTGTAAGCTGGGTGAAGAGTTTCTCTGAAGTCTATGTGCTAACACCCACAAGGGGTGTTTCGGCCTATTTTGAGTAGAAGAGTCTTCGGGAAAAATGTAATCTTGAAGGGAAGAGAATGTCAAGTAATAAATTATGTGTGAGCTACAATAGAACTAATACCAGATGCTGCCAACTTGTGTCTGAAAACATAGGCAGAAATGTTATGCTACTGTTAGAATAAACAGCCCTGAGTAATATTTACTTGGTTAGATTCTGGGAAGCCTTAAGGAAAGAGAACTCGGGCCGTGTCCTGAGCTTATGGCCGATAAGCTGGGAGACCTTGGATAAGTCTCCTTTTCTCTCTGGGCATGTCTCCTTTCTATAATAGGAAGAGGCTTGAATTAGTTGGTCTATAAGTTCATCTTCATGATCATGAGTGCAAAGTAAGCATGTGAATGGTGAGTGAATGAAGGAACAAACTACCTCTTGTTGCCGTATTTCATAAACAGTTGGTGGATTTGCAGAGAAGGAGCAGAAGTGATGTATACCTGTAGCTTCCTCTTCTCAGGAGATGTATCACCCATCAGATCCTAAAAGCACTATTAAATTATGATTATGTGCAGTGTTACTAACTTTAAGGGAATGGTTATTTTTTGGGAGGATGTAAAAGTCATGAAACCAGGGTGGACTCCTGGGATGGACAGTGCCTTTCTTCACTGCAAACTCAATGTGGTTAAAGGAAAAAAATGTTTTTGAAGCTCTGTTTTTCTATCCCTGATAGAAACACAAAGTGCTGTTCAAAGAGGAAAAGTGACTGTGAGCAAATGTATTAATTAGATTTTAGACATTCAGTTTTTACTGTCAACCCACTTACTAGTTAAGCTGAATTCTTGTCATGGCTGGCGGTGGGTAATGCTTATGCCATCTCTCCTGTAATAGTATGCTTCAATCCCAGAAATTAATGGAAACTGTACATATCACTCTATGAATTGCCTTGACTGAAGTGTGGGTTTCCTCTAGAAAAACCCACTTTTAGGAAGACACAGATCTACTGCATAACGAGACTTCTTGGAAAAGAGATTGAGGGGGCTAGGACAACCCAAACCAAGCAACACGCCCTATTTTCTGCTTTCCCTCTGCCTCCTGCCCGAGTTGACTCACTGCCTATTTGATTAACTTGGCACCACAACCACCCAGGAAAAGAACCAGGAAGGGTCATTTTGTCTCTTCAGAGAAATGACTATGAGTGTAGACCCTGGAGTCTGAGAGATTCAAGTCTGCATCTCTGTCCCTTCAAATCCTACCTGTATCACTTTGAATAAGCAACCTCAACTCTTAGCTTCCACATCTGTAAAATGGGGATGTAGATCCATCTTCACAAAGCAGTTATGAGGCAAAATGCAGTCAAATGTGTGAAATGATTAGCACACTGCCTGGTACTGTGTAAGTGTTAGATATAAGGTAAATACTCCTAGTACTTCTGCTACTATTACTATAACTGCTGCTATTCAGCAGGGGCCTTCTATGTACTGAGCACCCTGAAAAGCCCCAGAGATGCAAACTGGACCTAGTCTATGATTTCAAGGAGTTCAACATCTAGTAGGGGGTGTGGTGGGTAAAGGAAGGGGTTGTGGAACAGTGTGTATGTGCTGTGACAGTAAAGCATTGGTGCAAACCCAGATTAGGGGCATAAGGAGGTGAGTTGGGCTTAGAAAAAGCAACATTTGGGCTGAGTCTTAACGCAGGGGGCAAGGAGGCGAGAATATTGCCTGACACATTCAGAAAAGTCTGCACAAGGCACAGAGGAGAGCATGGGGATAGGGGGAGGAATGGCAAGCCTTCTCCGCCTGGCTCCCCAGTTCCCATGTCCCATGGGAAATGCTGTGAACTATTCTTTCTAGTAAAATATTGTCCTAGGTCGAGACAAAATACCACGCAGGGCCACCCTGGTGGAGGGAATCTCTGGTCTTGTTTGTCACTGCTCTGTGTCCTGCATCCCTGGGTGCCCTGAACCTGTCGAGTGTCTGGGCATTCTTGTACATTTTCAGTTCATCAATACGCTTCAGGCGCTGTGATCCTTCTCAGACCCCTGGCCCCCAGAGAAGCAGGTCAAACCTGGCCTGAGGATCACTCTTTGGTTTCTGGCTAAAACTGATCTCCTCCAAGTACCCTGGCTCCAAACCCTCACCAGAGATGATCTGCTGGATCTCCCGAGCCCTCATCGCAGCTGCAGGCACACGTTGCTCTTTCAGCCACGAAAACCCTGATCTCACATCCCTCCTAGGGCTTCCCATCCCCCTTCCATTCCTCTTTTTCTCTTGCTTATAGAGCTTTTCTGGAGAACTGATTACAAGCCCCTTCTCTACCCAAGAGTGCTTCTTTGTCACAAACGATTCCACTCCTTGAGGACATCTGGCGACGTTTAATTCATCTCCTGTTCTCTGCTTGGATGAACACTCGGGAACTCCCTGAGAGGAAGGACAAGGCAGTGAGACATCTGAGAAATGCGATCTTTATGGGGTGGGTGAAGGTGATAGATTTTTACTTCCTTTCTTACACTTTTTCTGGCTGCATGAGGACTTCTGGGCACTCTCCCTCCTCTTCACTGCTTTCAGCTGATTTATTCTCTTCTGGCTTATGACTCCTCTTTTTCGTTTAACTTGTCTGATTTTTCTTCTTTTGGTGTCCAGTTCTCATTCTGTGGCTTTAGCACTCTATCTGCTGCATGTTGTTCAAGACTAGGGCTTGACTGACCTTTAGAGCATGTATGAGAAGCTCTTCGGGGCTGGAAAATTGAGTGCAATCCTCTCCTGACTCCAACTATGGGAGTTCAAGTCCCATAAACACGGGTGTCCTACAAGATGTATGTCTTTTGGCCTGACAGTATCACGGTGCCATTCCCATTTCTGGAGGAAATGTCTAATGCCCAGTTTCCTGATCCTCTGCTAGAAGCACTCCTTAATACCCACCCTCAGTGGAGAAAAGACTCTTCTTCCCCTTTCCCCAACATGTACCTCGATGCATACAGCTTGTCTCCCACATGGGACAGGGTGGCCTGCCAGGATGGGGGCTTCTGCCCCCTCTTTGAACCCCTTTACTCATTCCCTTTGTAGGAAAATGAGGGGCAAGGGAGAGGAGGAACCTCAAGCCCACAAAAGCCCCGTTCCCTCATCTCTCATCTCATGACGCCCCCTGCCCCCATCTCCCCCCTTGCATCTCTCCACTTACCCTAAGTCACTCCATCCCTGGGGGTCCACCACCTGCCATTCCCTACCTGCTGTGCCATTCTGGGATCTGAGCTTTTGCCCCACTTTCACCTGGAGTGCCCCCACAGCTTTCCCACTTACCAACCAGCCAAGCCTTATATGTCCTGCAAACTCAGACTCCGCCTCACTCCCTCCAGGAGATCTGTGACCTCCCTGGTCAGCTGAGTCACCCCTCCTCTGTGCTTCCCAGATGCCAATCCATCCCATTCACAGCTCTGGTCACCTTGATCTGTGAATCCATTGACCTACTGTCCCTATTCCCCAATAGTTTGAATAGTTTGTGAGCCTGTTGAAGGTAATACCATATCATTTTTGGCTTAGTAACCCCAATATATGGCCTATTCCTGGAATTAATAAAGGTATGAGGTCCTAAATCGGAGGTTAAAGGATGCTTCTTTAATCCACAGCACACCTATTAACTAGGAAATACCTGAATAGATAAGATGCAGACTGGGAAACTGAGGCACTGGAGGAGTTGTTTGCAGAAGGCTTAGCTAGTAATTGGCAGAGCTGGTACATTTTAAGATTTCTTTTCTTTTAAGATTTTATTTATTGATTTGAGAGAGAGACAGAGAAATTACAAGCAGTGGGAGGGACAGAGGGAAAGGGAGAAGCAGACTGCCCACTGTGTGGGGAGCCCAATGTGGGGCTCAAGCCCAGGACCCTGAGATCATGACCTAAGCCAAAGTCAGATGGTCAGCTGACTGAGCCCCCCAGGCACCCCCATTGTAAGATTTCTAATAACAAAGCGAAAATGTCTAAATACAAGTTCTCATTCTGCAAATTCTGTGGCCTCCAGCTGCAACCAAAGCCACAGTTTGCCCCATTCTTCAGGGAGGGCTGCCCACATTTGCCCTGGGGGACCATCGACTGCACATCCTGTGTCTTCACCCCCCAAGCCCAGCTCATGGGCAGGCAGCAGGCTCATTGGCTGTCCAGTAAACAGAGCTTCCCACTGTAATCAAAACCCCTTCTCCTCACCGACTCCTCCCAAAGGCACTTCACTGGGCTGCATGCAGGTGCTAGTGGAACGAAATGAAACTCAGCCCAAAACAAAAAGGGAAAAGCCGATCTGGTTCAAAATCTGTCTGCATTTCAGAGGCTGTCGAAATGAAAAATGAAGCCGGGAGTTTGGCCTTTAAAAATATTAATTTCTTGTAAAGATGAACTGGAGACTAGGAGAGGGAAAATTCCTTTGTCTCCAGGAGACACAAACAGGAGCAAATTCTGATCCTTCGTCCTGGTCACGTGCGCCATTTCCAAACCCCATGATTACTTGTCTGCACTTCATCTCTATGATGAGGCTTATAAGCATAATGAACGTCCACACATGTCTTGGAGTTATCAGTGAGTTTTGTCCCCTGTTCTGAGCTTAGCTGATGTGGTTCAATGTGCTTTGGCCTTATTGTTGTTTTAGGGGTGATGATTAACCCAGTGGAAGCAAATCTGGCCAACTTCTGGCTGGGGCAGGGGTTTGAGCTCAACTAAGGGCACCAGCAATGAATGAATGGGCACTTCATTGCCAGTACATGGTAAGGACCCAGAAGATGCAGGCGGAAAGAAATGCATTCTGCTGACATTTGCCCATCAAACGTAAGGAGACAGTGTCTGTTTCGATAAGGTGTCTTTTCACGCTGTTATAAAGGGTTCTCACTGTTCCTTTACTCCCTCACACCAGGTCCATGTTCCAGAAACTCCTGCTAGCCTGCCCTCAAAGATATCACTTCTTGGCACCTTTTGGGCCTCTGTCCTCTCTCTGCCCCTCACTCGGTTGCCTGGGCCAATGCAAAGTCTCGTAACTGCTTCTTGGTGCTCCCAACTCCACCTTCCTCCCAGTGCTCCAGAACATTCTCTCCTTTTTTTTTCCTTTTTGTTTTTTCACTTTTTTTTTTTTTTTTTTTTTTTTTTTTTTTTGCTTTTTATTTTATTTTTTAAATTTTTTATTTAACTTTTTAAAATACCCACCACCTGGTTACCCCAGCCCATAGAACATTCTCCTTTTCTAAAACACCTATATCGCCTCAAAAATACCTATGGCTCTATCTAGCCCTCATGGATCAACTCCAAATTCTTCAGAGTCTGGTCCCAAACCAGTCCTCCAACCTCCTCACCTCTCCCTCCTTCACTGCACTTTTTATTCCTAACCATCTTCTCCCCGAGACAGTAGGCAGAAGAGCCACATGGCGCCCCTTCTGTCCATCCATCCACCTTCTAAGTTCTCCCCACCTCCTCCTCAGCCTCTTGGGGCTCCCTTGCAAGAACATTTACCTCAGTGGCCTGCTGTCCTGCTTCTCTTGGGAGGCGAGACCCCAGTCTGCCATGGAAGCAAACACTTCCTGAGTCCTGACTGTGTTCCCGCACAGCCGGACCATGGGGACAAAGCTGAGGACAGTCAGCTTCCTGCCCTCAACAGCTCTTGTGGTCAGTGAGGGGAGCTGCTCACTGCCGCTGAGTGGTTGCTGCCAGGAGAAATGACAGGGAACTAGAAATGTGTCTGGAGAGCTCTGCAGGAGAAGGAAAAGCCCAGCCTAGGATTCCAGAAGTTTCCCTTTGTTCTTTTGTTACAACCATCTGGCCCCAACCCAGAGGCTGGCAGCCCACGCTGAATTTTCTAAAACAGAGAAGCTGCATCCTTTCCCAGCATGAGAAAACTACACATAGCAAAGAAAACCAGAATCCGTCCTATTCGCCCACACACATTCCCACAAACGGGGTGCAAAATAGCCCTTTCCACTTTGGGTAATCACCAAAATGTTCTCAAGTAATTCCCAGTGGAAGTCTTCACCCAATTTGCTTTATGTGGATTTTCATTTTGCAACCAAGAAAGCAACCTAAATGTTCTACCTGACAAAGAATTAGAAGAGAAAATTATCACTCCTCAGCAGCTCACACGGACGTGGGTGAAGGGACAGTGAGAACAAGCCTGCAGACAAAAAGCAAAGTTGACAACTGTGCGCCTTAGGAGGCTCGGACGGCCTTCTTTTCCTTCCTGAGCTTGGCGCAGGTCCACGTGTTTATTCCTGTACTTACAAAATTCTGGCCTTTAAAGCCATAGACGTTAATCACCTCAATGATCATCTGTCCATTGAATTGGACTAATAATCTAAAGTTAACGCAAGTTTGAAAGAATGATCTTGACAGTGTGATAGCAGACCCCTGAGTTAGTACTTCAAGGTCATGGTGAGCACATGCCTTTACCCTACCAGACAACCAAGACATATTGGGGGGTACCTGGGTGGCTCAGTCAGTTAAGCGTCCAATTCTTGATTTCAGCTCAGGTCAGGATCTCAGGGTCTTGGGATCCAGCCCTGCATCAAGGCCCATGCTCAGCATGGAGTCTACTTGGGATTTTGGCTCTCCCTCTGCCCCTCCCCCAACTCTCTAAATAAATAAATAGGAGGAACAGGGTAAATTTGCTTCCGCTTCTTTCTTCTCAATTGTTTCTCATCCTAAAATTAGCCTTTCTCTTGCCCTCCCCGCCCTGCTTTATCTTTTCACCCTGACCCCACAGTTGCTCTCCACCCCACGGACCTGTGCCCCCCAAGCTAGAAGCTGCCGACCCCATGGACCCCCTGTTCCCCCTCACTCGTCTTGTGGAATGTACACACTGGCTACAGAGCTGAACTGGGTGCAGGTCCCCATGCTGTCACCTCCTTCTGGAGTGATTTGGAGAAGTCACGTCAACTTCCCGAGCCTCCGTGTTCTCATCTCGTGTCCGTGAGCGTGATACCCACATCACAGGGTGCAGCGGGGGTCAAATGGGAAAAGTGCCAGACAATCTGCACAGCCTAGCATGTCTTCAGCAGTCAATAAGTGCTATCTATTTTCATAATCATCATCATTACCCTCATTGAGAACCAGGTTTTGGGGTTTTTTTGTTTTGTTTTGTTTTTTAAATTTCAGGAGGCCCTAAAATGGTCTTCCATTCCTTTTTCCCACTATCCCTCCCGAACCATCTCATCTCACCTGGATGGACAGAGTATCTGAGTCTGACTTCATCTCTGGAGCCTCTAGAGCCAAGCACAGGGCCTGGTACCTCCCAGAACCTCAGTAACCCCCCATTCCCTTAAACCGAATATTTTCACCTTGGCTCATCAGCTGCTTTGTGTTTTTCTGGGTTCTTCCAGGATACAGCCAGGGAATAGCCAAACATGGCATTCCTGATTTGGAAGAATCTATAACAGACCCAAAATAACGCTATGGAAATGCAAATCATACATCACCTTCTATAAATTTCGGTAACCATTTCTGTTTAGTTTGTTTTAAGGATTTGATGCATTTAAAGTTTAAATGTAGGAAAGTTATGCCTTTTCCCCTTGTTTTATTTCCCAGCACTATGACCAATGAGGCAAAGAATCCAAACTCATTAAGTTTCACACATAAAGAATTGAAATGTATACGGTGCTCACGGAGACTGCAGGCTGAATGATGAAGCTCTCTTCTTAGGCCTTGAACATGTTGACACACTCAATATTTTTCATCCACAGAATGTAGTATGAGCACCGTCTCGCACCACGTAACATTAATATTATTTTTATGACTGCACAATGCAGTGACACATTGCTGAGCTGCTGAGAAATTTAAAGAATAAAAAAGATTTAGACACTGAAAGAACCTTGAATCATTGAATTTGGAGAGGTAGAGGAGAAGGTTGGAGTATGTCTGGGAGCTGATTACACAGCTTCCATCAACATACTTATTTCTTAAATGGCCGAGGCCAATGGATTTAGTGCCACTGGGTGTGGCTCAGCTCCGCCTGGTTAGAATTTAGTGGGTCGGGACTTGCATTCGTTCAGCCAAAGACCCAGGCCAACCATCTATCAGCACGGAGATGACCACTGAACTTATGGAAGGGAAGGAAATTGCTGGGGGAAGGAGACTGATGACTGTGCCATCCACACTCTCATGCCTCCTCCCACCCCCATGCTAGACATCACTAATCAGTCATGGCACTCTCGCCCTTTGAGTCCAGATATGAGCTCAGGATCCTGCTCCACACAGACCCTGGGGCGTAGTTGCCATACTTCATCTTTGTTTGGTCAGCTGCATATGGCTGCTGTAAGGTCCAACCAGGACCCCCATCTTGACTCATTACCTACCAGCTATGCGATTATGGTGATCATGGCCCAGTCCAATAAACATACTAAAAACCATCAAATCACACACTAAATGAGTGAATTGTGTAATACGTGAATTACATCTCAAGCAAGCTCTTACACAAAAAACCAAAAACGTGCCTCCAGCCAGAATGATCTTCTCATGTCAGCCTCCTCCTGAAAACACTCCCGTGGGAGTCCTCTTTCTCTCAGGAGACCTCCCCAGGCCTTTCCATGAGTCCAGCAGGCTGGTGGGGCATGGCCAGCCTCTCACACCACACTCCCTTCCTGTGTACCCTCCAGCTGCATAGACGCACCTGCTCTTCACACACTCCTGCCACAGGGCCCTTGCACATGCCGCTCTCAGCCTGAAACATCCTTCCCTCCCACACCCTTCCCTCTCACACCATCCCATTCCTTCTAATCATCTCCAGATCTTCCTTCAGATTTCAGGTCAACCATCCATTTCTTCGGCAGCCCCCCTTGCCTCTGAGAGAAGCCCACCTTAAGCAGGTGCTTCCACAGCCCCCTTCCTCATCTCTCCCCTTCCACAGTTAGAACATAGCAGAAATGTGTGTGACTAATATCCATCCCCCCACCTTGGACCAGAGTCTATGTAGGAGCAGGGCCCATGACCGTGTCACTTGCCTTTGGAGCCCCAGCAGCTAGCACATAGTGGACACTTTATAGTAATTCTATTGAGATGAAATTCGCATGACACAAAACAGCTTTAAAGTGAACAATTCAGTGGGTTGCGATGCATTCACGGCATTACGAAACCGCCACCTCTGTCTCACTTCACATGTTTCCAACATCCCAAAGGAAAGAAAGTAGAAGGATACCCAGCCCCATCAACCAGCCTCTCCCCCGTCCCTCCTGCCCCACGTCTCAGCATCTACCAGTCTCCCTTCTGTCTCTATGGATCTTTCTGTTCTAGATGCTTCCTATAAAGGGACACTTGGTGCCCATCTGCTTTTTCTCAGCCTGTGTCTGAAAGGTTCATCCACATGGCGGCATCGTGAGTTTTACTTTCTTTTTAAGGCTGAATCATATTCCATCGTGTTTATCCGTTCATTCGGTGATGGACCTTTGGGCTCTTCTTACCTTTCGGCTGTTGTGAATAACACTGCTGTGAACATTCGTGTACCTGTGTTTGTTTGAGAACCTGTATACAACATAGGAGTGGCGTTGCTGGATCCTGTAGTAATTCTATGTTTACTGTTTTGAGGACCCGCCAGACTTCCACAGTGGCGGTCCCGTGGTATAGCCACATCTCCCCATCCTCACCAACACTTACGTTCCTCTTCTTGTTCAAATGAAAGCCAGCCTCATGGGTCTGAAGTAGCACCTGACAGCAGCTTTGATTCCATTTCCCTAGTGACTGTGGCTACTGAGCATCTTTTCACGTGCTTACTGGACGATTGTATATCTTCTTAGTAGAAGTATCTATTCCAGTCCCTTACTTTTCTTTTAACTGGACTGTGTATCTTTTGTTGTTGAATTGCACATGCTTTTTACATATTCTGGATCACAGACTCTTGTCAGATATGTGATTTGCCAGTGTCTTCTCCCATTCTGTAGGTTATCTTTCACCTTATTGTTAACTTCCACGTCATTGTATCTCAAATGATGAACCAGCTAATAAACCCAGTGGCAGACATTGAGGTGGTATTTGTGAACGAAACAATCAAGTCCTCCCCTACATGCCCACCGATTTCTGTCTCTCTGAATGCTGCATGTTTGGACTCAGCCTGCTGATTGGCTGCAGGTTTTGATTTCCATTTAAATTTTAGGCATTACATTTCTTCTGGATGGATAACGGATGTCTCAGAGTACAAACACAGTTAAACAGCCCCGTCCTCCTGAGCTCACTGACCAGTTCCCGCCTCACAGCTTATGGGTGGCTACATCAAAGGAAATAAAAGAGGGAAAATGGAGAAATGAAGTTTCCCTGGTGCAGACCCCATGTCATGACTCAGTGCAGTTAACATTGAGCCGAGTTCGTGGTTCTCACCCCAACCAGCTGTCAGGGCCTGAGCCTCTGGAGAAGCCTGTGCTGTGCTGGGATATAAATGTGTCGACTCGCACACTGACATTTACAGAGCCAGTGAGAGGCATGTGTTCTTTCTTTAGCACATTCTATTGTACTGTGAGGTCCTCGCAGATGCCCCTGCCAGAATTACTAATGGCCATCCCCTCTTGGTTTAAGGAAATGGTTGTCTGCCTTCAGGTGGGGCCTGGGGCTCAGCTCTCGGGGGGCTCCTGCTGGTGCGCCGGGGAGCGATAAGGAGAGAGGAGTGAGGGACCACACCCAGAGCCCAGCACCTTGGGGCACATCGCCATCGAAATCACACAGACACATCTAAACAGCTCAACTCCTGCATTGTAGTTCAGCTAATAACATTTACTCTTGCTCTGACCGCAAAGCAATATATGTTTATTGTAAAAAATTGGAAAATTAGGAAAGGACACAGGGATGAAAAAAAATTGCATAACCGCACCATCCAGAGATAATTGCTGTTAATATCTTGATGTGCGTAATTCTCGTGCTCTATTTAAAAAGTGTGTGTATGTAAACACATATTTTACAAAAATGGGATCTCAGTGTTCATAGAGTTTCGTACCCTGCTTTTTCCTCTCGACAATGTAATAGAAACATTTTCCGTGCCATTAAATATTCCCCGACTAAGCATTTATTTTTAATGTGGGTGCCTCTGGCTTACACAGCAGCAATCTTGAATGCTGCAAAGAGCTATGCTCGGTGGATTTGAGAGGGGTTTTGCTCACGGTGTTGTTATAAGGGTGTTGAAATGGTGCCCCTGTGAGGATGCCACCACCACTCCTCCATGGGGATGAAGGTCCAACCATTCTTGACTCGCTCGGACCCTATAGAATTATGCATTTCTCAGAGCCACCAGCCACCACCATTTCCCGGATGGGGCTTGGGACTCCAGGGTGCAGACCCTGCAGGATGCAGACCCTCCAGAGTGCAGACCCTGCAGGAAGGGGCTGGCTGATTGGATGAAGGGAACACGGCTGCATGGGCATGTCACACCTTCAGGGCTGGTCGGAAGGCAATCATCAAAGGTCCCGGACTGAGGTATGTTACGAGGAAATAGACAAACAGGAAAGACACACAAACATTGTCACAGGTGTTCAAAAGCGGAGAGAAGGCTCTCCAGATGGGGAGGGGAGCTTGTGCTGAGACCTTGAGGACGGGTATGGTTTAGAGAGATCGAAGACCCCAAGAGAAGGGTCTTAGAGAGACCCTGCAGAGAAGACCCTAGAGGCAAAGGGCCTCCCAGGGCAGTTTGTCCAGACCCACACAGGCAGCGAGGGGGGACAGAGCTGGCTCGAGCACTGTGTGATGCTAAAGGCCACTCCACGTCCACTGTGCCTCTGTATTATGACCTCCGCCAGACGCGGGATCCTGGCTGGTCCAGGGGACTCTGAATCACCAAGAGACTTCTAAGGCTGACTTCATACTCTGTGCTCCATTCCGAGTATATATTAGGTACCAGTCCTGTCCAGGAACTGTGCTGACATGCATAGATTCACAGGACTTGAGATGCTCACAAGCTAGTAGGGAGCTGATGTGCAGGTGTGAATGAGGCCCGGTGTGAGTGTAGAAAAGTGGGCTCCCCATTAGACGTGGCAGAATCACGGTAGGCTTCATAGAGGAGCCACCGGGAGGTGCTTGCCTGGGGCTGCGTGGATGGAGGCTGTGCCAGGCAAAAGGAACAGTGTTTGCAAAGGCCCAGAGGTGGAGGGTACCTGGCATTGTTCGAAAACCGTGGCCTGTGGTTAAGTACCGCTGGCAAAAAGCGGATGAGGGAAGGTGTGGTGGGAAGTGCACACAGGGGGGCAAGTCTGCGAGGGCCTGTGGTGCACCCCACAGAGGGCAGACCGGTCCTCGCGGCAGCAGGGACCCACGCAAGGGTTTAGAGCTGAGAAGCAGAGCTGTCAGGGTGGATGTTAGGAGACGGTTTTAATGAAAACATACTCGAGGTGCCGAGATGGGACTCGGGGAGAGCACAGAGGCTGTCTTTTGTGCCCTGAACCAATGAAGAAGTGACCAAGGTGGAAAGCAGAGGACAGAGATGGACAATGTCAGAAATTGACCAGCTTGGTAATGGACAAAAGGGGTCCAGGAACATCGTGACGCTAAGATCATTTCTGTCCATTTCCCGACTTCAGCATTTCTTCCATGCTGTCTTCTGGAAGTTCCGTGCCGTTGGAGCTGATTAGTATAAGAGAGCCTCCAATTGTTTGCGTTGGTTGCGGGGCAGAAGAGCGACACTTAGCTTCCCCGTTAGATAACAGATCTCTGTTTATGGGAGTCAATATTTGTAAAAGACATAAAAATGTATTCCCCGTAGATGGAGCTGTTTATTCTTATATTTTTTAAAAAATACTTTCATGTTGTGAAAATCCCAGCCTTTGATTTTAGATCTATCATGAAATGTGGGCTGATTGTGTTTCAACTGCCTTCGAAGGGAACTCGTGCTTTGTGTTTTCTTTGAAATGCTAAAAGTATCTTTCGTCTTACACATGTCACCGCTACATTTATTCATTTGTCCAACAAATGCATACAGGACATTGGGAGGGCACCTGTGGTCTCTGCCCTTGTAAAGCTTACTGTTGAATCATTTACCCAAAAGTACATTTCAGTATTTGCCCGTGTGTTCAGCTTCTCACTGCCTTGAACATCAATAGGGTGGAATGTGTGGAATGTCAGAAATTAGTTCTCAAGGTGTACTTTCAGTGTCTCCAAGAATTTGGACTCCACTGCCCATCCCACATGCTCCTGCCTCAGGGCCTTTGCACTTGCTAGTTCACCTGCCTGGATTGCTCTTTCCCAGGACATCCACGTGCCTCCTTACTCCCTTCGTGCCTTGAATCAGATGTCACCTCCTCAGGCCACCTTATTTAAGAACTCTCAAGTATTCTTCTCATTTAACTCCCCACCCCCCCCCATAGTGGTCATCTCTTTTTATCTTATTTGCAATCTGTCTCATCATCTAGCTTGTCAGCCCAGTGACAAGGAGATCTTTGGGCCTTTTGTCTATGGTTCTCTCCCCCACCAACTGCAGCCAACTGCAGGAACACCTGACCCTCAACCAGCCCCCAGAGAATATTTGTGGAATGAGTGAAGGATTCTTGTCTGAGCCTCAGTTTCCGCACCTGAAGCCTGGGGATGGGCAGGGGGCTTGCTAAAGTGTGAGGGAAAGGAGATCTGAGGAGTCCCAGGATGCTTGGTTAGGGGGAGGTCCCCAATCCAGCTCAGCTGCTCAGCTGATGGCCCTCCTCACTTTATCCAGATGTTTCCAGGCTTACGTGACCCTTGTCATCACACATTCAGCCCATAACACTATTTAGAAGTTTTATGAGTAAAGCTCTACTGTCATAAGCATCACTATGGAAAGATTTTGGTGTATATTTTGTTGTTTGCCATTTTTTTGCCATTGCGCCTTTTAAAATGTAAAGCATTGCTCTCCTATCCAAACCCTGCATTTCCCTAGTAGGAAAAAAAAAAAATAGTAAGTATAGATAACCCAAAATAGCGGTAACAGAAGAACATTTATCTGCAATTTCATCATACGCAGCTAACCCTTGTCAACGTGTGTGTGCACGTGTGTAGATGGATAGAGATATCTCAGTTCATATGTATGTGTGTGTGTGTGTGTGCCTACACACATGTAGATATCTACGTATCTAGAGAGAGAGAGAGATGTCACACATTAACACGTACTTTATGAAATAATTAGTTCAAGTTATATTAAAGGAATACAACCCAAGAAAAATGTCAACGTACTATCTCATTTTGCTGGTTGTAGAACGGGTGTATATCCCAAGGTCAGAAGGGCCAGCTACAGTAACAAGCAGCCTCAAAATCTCGGTGGCCCAGTACAGTGTTACTGGCTGCTGGGTTCACAGTCCCACAGAGCCCCTTCCGTCTTCATTACCACGTTTTCAAAAGGTGTTCCCCCCCACCCAGGGAACCCCAGAAGGAAGGAATGTGGAGAACTGAGCCTAGGAAGTTTGATGGGCTAACGGCATGCATCCCTTCTATCTGCAATCCGCCGGCCAGGGCTCAGTAAGGAAAAAGCAATGATCTAGGCCAACACGTGCGAAGTGCCCATGTTTCTTCCCATGCATACTTCCACGATACTCCACTGATACTCTTTTGTAACCCGTGTGTTCTTCATTAGAAATGTGCTGCGTGCAGGGAAGATAGCATTGGACTGTGGGCACGTTATATACTTTGTACAACGTTGCAGGGCGTGTGAACTTCCAAACTCTCCCCTGGATGTCTCCAAAAAGTTGAACCTTCTTTGAGCTGTAACAAAATATTGGGTGTCTTAATATACCAGAAATTTTGTCTCTCATCGTCCTGGAGACAAGAAGCCCAAAATCAAGATGTCAGCAGGGCCACGTACCCTCTGAAGGTTCCGGGAAGAAAGTCTTTCCTGCCTCTTCCAGCTCCTGTGGTTGCAGACATTTCTTGGCTGTGGCGTCATGATTCCAACTGCTCCCCCTGTCTTTACGTGGCTTTCTCCTCCATGTCCAAGTTTTCTCTTCTGTATCTTATGAGGACACTGGTCAGTGACTCAGCCAGTCAATCCAGAATGATCTTCTCTTGAAATTCGTCATCTGCAAACATCCTTTTTCCAAATAAGATCACACTCACAGGTACTGGGGGGTCAGAATTTGGGTGCATCTTTTGGGGGGCGACTGTTCAATCTACTCCAGGCCATCAAGAAACTCTGGTTTCACTTCAGGGAGCCTCCATTTTTAGTTGTTTTGACTTAAACGCTTATGTAACTGTCCAGGATTTACTAAGCATCTACTCTGTGATTTTTACTGTAGCGACGGTTTCTACTTGCTAAGTTCACCCTGTGGCAGGTCCCAGGAACCAGGGGTGGGGCAGGAGGGGTGGTGTTTAGGGGTTATCCCAGTCCAGCCTCACAGCAGACCTAGAGACAAGCTAAGAGCACATCCTTTTCAAGACCCAGGGGATCTGGCCATCAGAGGATGTATTTGGCCACAGTCACACAAGCTGTTACAAAACAGAGCTGAAGTCTGTCTCTTTATTTTGGCTTTCAGATCCACACTATTTTCCCCATGCCATGAGCTAGCAGCAACAAGTCATTAAAACACAGCTCCTACCTCCACGCATCTCACAATGGGGCGAGAGGAACAGCGATCTGTGGTTTACTGTGACACGGTGTGCTCTGTGCTACAAAGGAGCTGTGTGAAGAGCCCTGCAGTCTGTTCTAGAGATTTCTACAAGGCTGCAAAGAGAAAGTGATGCTTGGCGATGGGCATTTGAGGAGAATAGAAGTTGGCCAAGTTTGATGGGGAGAATTGCGTTCTGGGCCAAGGGAAGAGAATCTCTAACAGTGCCATGAACAGACCCCCCACATAGCCCTCAAACCATGTCCCAGGGCTTCTGTCGGAGACAGTCATCTGATGTCAGGATTCCCTGGTGCCAGTGTTTTGCACCGTGGAAGCCAGCCTGAGAAATCTCTCGCTGGGCGAGGAATGGTTACAACCTCCCCCTGCCACCCCAGGCTGGCTTGCGTGGGCCTTGATCCCTCCTTGGCACGATGCTGGTAAGACAAGCCCCCTTTCTACATTCGTGCATGCTTACCCCTCCCGAATGGCCCCGAGTTTGTGTTCTGCTTATCTCGGGAAACAAGAGCAAGGTGAGACATGACTGTCACCCATCATGAGCAGGCCGGGAGAGGGGGAGAGTCCTTTTCAAGAGAGAACCAGCCAGATGGAAGGGGTGGGGAGGAGAGAGGGTACTGGGCGCCTCGGGTCAGTCACCCGGGCGGAGAGTGCCACCACCGACAGGACAGGGAAGGAGTATGCTGGGCTCAGAAGAGGCTGAGTTTGCTTTGGGACAGGCTGTGTTGATCGCGCTTGTGAAGCATTCGGGTCGAAGGGTCAAGCAGACAGTTAAAGTGTGGGGCTGAGCATGAGGAGAGATTTGAACACAGAAGAGACAGGCGGTAATTGGAGATGTCAGAATCGATGGGGCCCGGGAGACCTGAAGCTGTGGGAATAAATGGGGTGTCCAGGAAGGCAGACCTTTCCAGACCTGGGGGAGATTGTTCAAAGAGCTGCCCGTGACTGGCGACCTATCCCAAATAAGGTCCAGTCCTTCTAGGCCCAACCGATACCAGCTGGTGTGAACGGCCACAAAATGGATGCCCACGTGGGATCCTTAGGCTACCGCTAAGGAAGGCTCTGGGCCACCGGGCAGGTGATGAGTAGATTCTGGAGTGTAGCAGTTTGGAGTGTAGACTGGACACAGGAGTTTGGGTTCCAAACCAGCTCCACTAAAGCGAGCTCAAGCAACAGAATCCTCACCCGTCAGTGAAAGCATCAACCTTTGCAGGCTTGGGACGGGGGCTGTCAAGAGGACCAGCTGAGATCATTCACACGCATGGCAGAGCCCCATTTTTTGTTTGTTTGTTTGTTTTTTAAGATTTTATTTATTTGACACAGAGAGAAAGATCACAAGTAGGCAGAGATCTATGTAGAGAGAGAGGGGGAAGCAGGCTCCCCGCTGAGCAGAGAGCCCGATGTGGGGCTTGATCCCATGACCCTGAGATCATGACCTAAGCCGAAGGCAGAGGCTTGACCCACTGAGCCACCCAGGAGCCCCACAGAGCCCCATTTTAAGCATATAGCAAATGCTCTCCCCACGAGGCCATGATTAGTATAAAGACAGAGGGTCTGTGTGGAACCCAGCAGGACTGGCCAGGACTGGGAATGAATACTTACAGACCAGAGGACAAGGGTCCAGAGCTGAGAGTTAGGACCGGGAGAGGAAATGAGGCACAGAGGTCTGTCCTCATCCCAGGGCTGAGGTCTGTCCCTGCTCTTCGGACGGGGCCTGAGGCACAGGGATTCTCTCCTGAAGAGACTGGTAATAGAATTTAATTCTCCTCCAGTTTGAAAAGAACTCTGGAGACGAGCTGGAGGGAATGCAGAAAACTCTATTTATTGTGACTTTTTTTTTTTTTTAAATAATAAAGTGAAAAGGAGTCCTCCAAGGACATTCTGCGGATTTTATTATTTGTGAAGAAAAACACAGCCATCTTTATCCACATTCTGTCCATCTGAGAGGCTGAGCCAGTGAAGGGCGAGACCAAATGTTAATCCTACCATTTGACCTCTTGTTCCTTGTTTAGCTAACATTCAGGGGTGTTAATAGCCTTGGCTCTCATCCGCAGAACCAAGGCAATTTCAAGAACAAAACGGACAACAGAACCACGATCGCAAAAGGGCCGCAGGTGGGAGCAGGACCGGGGATCTCAGGGTGCGAGGTGGTCTTTGTCCAAACAAAGCAGAAGGAAACTGATCCAAAGGACTGATGGTGCCAGACATGAAAGGGACAGGAGACCTTCTAGAATAATCCATGGCCAGGTTATTCTGGTTGCCTTTCTCCCTGCTGCTCCCTGACTTTGCTTGGGGAGCAGCCGCAGCGGCATGATTAGAATCCATCTTGTGTGATTTTTTTAACCCCCTCAGATGGTTTAGAATTAGTTCCGTTTATTTTCAAAGCATATAACCCAAGGACCGCATGGCGGTGGTGTCTTGAATTGCTTTCCTGTCCCCTGGTAGAGTGGGTGGGTCTTGGTGCTGATTCATTAGTCTCTCAACCGGCTCCTTTGTTCCAAAAGCCACCTGGAATTATCACTGGCAGTAGAGCTCTAAACCAAACTAAGCTTTGCATAAAAATATAGTTGACTTACGGGGGGTGGTGCGGGGGGGGACACAATAATCATTAAAAGTCACCCCAGATGGCAGACGCGATCAGGAGGTCCCGTCTGAAGGGGAGCGGGTGCTGTGATCGCGCTCTGGAAGCCACCGCTCTCCTGAGAGCAGGAGGAGATCCTGATGAAAGCGCCCGAAGTTAAGGGGCAGAGGCATGACCGCGTGGGGGCTGGCATCCGGCGGAGGTCCGAGAGCTGAAGTCGCTCCCACTCGCAGACATTTGGAACCAAATTTTAGAAACATCCTCGAACCCTGGGTGGACGCGTGTGCTTTTGTCATTGGGAGGCGGAAATTGAATTTTCTGGACGTTTTGACCAGTATGTCACTTCGCGAAGCCGATTACACGGCAGAACGCAATTTTTCGTCTGACCTTAAAAAGCATTACTTTCCGCTGTGTGATTAGAAAACATGCAGAGAACGCCGCCCTTCCAGCGGCACTGGAATTGGGGGGGGGGGGGGACGCAGAGCAAAGAAAAAACCCACCTTGCTCGTCCATGTAACCTAATCAGATTCATTTAGATTCTATGCAGATCATTTAATAACAGATTTTGTAAAACCTTAACATAAGGAGCCACCATAAAACGTATTATCTTTTATTACTCATACAGAGAATGACATTTTGGATGGTAATAAATCGAAACCCAAGAAAAGCTCTTTGCTTTCTGCTTGGCGAACAACAGGAATCCCGGTTTCTGGATATTATTCCCCTTGGGGGGCAACTACGGCCCCCCCCCCCAGGGTCACCCGAGACAGCCCCCAGCTGTTCCCTGAGGCTCGGCTGAGCAGCCCTTTCTTGTCCCTCTCCGCCTTTCTTTGGAAAGGTCATTGCCATCTAACCCTCCCCGCTGAGGACTCAGTTGTCCCGTCTTTCTTGTCTCCCTTTCCACCTTCGACACCCCAGGACTCATGAAGAGCCAGGAGCTGAGCCTGGGGCTGCGGACACCAGGGGGGGGTCGGCCCTGAGGTTGAGGAGAGCCTAACCCATCAGCATCAGAACATGCAAAGACCTCCCTCCGCACAGATGTCTCTCCAGAGGACAAGGAGGACTTTCCCAGCTCGTTCGCGGAAAGCCAGAGGCTCGTCACCCTCCACCGCCGTGCCTGAGCTCTCCCAGCCTGTCTAACCTCACCAGACCCCGCCTTTGGACCAGTACCCCCTGCAACCCAGAAGAGCACGCTGTAGGCCACGTTTTCTGTAGGGTGATCAGCATACCATCCCTCGATTAATTCATTCATCAAACATTCACGGAAAATGCCAGGCACCGACCGAACCGCCTGTGTGATTTTTTCCCTCAGGGGTTAGAAGTCATTCAGTTCATTTTCCAAGAGTGTAACACAGTCACACATAAAGGCCAAGTCTGGGCCCTCAAGATCTCAGGAGCCAGGCACCAGGGATGTAGCAGGAATAAGTCCGAGATGGGCCCCTTATCCCCATTGAGGGACTCCAGGAAATGCTCAGAAAAAGTGACCGATGTATTAGAAAACACATACATTGAAGAGAAGATTTTCCAATAAACCAATCTGGTATTTACTACTTTGTAGAGGGGAGGATTTTCATCTTCCTGCCAGACAGAGTTTGTGGGAAAGGTCTGGTTGACTTTACACTTCAAAGGATTAAAATGGAAATATTTTCCGGAGGAAAGACAGCGGTGGCTGCTATGCCGGGAGGGTGGGCGGTCTCGGGAGGGAGGCAGCTGGTGATGCTGTGCGGCAGAAGGCTCTGGGAGGCTGGGGAGCAGCTCGGGGCTCCGGTCCACGGGGTGAGCAATCCCCAGGGAACGTGCGTGCGTTTCCTGCGGCCACAACAAATGACCGCAAGCTCTGTGGTTTCAAACACGCATTGATGATCTTACAGTTCTGGAAGTCACGCGTCCAAAAGGCATTTCCCTGGGGGGGAAATCAAGGCATCAGCAGGCTGGTTCCTTCTGGGATCTCTACGGAAAAGACTCTGTGTCCTTGCCTTTCATACCTTCTGGAGGCTTCTGCAGTCCTGGTCTCGTGGCCCCTTCCTCCAACTGAAAAGCCAACAGTGTGACCTCTTCAAACTTCTCCCCGCCTTTCCCTCCCTCCCTCCTCCTACAGTCTTCTTCTCCGATGCGGATGCCCCCCATCCCCCACTTATAAGGATGCTTGTGGTTACTTTGGACCACCTAGAGAATCCAGGATGATCCTTGACCAAATCATATCTTCAGAGTCCCTTTTGCCATGTAAGGTACATGAGTCCTAGGTCCCAGGGATTAGGACATGGACATCTTTGGGGACCATTCTTCTGCCTATCACAGAAGGTATAAAAGCTTCTAGGGCCAAAAGCTGGATGGCACTTAGAGCTCCGTTCTCCCACGCACCAGGCCTGACAGATGAACCTGACACAGAGCATCTCAGCATAATTACACAGACAGACATGTGAAGAGGAAATTGCTGGGAGTGTCAGTAAGGCAACCAAGAGAAAAACTAGAGTAGAGCTAGGGCTAGTCCAGAAGAAGAGGAAGAAGCAGCTCTGGGAAAAGCAGGAAACTATACGGGAAGCAACATCGAGGCAAAGTTTTGACAACTTTGGACAAGTGCCTTCCAGGGACAGAAACCCTACAGGGAAGGACGCCCCTGCAGAGGGCGCGGGGCTCAGGGAGGTGTAGGGCGGGGAGGCCGGAGCTGGTGGTGCAGGAGCGTAACGGTGAGTGAGGAGCCCTGGGAGGTCAGCCGTGACAATCGGGTCCTCCGCGCAGCGGGATCCTGACCACTTACTGTGACCACTGAAGAGCCACGGAAGGGTTCTGAGGAAGGCCTGTGGGCAGGCAGTGGTCGAGTTGACTCCCTCTGGCTGGCTTTGGGTGGGCCGTGTTTGGAAGGCAGCGGATGGGCCAGTCTGGGAGCTGTTGGAATAGCTCAGGTGACGAAGACAGAGGCGGGAAGTCACGGGATGGGGGCAGTGACGGAGCGAGGGGGCAGGGCTGAAATCAGCAGCATTTGCCCCTCTGAGGCGCTCTGAGGTGGGGGACAGGGGGTCCGTCTGAGGACGACCCCACCTTGCCAGCTTGAGCTGGGGCTCCAGGAGGAAGGGCCATGTTGCAGGGGAAGATGAAGAGCTCTGTGACTGGTCCAGAAGCAGACAGAGAACATTCACACGGAGACTTATAGAGGATGCCTGGAAGAGGCTGTTTAGTGTCTTTCCCCCCACCCCCCAACCCCCGGGAAATTTTCTTTTATTTATTTGACAGAGAGAAAGCAAGTAGGCAAACCGGTGGGCAGAAGGAGGCGGGAAGCAGACTCTCTGCTGAGCAGAGATCCCAATGTGGGGCTCAATCCCAGGACCCTGAGATTATGGATCTGAGCCAAAGGCAGACGCTTAACCCACTGAGCCACCCTGGGGTGGATGTTTAGTGTCTTAAAGGGAATATGATTTTTCTAGAAAGGGTGAGAAAATAAATATCAGAGTTGGAGAGAACATTTAGCCAACAGTGCTTCCTGTCTCTCATTTCAATTGTATCATGAACAGGTGGGTGTAAGTAAAATATAGGAGAGTTCGTGTCGACCTGCCTTTGGCAAATGTTCATTCGGACAGTGCTGACCCAAGTGTGGTCTTCAGACCCGCGGCAACAGCCTCACCTAGAAGCTTCCCAGAAACGCACAGGCTTGGCCTTTGCCTGGAACCACTGAGCTCTCAGCACTTGGCGGGGGGCTGAGAATCTGTGCTGTAGGGTGCGCCCCCCCACCGGGGGATTCTGACAGAAGCAAGTTCAAGAAGACAATATAAGACAAGATCAGACACTATGTCTTAAGCACCTTTTCTTAGCAGGCATAATGTTGCCATGACAGTGCAGGGCCGAAAGGCTGGAAGAAACAGGCTAATGCGATAAACAGCGATTGCAGAAATATGTAAGAACTATAGAGAACCAGGTCTGCACTTCCTTATCTCAAACAGATAAAACCAAGAAAACTTCTGTTTCCTCACCCGTGGGGGTCGCTGTGACCTTCGAAGGTGGGCCTGGACCAGATGATCTCCAAGGTCCTCGCAGGAACCAACAGGCTGTGTCTAGTGACCTCCCAACCTTGACTCCAACCGTACCAGTGAGCATGTCTCCTCTGGCCACCTCTGTCCTGCTTCCCAGGCTCCCCTTCACTTTCTGGGTGCTGCCCCCCACCCACACCGACACCCATGCTCCAAAGCTCAGCTCCAGCCCCCAAAAAGCCACCACAGCCCGTCCCAACTGCCCCTTTCACACCTGGACCTACTGAGGCCACCTTCAGCACGTACCGCCGGTGCCTCGTGGACCTGCTTGGACGTGTTTTATCTGCAGCGAAGCCATGAGTCCTTTGAAGGTGGAGATTATGCCTTACGTAATCCCCACGGTGTCCTGACCAGAATCAGAATCAGCCTCCCGCCGTTACTGGCAGGGGGAGTGTAATGGCCTTTAGGATGAAGAGCCTCCCATCTCCTCTCATAGAAACTTCCAGATCCAGACCCCACTTCTAATCCTGCAGTAGGACACTCTTTCTGCAGGAACGTGTCCTTCACATTACTCTTCTTACTCCCCTCCGCTTCTGCTAAAATTCCGCGGGGATTATTTCCCACTCGGTGGGGCTCCCTTTCCTGGTCGCTACCATCGAAGATAACATCTAACGCCTCGGAAAATAACGGCTCAGCAAATGTTTGGCGAATTAAGGAAACTCCGTAAGACCTTCCCAAGCACCCTGTGTTCTGACCCCCTTCCCATAGATTGTAGTCGGCGAGCTTAGGATACGTAACCTCATCACACCTTGAGGACTAGACTTTTGTCTGTTTATCTAGAATATAAATGCCCCAAGGGCAGGGTGTGTGTCGTTCATCACATCTTAGCAGAGTTACCCGAAACGAGTAGACTCTGGATTCAGGTTTCAGTGGAATCAAGCTGAATGTCAAATATTCGCCAGCGTGGGCCTAAAGAGGGTGATGTTTCCAAGTACTCACGAATGCCATTGGCCGTTTATTTCCTCCGTAACATCAAGAGATGGACGCGGCTCCTGGAAATGTTTTATGTGATGTTGGCGTCCCTCAACCTGAAATCTGTCACTTCGGCTATTCCAACCGCATATTTCGAAGAGGCGCTGTTTATTTCCTCCGTCGCTTCGCCCTGCTGACTTTGCCAGCAGTCAGGAAATCTGGGGGAATGAGCTCGGCCTTTCCCTTTACCCCGCAGACCCCAGCTGGGAATGAAAACACAGCGGGCGACAGCCAGGATCGTGAATGTTCCCATTAGCACCAGGGGGCGAGGCAAAGGGAGGCCTAGAGACACACACAGCAGTCGAACGGACTCGCGCTCCTGCTCGGGGAGATGGGAGAGCGGCCCTCGCCGTCTGCCCTGGGAATCGGGGACATTTTCCGGGGAGATGGATGTGGTGCCTGCTGGATTTATGGACTGCCGATCCCCCGTGTTCTGTGGCCCGAGTGGGTAAATCAAAGCCCAGACAGACAACGACGCGTTCTGCTTCAGATAATGTTTTCCCCGATCTGTCTGCGGTATTTATAGACCAGGCGGCAGGTGCGGCTGACCTGGAGAAGAACGCGGTCCCCGAGCAGGTGTCCTGTCGTAAGGAGTCTTGCACGGCGTGGCCTGGGCACAGCTCACGAGTAAATACGGGAAGGAATGACACTGTATCTTTGCTAGAAAGCGCATGTTACAATTTCTCGTTAACAGTACCTTCAGCGTTAGACAACAAAGGGCTTTACTGAAAGAGACGGACTTCCTGGACTCCTACAGCCCAGTCGGTGACCTAGAGCCAGCGGTCACGGGCTCACTCAAACTGGTGGTGTCCACAGTGGTCTCTCCTTGTCGGCGGGGCATGTGTTCCAAGACCCCGAGTGGGTGCCTGAAGCCATAAATGATATGAACCCGATAAGGACCAGGTGTTTTCCTCTGCATACATACCTCTGTTGAAGCGTCACTTCTAAATTAGGCACAGGAAGGGATTAACAAGAGTAATGAAGTAATGGGACAATTCAAACAATATACCACAGGTCATGTGAATCTGTTCTCTCTCTCACTCTTTGTTGGCCAAAATATCTTATTGTACTGTCCTCAGCCTCTGTGATGAGAGGGAGTCAGGAGGCATCTGATGGGGGCATCAGGCTGCCGTTGAACTTCTGGCCACGTCAGAAGGAAGAGCATTTGATTCCCGGGTGTGGTTGACGACAGGTAACAGAGACCACAAAAATCAGAACTGGGGGTCGAGGGGATCACTTTCCAACTCTGCACTCCAGGACAGCATGTTGGTGGCTCGGGACCAGCTACACGAGGAGAATAGCTGGGCCGCCGAGACTGACGAACACTACAAACCCGAGAACCTGTTGTTGAGCGCTGTGGATACACGACTCTGTGTGAATCATTATTTTAAAAGAATGTATCTAGAATCGACTGATTATTGCCAACCTCTCTGCTGTGCCGGGCACTGAATTAGTAGCTGGGAGATGAAGGTCTGAACAAGACAAGGCCCCCGACCTCAGGGAGCTCCAACTGTCGGTTCCAAGATGGCCAATAAACAAGTAATTGATAAACAAGAATGTTCCAGACTGCAATAAGTGCTGGGGAGAAAAGGACTGTATTGGTTATTGATTGCTGCATGACCCATGACCCCAGAGCGTAATGACTTCGGACAAGAGGTGTTCGGTATCTCCCAGTTTCTGTGCCCTGGGCATGGCTCAGCTGTGTCGTCCACTCCATGGGCTCTCACAAAACCGCAGTCCAGGTGTCTGCCCCGAATTTTCAGTGTCATCAGAAGGTTGGCCTAGAAGGGTCCACTCCCAGGCACATTCAGTGGCAAGATGGCAGCATTCACTGCCTCGGGACTGTTCCTGGAGGCCACACTCAGTTTCTTGCTACACCTTCAAAACACGTTCCAAAGGGCACCTGGGAGGGTCAGTCGGTCAGGCGTCTGTCTGCCTTTGGCTCAGGTCATGATCTCGGGGTCCTGCGATCGAGTCCCGCATCGGGCTCCCTGCTCAGTGTGGAGTCCGCATCTCTGCTTCTCCCTCTCCCTCTGCCCCTTCGCCTGCTTGGGCCCTCTCTCTCTCTCAAATAAATAATAAATTCTTAAAATAAAAGAAGAAGACTCTCCAAAGATTCTACTGCAGGGTAACAGCAGCCCTGTCTGGAACGCTTAGACGCCAGCCTCGGTGCTCAGTGCTTGATGTTACCTCCTTTTATCTGCCTTACTCTACAAGTATGATCATTTCCCTCCTCCCAGTTTACAGGTGAGAAGACTGAGTCAATAGCAAGCTAAGTCACTTGACCAGATGACCCTGCCACCAAGTGCAGGGGGTGGGGGGGACCTTCCTAGGAGCAATGCCATAAGGTCCATTTGTGTGCGGTCAGCTCCCTGCCTTCTGCCTTCATGGAGCTTTTCTTAAATTCCAAAGATTTTTATTTATCTGAGAGAGCGAGCACAAGCAGGGAGAGCAGCAGGCAGAGGGAGAAGAGGAAGCAGGCTCCGGATGAGCAGAGAGCCCAATGCAGGGCTCAAACCCAGGACCCTGAGATCATAACCCGAGTGGAAGGTAGACGCTTAACCGACTGAGCCCCCCAGGCGCCCCCTCGCTGTACCTTTTGGCGGACAGATGGGGTCTCACAGAAGTGTGAGCTGGCTGCCGTCTTCTCAGAGGAAGAACTCGAGAATGCACGACCACAACAAAGTCCTGTTATCGACAGAGTCCGGCTCCGCACCCAAGCTCAAAAGCCAAAATTTTCACAAGGGCATCAAACACGTGATGAGGGGGAAGACTTCTGAGGTTCTTACCACCAATGAAAGTAAACAAAATTGGAAGGAAAAAAGAAATAGGGGTGGAAATGTCAAAACGGAAGAAAAAGCCAGGGGCCTGGGGAAGAAATCCAGTCGGGACAAAGCGCGGAGAGACCTGGGGACAGCGTTCGGGACGAGACAAGAGAGCGACAGGGCGCAGCGTGGGTTAACAGCAAAAGCTTTCTCCTTTTAATGTTTATTTGTCGATTCCCCCCCCCCCCCACAGCCACCATTATGCTTGTTATTAGTGATAAATGTTCCGTTAAATGCATCCTCATATGGATGTCATCGGGGCCCTGGGAAACACTGAGGGTCTAGTGATTGATTGTGTGCCGTGTTTAATGACATGGCATGATTCTTGTTTTTGCGAGATGAAATGTTTGGTTTTTTAAAATCAGTGTGATCCGTGAACCCGGCCTATGTCTGTGGAGACACACCCGAGGCTTCCTCTCTTGGACACACCAGCTTCCTTCCGTTTCCGGGCTGTCTCTTACCTGGTAGCGAGCAGACACGCAGGAGAAAGTAGCAAACACGATACAAAGGGTGTGGCTACAGGTTCCAAACCAAAAGAGCAGCTTTTCTCTCTGATAGATGTTACCGATCAAAGAGCTTAAAATAAAATCAGAACAGCCAATTTAATTTTCCCAGTTTTGACGCAGCGCATTTCTGGGTCAGAATAAAATCCTCTCTCCTTGAGCTAGAGCTCCCCGAGGTATAAGCTGTTCCCTGAGAATAAATGACTGTGGTGGGGAAATGCCACTGATAGGCTCAGACCTCGGAGATAGAATTTGGTCCGGGGAAACAGTAATGCATCATCATTAACGGTAATGGAAGTAAATCGCCCACCTTGTTGGCTGCGTACCGGCTGGGTGGCGGGGTCAAAAGCGCGGGCCTTGTCCTTGAAAACTTTGTCACCCACGTGGGGAGATGGTGAATGGGCATCCCAGATACAGCCGAACGGGAAACACAGCCTTCGCGTTAGCCAGGGGAGGCCGAGCTCTGTAACCGACTTCCCGGAAACCTGCAGGAGGCTTTGTGTGTTGTTCGCGTCGCGGTCCGAGGCGGAGCGGCGGAGTGGCTCTGCCCCACGCGGCCGTTTGGAAATCCAGGCTTTTTCCTTTCTGGGAAATGGAGAACATGGAGGATTATATGGGAGACTCCGGGACCCTGCCAGTGTCACTTCTGTCCATATCCCATACGTTCACCTGACAGCCCTGCTGTGTGCCTGGGAGTCCAAGGAAATAGGATTTGGTGAACAAGTAGCACTGGCTTCAGCCCAGGGGACGGAAACCGATTCTGGCTGGTTTCAGTGCCCAAAAGACTCTCCCGAGGAGATCCAGGAGTGTGTTCCAAAACTGAGGCAAGGGTCAGAGCCAGGAGGCAGTAAGGTCTCAGATCATGGCCATACAACTCCCGTCTTTCTGGTTAGAGCAGTGCCTTCAGCCTAAGGCAGCCCAAAAGGCTCTTTCTATTGGAGTTGGCCACACCCATGCCCCAGTGAGCCCTGAACGAGTTGAGAGAAAGAAACATAAGAATCAGGTAAGGTCCTTGTCCTGGGAGATAACAGCTTGGTCTCGAGAGGACGGTGGGGCTTCCAACCCTCCATTCAGTTCACCCACTGAGCGACAGAACAGCTGGACAGCTGAAGGTCTCGACCCCCAGGGGCAGTCCGCCTTCCTCGTGGGCAGAGAGAAGGACCAGGATGGGAAGTTGCATCCCAAACCATTCAGGAAAGCAAAAGTCCTCTCCTGGGCTTAGGGGTAACATGGTGAGAGGCAAGCAGGTTTGCCCTTCCTTCTGTCTCCCCAGGGCCTGAGTCCATATTTCATATTCCCAGAATCTGATCGTCCCAGCTATGATCAGGGCGTTATGTGAGGTCAGTCAACCGTGCGAGGGAGACAAACATGGCACGGGGCCACCGGGACCTATTTTTCCATATCAACGGTCCTTCCTAGAGAATGCGGCAGCTGTGGGCTGCTTCGAGTCTTTTCCAGCAGAAGAACCAAGGCAAGTGACTGCTATGGGGTAGAGAAATGAGCAGGGGTGCGTACACTTGCAGAGCGGGTGACCGTGGGAGCAAGGGGTTTACGGAAGAAGGCTCGGCTGGCGTGGGAAGCGGGGCAGGTGTGATTGGAAGAGGCTGTTCCGGTGGTGTAAGAGCGAGGGGTTCCAGGTGGCATTCTCTCCAAGTCCTTCACCTGTCCAAGGAGGCTGCGTTTATTATCGGGTTGTTCGGTTTTTGTTACTGCTGTCATTGTGGAAAGCAATGCTGTTGATCACAGCAAAGAAATATCCCAAATACTGGTAAGCCAGTGGACTTGTCAACTTAAGAGCCGCTTTTAAGGAAGAAAACTTGGAAACAGCTCCATGAGGGACCATCCGGTACAAAGGGCTGCGTGAATGGTGGCGGGTCCAGACCATGCGCTGGACAGCCCTGGGACAGCAGTGATAGGGCTGAACAACTTGCATAGCCATGTGAACGGTGTCACTTGTTTGAAGATATGTGCGTTTGGAGTGTGTGTGTGTGTGTGTGTGTGTGTGCGCGCGCGCGTGTGCGTGCATGTGTAATGTGTGGGAAAAGGAAGGAGACATCAGACCACTCATGGTAACTGCCTCTCGGAGGTGGGGCTGGGGAAATGGGGGGGTCGGTCCTCACTTTCCGCTCTAGAAACGATCGTATTTTTCTATTTGCCTAAAACAACTGGGTATTTCTCCAAGAATAAAAACATGTGTTCGTAGTAGCCTTACGTGTGCCAGAAAATTGAGACTTTGCGAACATCTCATCCCAAACCACACAATTTATCTCCTTAATTGTCTAATTGATTTTCAACGTGGTTAATCAATCTATTTCTCGTTGCACTCATAAAGTTTTATTTTCTTCAGTAGATGGGAATTGCCAGTTCATTTTTAAAAGTTCTTTATAAAACTTGTCCAATTACAAGAGTTAAGCCGATGCGTCTTTCCTTTGAGCTATCCTAAGAATTCATACCTGCCTCTGCTGAGCCCAACTCCACTTTGGTGCTATTATTCATGGCTGTAGCCATGCCCAACCCTGAAACTTCCCTCGGATCCTTGAAGAAATGACCCTGTATTCCCAGCACCCAGCACACTATTTAGATTAAATGCTTAGTAACTTCCAGTTAAATGAATGTAAAACTAATGAAGGAAAAAATTAGAATTAACTTTCTCTGGTCCAAAAACAAAAGGGTTTCTACTCAGGGGAGAAGGAAAAATAATGTATGCACAAGATGATTGGAATGCCGTTGTGAAGAGGCTGTTGTGATACTGTAGGACGGTACAATAGCTCTCACACTTTCTTGCAAATAACCAGGTAATTGATCACAGCGTTAGTTGCAGTATTAGTCAAAACTCCCTTGTTGCTACTCATGGAACATTTAATTTAGATGTCTTATGGAAAGGCGAAATTTATTAGCTCCTAGAACTCACAAAATATGAGGGGGAGATTCTGCCTTCAAGGATCACGATTAAACGGCTCGAATAAGGTTGGAAGAACTCCATCTCTTCCTTCGGGTGGTTCTGTGCCATTTTCTTTCTCAGGCTGACTTTCTCTGTGTGCTTGCAAAGGGTCACTACCAGCTCCAGATTTGTGTCCGCCCACCTCCAAGTCCAAAGGAAAGAAGGAAAACTCCTTCTTCCCAAGAGTACTAAAGGAAGTAGGTCCCAGAATTTTGAGTTTCAGTCCTGGGTGGCCTGACTTGGGTTACATGCTCATCGCAAGGTCATGGGAAGGGGAGACTCTGATGGTCTGGGCCTGAGTCACGTGACCATCCCTCTGTCACGGATAGAGTCAACCCTTCCTGAACTCCACCTGGACTGAGAGTGAGGAAGCAATGAGCACCCTCACCCACGCGCCATCTCCCCCCCCTTGACCCCCGCCCAAGGAATGATAGCCTTGGTCCAAGGGCAAGAGGGAGGGGTCACTAGGGAAGCAGAGCAACATGTGTCCATAGTTGGTGCTTGAAGCTGTCCCGGGGGGGGGTGGGTGTCCACAGTAACCTGCACTGCATGTTGGGGCAAGGTAATGCTGGGAGGAATTCACAGCCTTGTTAGATAGCGATCCCACAACCACGCTCGGCCCCCAGTTTGTGTCACGGGGCAAGATCAGCTGTTCTTTAGGGGGAAGCCATGCCCAGGATCATACACTAAATGTTCTAGCAAGACTGACAGGGAAATTGGTCAGGTCTTCTAGGCACGCGGTACTGAGATAGGAATAGAAATGACCCATGAACAGCGACGCTTTCCTCCGTGTGGATTATACACGGATTTCTTTCAGTAAATACAACACAGCACTAAATATGTATTTTCACTTCCCTATGGTTTTCTTAACATTTTCTTTTGTCTAGCTTACTTTATTAAGAAAATATGGTGTGTAATATATATAACATATAAAATATGTGTTAATTATGTTATCGGTAAGGCCTTCTGTCAACAGTGGGCTTAGCTTTTTTGGGAAGTCAAGCTATACATGGATTTTCAATAGCACAGGGATGGGCACCCCCTAGCCCCCACATCGTTCAAGGGTCAACTGTAAAGAGCCTTAAAAATGTTTATACTCTTTTACTTACTGCTTGGAATCTAGCATTCAAAAAATAAAGAGTCAAAGTATATTGAATGCTTCTTGAATAAAGATGTTCATTGCATTGTGATTTGCAATTGTCAAAAATGTTTGGAGACTGGAAATAACCAAAAGTCCTCATAAGATGATGAAATAAATTATAAAGTATGCATAGCATAATATTTTCTGCAACCCTTAAAGTGATGTCAGGAAATGATATTGGCCAATGACATTACATGGGGAAAGTGGCTGTTGAGTTTGCCCTGATCTCTTTGCTATCAGAAAAACTCATATAATTTCTTATTTTTATGATTCAATGCTTCTAAAACCATGTAATGTTTTATTAGAAAAGTAAAAATGTTATACTAGAAATTAGACCTGGCTAGTGGTTTTATGTCCAGAGACACTCTGGGAGGATTTTGAAAATGGGCCCAATTGACTGGTTTCATATGGTCCAGCTGCAGAATTTATGGCAAAGAGTAAATCCCACCCAACTTGTGGACTCGAATTAAGCTGATGATTTTCCAACTTGAGCTTGAGAGTAGATGGAACTGAACCGGCTACAATCAGAATCACCTAGAACGAGATTTGGTGTTGAACTCTGCTTATACTCAGCAGTTAGAGAATCGTGGCTTTCCATCCCAGTGGAGCTCATTTCATAAGCCATACATGTATCCCATCAGTGTATGTACACCTAAAATTTACCCGGTGTTATATGTCAACTATAATGAAGCTGGGGAGTAGGAAACATTGTGAATAATCCTGTCCAAGGCTTGTCTCAGCAATCCACTTCTTTTCTCAAATCTGAGAGTTTAGAGCCTCCCAAACCATACAACAGAACTCCTACTCCTTAAGTTAGTAGTTCAGGAGCTCTTAGTTAAGAAACAACCAATTAAAGGTGCCCTAGGGAGCCAAACACTCTTTAAAAATGCTGGAAAGTTTTGGGGACAGCTAGCATTGAGCTGTTAAAATTTACCATGTAAACTCTTGATTTTAGAAGGAAATTCTAGATCCCCACTGCGTTTTTGTTTTTGCTCCCCATGGTATTTCTGAATTGTTGGTTGGTATAAGCAACGGCTTTTGAAGCTGTCATACGAGCAAGACGATTTGCGACTGGTAGGACCTTTTATGTTTGTTATTGAAGGCGATTCAACTTGAACTCTGTGAGTGATTAAGAAAACACTCCAAAATGGTTTAAGCAAATAAGGAAAATTAAAGCCGTCATTAGCTAAAAGTCCACAGGCAAGACTGGCTTCGGGCATGGCATGATACGGTGATCCAGTACAATCGCTGGGAAACGCCTCTTCTTCTCCAGAGCTCAAGTCTCGTTGTCAGAAGATGGGCTTCATTCTCAGATGGGGCTCCCCACCCCCGACCCAAGTCCCGCTGTGGTCCTGAGACAGCTCATCTAGCCCCCAGGCCACATCTTGCAGGCTCATACCACAGGGACGCAGACCTTCCTTCTCTCGAATGTCAAACACAGGTCCCGAGCCTGGACGTGCCACCATCCCCTGGAATGGCAGACCTTTACTTGCTTCTTCTCATCAGGGCTCATCCCAGAAGTTGGCAGGGTGGCAGTCGGGGAATGGCAGTTCAAGCCAAACCCCATGGGCAAAGGATAGGTGATGGGTAGGTCCCCAAAGGAAAAGTGGGGTGCTGCTTTGCCAGAAGAAGAATGGGGGGCTGTTGGCCAAGACAAGCCAATCCTTTCTAGAAGACAGTGTAAAGGCGGGGGTTGTTACATATGAGTCTTGGGGTCCGAGCCCCTTGGGTAGTTGTTTTGAGTGTTTAAACACAGAAGAAAAATAGCCGTCAAAGTATGCATGGATTAAAGTGCATCTTCCAAAATTAACCTAACATGAGAAACAAGTGCCTATAAATGACACGCAAGAAATGCGGTACAAGCGACTCCAAACCTCAGTTGGGATTTTTTTCACCTGTAAAATGAGAACCCTATATACGCCTTAACACACTTACTGAAAAGATGAAGTACAAAATCCAGTCCCCCATGCCTGGTTAGCTGGTTGCTCAGTAAAGGTGAGTTCCCAGAGCTGCCACCTTTGTCCCCGTCTCATCGTCACACTTGACCTCCGTCGTAGAGTTTCGTGAGGTCACTGTGAAATGACATGAATGGGTGTAAATGTCAGACGTGCAATGTCTGTCTCCCCAAAGCCCGGAAACAGGACAGTCTGGAATGTACCGAGTGCCCCTTTCAGCAAGGACAGAAAACAGATTCCGTCCCCACGACTGTATGAATCGTGACAGTCTCGTGTTGGAGAGATGCCAGAGGCACAGTCACGCAGAACAGGTGCAGGCTCTGTGGGTGCGGGATACCTGCCTTGATGGGGGAGGGGGTGGCGTAGCCCCCACGACCCCTGAGCCCCAGGTGGCAGCCCAAACCTAAATGCCGTCTTGTCTGTCGTGTTTTTGCTTTATAGACTCTGGAAAATCCCAAGTATGAACTGATCATCGAGGCTCAAGACATGGCAGGACTGGATGTTGGGTTAACAGGCACAGCCACGGCGACCATCATGATCGATGACAAAAATGACCACTCGCCAAAATTCACCAAGAAAGAGGTAAACGCCCACTGCCTGCCGCCCACCACCCCAGCTGCTCTCGGCCATGGTCGCCGAGCGCTATCAATCCCGCACGCTACAGCCTCTGCCGGCTGCCGGTTTGCCAGCAGAAACCCTCCCGGTGGGAAAGGGGGCGTCGTTTTGCTCTTTCGTACTTTTTCACGTTGGTGTCTTTTGTGTGTACATAAAGCTGGAAAGAGCGCTGTGAGAACAAAAGCACTGAATCTTGTTAAAGTCCATAAGAAAATAACTTTTAATGCCAAAGTGCCATTTTCCTAGTTTTATCGGTGTTATTTAGCGCTGAGTTATGTGAGGCCCATTGTGATTTTAGCATAACAATAAGTATTTTTTTCCGGGGAGTACAGATTGAGAGGCTAGACCGAACAGCAGCGAGAAGGTAAAGCAGATTTTCTTGGCAATAACAAGGTGGCCCAGGAGCTTATAAATTATCACCAAGTTAGCTTGTCTGGAAGAGCTATTATTTATTCTCGGCTCTTGGGCTTTTATGATTATGGATCATGGTTGCTGGGCCCCATTTATTGCAACGGAGCAATGTTTGGGGCCGGGCTAGGTACACAGAATTACATTCCCTTGCTGAATCTGTGTCCAAACCAGGAAGCTATTTGCACCATGCCTCTGGTGGAAATACACCAACGCCGTGGTTTCTCTTGGGTGTCAGGGCCTGGGCCGAAGATCTGACACCCCTCTTACTGACCAAGAGCATAGGATGGGTAAGGATAGCCTTCGGCGTTGGCTGGGACTTGGCTGGTCATCCACCAGCCCCAACGGGGCTCTCCCCTGAGATTCTTTGCCTCATTCGACCGTGTGAAATGGGTTTCAGTAACCACTCGTTACCCGTGAGGGAACTTACTTTCAGCTCAGAGAATCTAATTAAGTGCTCCAAGGTCACAGGCAGAGTCAGTGACAGAACTGCGATGGGAACCCAGCCCCCAGGGAGCCAGGCAGCTAACGGCAATATTATGCTTCCTAAAAGCCACATGTCTGGGATTTGCAGTTGCTCCACATCTCCCTCTCTCTCTCTCTCCTCTCTCTCTCTCTCTCTCTCATCCCAGGGCTACTCCAGGTAGCTCAGGAAAGGAGGGCGCCCTGGCTCCCCAGTGCCCTTTCCTCCCCAGCAGCCCTGTGTGCGTGACGCCTTCAGGGTGGAAATCACCCCCTCTTCCGGGGGGGTCGTGAGCAATCTGGATTCCAACCTCCACGTGGCAGAAACCAAAATAGCAAATATGGCTTCATTCTCTTGCTTCCCATGATGTGTTCCTATGACGGCTAAAACCGAATGCCCACTGTCCCCGAGTTGCGCAAACTGGTATTCCAAAAAACTAGTTCTGCGAGTTACATCATTGCGGGGCAGGGGAAGACTTCAGGGTCAGCTAGATACGGGTGACTCGGGGTAGAAGAGAGGAAAGATTTCTTTTACCGCAACACTCCCGGGTATGTTTAAATTGCTTTACTTCTCTAAGAGGGACATGGATAGTCTGTAGGGTTTTTCAGACTTACTTGGCCCCAGGAATAATTTTTCCCCGGCCACCTCATCTTGTCTCACTCAGCAGGTGTCCTATGGGACATTCGCTGGGGATGCTCGTTTACCTGCAGAATTTCTATATCCAAAGCTATGCCCCCCAAAAATGTACTAAAGGCTTGTTTTCATATTCAATATAGACATTGTAATGAAAATAAAAATTACATAACCCCAATCTAAAATAAGGAGACCTGGCAATGTTACCGGGTATGTGAGACTAATTAGTTCAGTACAGCCCTGATTTTAGCGCCTGTGGCTCAGGAAACAAGAAGCATGTGCCTCGTCGTGAACTAAATACTGTGAGGGAGAGATTTGTGGTGTTGTTGTTGATACGACTGACTGCAAAGAAAAATTTAACTCAGAGCTTAAGAGTAAGAGACATTGAGTAGCGTCATGGAAAATATACTCACGTGTGGATATCAGCAAAAGCACAGAACTTTTCAAATGGACATTGGACAATGAGCTTGACATTCCCACAGGGCAAAAGTGATGTCTCAACTCCTACAGAGATGTAAGAAATCAAGTGAGAGGAATGCTAGCAAGTCCACGAAACTGTCCTTCTTGGGTATTGGGTGTCCCAAAGTAGTCTTTGTTCAATGTTGGATAAATGAAGTTCACAGTTAGATTTTCTAACAAATTCCTGAGAGGCTGATTTGTTGTTGAAAAGGGATTCCTATGTTTTGGAAGCCAGAATTGCCAGAGGTAGTAGGACACGGAGGGGAAGAGATGGGCTCTGGAACCAGAACTGGATTCAGATCCCACCATGGATATGAGCATGTTAACCATCTGTCATAGTCTCTTCACCCGTTGATGGAGCTGACAGTAAAACCTAGCTCGTTAGGTTCTTGTGAAGGTAAAATGAGCAGGTGATAGAAAGTATTTAGATAGTGCTGGTCGCCTACTCTTCTCTAGGGCATTGGTCAAGAGAACAGTGGTCCTATGGAGGGTGATGGTGAGGGCAAGGTTGGGATGAAGGCCGTGACAAGGGAGATGGCGGCGACCTAGATAGTGGCAGTGAGCAAAATGGTGGTGAAGTTTCTAAGATGTAAAAGGTCAACTGACATTCTTAATCCAAAGGGACATCTCTTCCCATGTTGAAAGTCTGCTGCTTTCCCCTAATGTGATCTACAAACCTGGTCATTTGAAATCAATGGTTCAGACCATAGAGTTCAAGGGGAAAAGGAACTCTGGAGGACAGGTGGCAGAATCAGTAAAATGCATCACTGTGAACAAAAGCAAAACAGGCCAAGAGAAACCTGCTAAGGGGGGAAAGAGAAGTCCTGAGGAGAGCTCAGCCCAGTGCAGTGGCCACTGGGATGTGGAAGAGGCAGGCCAATAGGATATACAACGAGCGAGAGGAAACGTGCTGCTTGTGATCTTGAAGCTGAAATAATGTTTACAGATGGAAGTTGAAGTTTAATCGTTCCAGAATGGAAGTGGTAGTCATTTGCATTTGAGGATGTCTAGAAAAATCACCCAAGATGTTGTCATATACAGGTTTCTAGCTATAGTAAGACATTTCTGAGGAAGTTCGTAGGAATATATAGTTGTTTTGTTGGTTTAATTCTTTCTGATGTGATCTTCGATCTGCAGAGATATTGATTTTGTTATCTGTTTGAAAGAGAAGTTATGTGTGGCCACAGATAAGAGCGACTGGAAATAACACTTTGTTAAAGTAGGTAGAAGTATGGTTTCTTTCACACGAGAGTGTGTGGGTGGATAGTCCCAGGCCGATGTGCTAACACCATGACATCTCCAGTGTCCCTTATTGCTCTTATCTTGCTTCTGTATCTTCTCCAAGGCTGCCTCATAGTACAATAGGGTCACTGCGGCACCAGCCATCATGCTACATCACAGGAAGAAAGAAACAGGAAATGAGAAGGACAAAGCAGGACCTGCCACATAAGTAAATGCCATTTGAAGAGCTTCCCCCAGAAACCCACACGAACTCTGCTTTCATCTCCTTAGTCTCCCTTATCTGTAAGGGAGCCCGAGACATAATTCCATCTTGACTTGGCATATTGCCGTCCTGGACAATATAAGGGCTGTTCCTGAGGAAGGAGATATTTTAAAGGTTATTTTTAAAAGTAAGTTCTTAGCACAAAGTCAGCTCGTCTGTGTGTTCCGTTGTGATTGTTTCCAGGGACTACAAGCTTGCTGAGAGGCAAGGCCACATCTCTCTTGTTCTCAGTCCCAGTCCCAGTAGGCACTCAATAATTCAGTGTTTGCTGAATGCTTCCAGAAGGTCATCTTAACATTAAAAATACGTCACCAGATAAGATGAACCAAGGTCATACTTAAGACTGATACATGAATTCGATTTTTGTCATTGACTTTTGTGAGTATTGGGGTTGGAAGCTCTTATCTCCCTGTGGAGGGTCTGCTTTGAGTTTCCTTACACAAAGATTCTACTAAATGTTAGTTTCAGACATTGAGTTTCTCTTCGTTTTTCCAATCAATTAATTTTCAGTTTTACCTTAGTATGACTATTGGTGATTTAAACTTAACAACTTGGGTTTGGTTTTTTATGGGTTTGTGGGTTTGGGGTTTTTTGTTTTTTGTTTTTTGTTTTTTGTTTTTGTTTTTGTTTTTTGGCAATTTGATGAATTCTAAGGTAAATGTTGCTAGGTTTGAGCTATGACATTACAACACCTGTAATAAAAATGGCATATAACTTAAAAGGTCCAATCCTCCAGCTGGCAGATGAGAGATCGGTAAACACTGTGATTTTCATAGAGGAGGGAAGGTAAAGGTCATGAGCAGGAGGCCGGCAAGCTGAAACTGAGCCACCGGCAGATGCTAGGATTGGGTTACCGCATGCGTGTGGAGGGTCAGTTTCCAAATCCTAAAAACCAGGGTCTCCAGAAACTTTGATGCCTTGGGAGTCTTATTTTTCTGTGGACTATGAGCTGTTATAATAAAAATATTTTATTAGTTAACTGCCTAATTAACCCTTTATCTTACACATTTGAAGGCATCCTCCATGGTCTCATCCTTATCCTTATGTAGTACCTATGTAATTTCGGTTCTATAGAAAGACAACAAAAAGTCTACTCTTGCCCCCGGTAGGGTTGATAGAAACTTGCTCTTTATGATTGAGATTTTAGAAACGTGTTTTTTCACCTTCACAACACATTTCATCATTGGAAAACTCATGTAAATTTAGAGAAGTGTTAAATTTGAGAAAATATCAGGTTTCTCATTCAAGTGTGTATCCACACACACACACACACACACACACACACATATACGATGTACACAAATATGTAGTTGTACAATTTCCAAATGCTTTTGTGTAAGTTGATGACCCTTGTTAACCATGTCATCCATGGGGGTCACCTCTGCCCTTGTTTTGAGGCATATTAAGAATTTTATATTACTTTTGGTGATGTTGACACGGCAGGTAAAATCACGAGATATTTAAATCTTTACCAATGTGTTCATCATGATTCACTCCTATTCATTTATTGGTTTATCAGGCAATCAAGGAGCTATTTTATTTCTCGTGTTAGAAATTTGCTTTTTCCTCGTAATGAACAATCTGATGCAGGATGATGTCAGGGTAACATCTACTTATTGCATTCCTTCACTTTGCCACTCTGCTTCACATTCCATTAAGTATTTTTAATAACTTTTTTAAGATATAATTCACATATCATAAAGTTCACCCTTTTAAAATGTAAAATCATTGGCTTTTAGTAGACTCACGAAGTTGTGCACCCATTACTGCTAATTCCAGAACATTCCATCACTCCAAAGAAATGCCATGCCCATTAACAGTCACTCCCCGTCCCCATTTTCCCAAAACTGGTAGCAACTATTCATCTTCCTTGTATTTCTATGCACTTGCTTATACTGTACATTTCACGTAAGTGGAGTCACGCAGGATGTGGTGTGGCCTTCTGTAACTTGCTTCTTTCACTGTGTGTTCAAGCTTCCTCCACCTTGTAGCACGTATCAGAATTCCGTTCCTTTGTATGGCTGAATAATACTCTGTTCTACGGATTTACAATGTTTTGTTTATCCATTCACCCACTGGTGGATATTTGGGCTGTTTCTGGTTTTTTGGCTATTGTGCATAGTGCTGCCATGAACCTTCATGTAGAATCCACTAAAGTTTTATCTGAATTTTCTCTCAATTCCCTAATAGTCAGAAAGGAAAGGAATATTGACCTATAGTATTGTTCCAAATTAAGAGTTTATAATTGCTTACTTATTTTATCAAATCATTCCAAATCATTCCCAAATGTCTTTCTAAATTATAATTAATATACCTAACTCAAGTTTTTATGGCCTTTATTTAAGTAAACATGTAACTTTTACATTAAAAAGTACACAAATATTGAGTGATTTTATGACTCATAAGTCAAACGCGAAACTCAGATCAGTAGAACCTGATCAGTAGCTCAGGAACTTCTTAAAATGCCTCTCACTCACCATTGCTTAAATGTGTGTTGCTTGATTCCATGTACTTAGGATCTATTAATATCTAGTTTAGTTCCACCGTGGCTGGAGACCATACTGATATGGCTATAGTCCATTGCTATTTACTGAGACTTGTTTTACAACCAGAATATGATCTGTTTTGATAAATGGCCCAAGTGCATGTAAAAGTAATGTGAAATCTACAGTTATTTAATATTTTTGTTCAAATCGTCTACATTTTGTTAATCTTTTTATGCTATCAGTTACTGAAAGGATAGATATGGCATCTATGATTATAGATATCTCTATTTCTCCTGTTAGTTGTATCTAATTTTTTTTTGTATACTTGAAGCTGTTGTTATTAACTGCTTACAAATTTAAAATTATTATATCTTTATGATGTTTTGATCTTTTATTATTGCAAAACTCACTCTCTACCTCTGGAAATGCTGTTTGCTTTAACACTTACCTCATCTGGTATTAGAATAACTTTCTTAAGGTTAGTGTCATTATGCTCCATTTTTTTCCATTCTTTCTTGTCTCAAGTTTTCTGTAACCTTACATTAAAGTGCCTTTCTTATAGGCAGAGTATATATGAGTTTTTATTTATCAGTTCTGATAATCCTAGTCTTTTTACTTGGATTATTTTGTCCACTCGCATGTAATGCCAAGACCATATACGTGAGTTTAAGTCTGCCAATTCTAATATTTACATATAACTACATATATAATATAATAATATATAATTAGAGAGAGACAGACTGTCTGTTCTTCTGTTGACTTGTTTCCCGGTTCATCAGTTCTCTCTTCTGCTATGTTTATCTATTATACCCATCTATCAAGCTCTTAATTCCACCTTTTGTACTTTAAATATAATTCCCATGAACTTATTTTATATATTAAAATTCTCTACTGCAATTTTCCATTTTATCTATTTTTTTAAATGTTTTTCTCAGAGATACTTTAAATTCAATGTCTGATAACTCCAGTATCTAGATCACTTCTAAGTCTATTTCTATTTTCAGTATTTTTCACTTCTTTTCTGGTGATGTGTTATGGTCCCTTGGCCTGCCTATAACTTTTTTTAAATGCAATTATGAATAACACATGTGAAATCTTTTTAAAGGGAATTTGGGACTCTGGCTGATGTTCTTCTCCTCAAGAAAGGATTTACTTTTACTTCCTGAAACTAATAAGCATAGAAAAAGATGATTTTAAATAAGTCTAGAATTGAGTTGGTTTATGGTTGAGTTTCAGTCTCTTCTGGGGGCTAATCTACTTCCTGGTGTTCCTTAGTCCTCAGGTGCAGCATTTCTGGGGCCCTCATTGAAAGTCTAGTATGTTTACAAGGGCTCTTCTACCTCAGAGACCCTGAATTTCAGTTGTCTGCTCAGCCCCACGAGATTATTGAAAGCTCTGCTTGGCTTTCTGGCCACTTAGCTCGTGCTTCCTGCTCAGATCCTTAGCCTCTTGTCCCTGTGCCATTATAATTTAGAAAATACTGTAAGGGTAAAATCCCATACTGGCCTCAGTGGGGTGCCTGGGTGGCTCAGTGGGTTAAAGCCTCTGCCTTTGGCATGGGTCATGATCCCAGGGTCCTGGGATCAAGCCCTGCATTGGGCTCTCTGCTCGGCAGGGAGCCTGCTTCCTCCTCTCTCTCTGCCTACTTGTGATCTCTGTCAAATAAATAAATACAATCTTAAAAAAAAAAAAAAAAAAAAAAAAAAACATTGGCCTCATAGGCTTCCCTCTCTGCACGATCCTTGACTCTCACATTCTGGCTGCCTTGGTAGTTCTCCAGTGCTTCCATATAGGTGGGAGTTTTTGTGTTAAATACATATTCTCGATTATTCTAAATTTGAGGGCCAGTCTAGGAGACGTTTTCCCCAATTACCATAAACAAAGAAATCTTTGATTTTTTTCTGCTTTTTAATCTGGACCATCAAGGAAAAACAATAGATGTGAACATGGAATTCAGTGTGGCACAAAAAGCCCCATATCTTTGTTAAAAATATGGATTAAAGAACTATCATGACATAGTTTCTCAGTGCCCACACCCTCTCTTACTATTGGCTTCAAAATCAACACCTGTCAGTGAAAAGTTGAAAAAATGTTTGCATCTCCTCCTTGATATTGATAACCAAGGTCACTCTAACTTCAAGAAAGTTGAGCTGCACAATCTGTGGCAAGCTTCCCTTTCGGAGCCCCTCGGTCTTGAACGGACATGAATACCTGGGGTTTCTTTTACTCTGGAATCTTCATTTGTTTTGGGTTGTTTGGTGGTTAGGAAATCCCTTTCTGCGCCTTCTTTTACCAAAAGGCTATTTAAAGTGAACGGATTTGTCCTGTCCGCCAGGGTTCCATGCGGTATGGTTGAGTGCTTTGAAGAAAACTCTCCTCGCTCAACTTTTACTTCCCCTAGGAGAGCCCTTTAAATTCAGGCATGCCTATGTCTTAACATTGACCATGTAATTACACATTCTGCTTGCTCAATAGAGATTAATCCAGAAAGCCAAACACCTATTTCTTACCCATTTCAATTATCCGACTCAAGTAACTTTTCTGGAAGGTGGAGTCCAAGACATTTTAACAACCAGATAAATCTTTAAAGATGATTAAATCTTATTCCAAATAGAACATCCTCCCTCTTCCCATGAAGCTTTTTATAGCTGTCATGGTGAAATATAGGAGACTTGTTTCCGTGATACTGTGAAATCACCTATCTGACAGTTTTCTAAGTGTCTGAAGCTTTAAATGAAACCAAACATACACTATTGGGATTTTTGTGCCATGCTTTGTGCGGTGATGGAGGGATTCCCAATCCATAAAGAAATAGAATATTTGGAGAAAAGAGAACAGAGTAATTTCAATGCACAGATTCCAACAATTTCCAACTACACAAACAGGAACACGACTTCTGATTACATCAGTTCCTGGTCCATCTTTGTGTGGGCCTACACGTTGCCTAAGGACTCCAGGAGCCATCTACTCGAATTGCGTTCCCAACTTCCCATCACGTAATTAACAAGGGGTTAGCTGCAAAACAGCCAATACCCACATTGAAAACACTACATGAAAGGGTGAGTTCATTGCTTTCTTCTCCTGCACCAAGGTCATAGAAAAACACGAAGTCATCAGCTAAATCTGCTAGGGTTCAAATTTCAGAAGTTCTTGAAACACCATGTCTGCAGCTGGATTTCTTGAGTAGAAGAGAGTGAAGGGAAACATTTGTACAAATACAGGCATGGTCTATAAATAGAAGCCATCATCCAAACAGAATTCTTCCAGCAAAGGAAGAGAGTGGTGTGTGCTTTCCTGAGTTTAATTGTTCACAGACAGCAGGGTGAGAAATCTTGCGTTGTGGAAAATGCCTATGCCAGTTAGAAACTGTGCGTGTGATATCAAAACATCTGGATTTTTTTAAGCAAAAAAACATAATCTGCCCCGTGGCTGGTTCTTCAAGTTGCTTGTAAAGGTAGACCAGACAGCCAGGTGATTTATTGCATTAATCACTCTTTTATAATTATATTCATGATGTGTTGATCCCCACCATCCCTGTGTGAACCTCTATGCAAATCCCGTACTTCTGCTAACCCTCTGGTTATGCTCTGAGGGTCAGTAGCAACTCAGTGGCAATGAAACCAATTTTTGACTACAGCTGACAGAGGCTCACCACCGGGCCACTCCCTAGCACAGGGGCCTCTGAAGACTTCATCCATCTGCTTCTATCAAATACAACATCGCACACTAAGAGCAACAACCACAAAGCTATCAAACATATTTTTTTTTAACTTTAAGAATATAAGATTACTCCACCTCCATAGGCAGCTTGCAGAATGAGAACTTACCTGCTCAGTAACAGAAAACCAAAGGCAACCAAAATGGCGCACATTGGAAAATGAGTGTCCAAGCCCCCACTGCACCTGGAAAATATTTTGTACTGAACCGTGTTAGAAGTAAGATCACTGGGTCTTGTATGTGGATGGTTCTAAATATCATCTACCTGGTCACAGCCTACTGTCATCTCACACTACACCTGACACCCCCGAAATGCCAGGCTTTGGCCTGTCTCAGTGCCACCATGCATTCTGTTCCTTTCTCCCTAGAATGCCTTTCTCTTCTCTTGTATCAGGAAAAGTCCGTGTTACCCTGCAATGCCCACATTATAAATCCCCAGGAAGGTTGTCGCTTCATCCTTCTTGTTCCTACACACACTAGGCATCCCCCTGCACATGATTATCACGTCACTGTGTAATCATGTACACATACAGTATCTCCCTAATACCACCGCAGTGCTGTGGTATTGGGGGGCACATCCTTTCCAACATTGCCTGTAGGGCCAAGCACAGTGATGATATCAAATGTTTAATTAGAGCTGAGTTTATTATTCATGCAGCAGAAAGCTACCATCTGCTGTGTCTCAGCTGCTCATACACTATTAAATATTATTGTATTCCATATTACATATAGCATTACACATGTGCTATTATACACTGTTGTGTAATATTCTATGATGCACTTTATTCTAGTAGGTGCATGTCGTATATGTAAATGTTTTATTCTAACACATAACATGTGACATTGATCTTCTAATCTAGTTAGGTTACTGACTCGCTTACGGTCGTTCTACCCAAAGGAGAATGTAAACTCCTCAAGAAGGGACACTGGTCTCTTTCGTTCTCTGTTCCAGCCTCAGCGCCCAGCCTGGCATGTAGAGTGTGACTAAATAAGAGGTGAACGAGGGGATAAATTAGAAATGTTTGACAGCGAGGACAGAGGCTATCAAAAACTCAAGGTGTCATGTGGTCGAGGGGACTTGTGAAAGAATCTTGTCCAACCCACTGGTTTTTGAGATAAGGGACGCCACTCAAGGCAGACAGCAGATCCCAGGTCGGTCTTGCTGTGGCAGGAAATGCTGCTGCCCATGAAGGAAATCAAGGCCCCACGGTGACACAGAAGTCACGAGCCATCCTGAGGTCTATCAGCTTTACTGTGGTTCACTGAGAGCCAAGAGGCCTGGAGCTCACTTCCTTCCCGGAGGTGAGTCAACGAATCTACCTTGACTGTAGGAAAGCCCAAATGTGCTTCTTTACCAGTCAAGGAGAAAGAGAGAGGGGGGAGGGGGGGAGAATGTTAATAAATAATGCACAAAAGGGATCCCTGGGGGAGTGGGGACAGGCTCATCTTGTGCCGTGAACTTATAAGCAAGAAGGAAAGGAAGTAGCCCACAGCTCCAGAGTTCTGTAGGGGCCCATTTTCCTAAGTGTGATCAGACAAAATAATCCAGAATTGATTTTAGTGTATTCACGTCTTTCCAAACTAAAATCTATTTCAGTTACAGACTCCATATCCATCTTCCCAGTATTGGCAGCATTTTCTTTTGCTGTTGGCCTGCCCGGATCTAAGAAGATAGGGACTGATGAGAAGGGTCTTCTCAGTGTGCCTTGGCTCAAGTGTCACACACCATAACGTTATACTGTTGCTTTTCAAAGTGTGTTCGTTCGTTCATTCACCAGTCCATCCATCAGGCATGGATTCCATGCCTCCTCTTTGCCAGGCACCGTGTTAGGTTGAGATACAGGGCAGTGAGCACAAAACAGACCCTAACCTAATGAGGTCACACTCTAGAGTGGGGACAACCAGCCAGAAAATAGCTTTGGACGGCCCCTAGTGACAAGATGGAATGGGGTGAAATCACCACAGTTGGGGACCATGTGGGCACCTACAATGACATGCAGGGAGGGCTTCTTGGAGGAAGTGACATTTATTAGTGTCCTAGGGCTGTTGTCCAAAAGCACCACACATGTGTGGCTTGAACAGCAGACATTTATTCTCTGACAGTCCTGGAAGACAGAAGTCCGAGACCAGAGTGCCTCAGGGTGGTTCCTTCTGAGGGAGAGTCTGTTCATGTGGGTCTCTTAGCTTTCTGTATTTTGCCGGAAGTCTATGGTGTTCAGGCTCATAGATCCTACCCCTGATCTCTGCCCTCAAGGGCACCTGGCCTTCTCCCGATGTGCATGTCTGGGTCCCCACACTCTCTGTCACCTGCCACCCTGGGCAGTTCAGCCAAGAGGCTGTCATTGTCACCCCCGTGCAGATGAGAAAGCTGAGGGTAAGCAAGGTGATCCCTTCCCAAAGTCATGGCGGGAGGAGGGGGACGAGATGTTGAGATTCGCTTCTCCTTTTTCCTTGCAAATTCAAAGACACATCTTTCTTTGATGGCGCAAGCCTCCCATCAGCAACGTGCAATGAGCTCTTCTCAAAGGCAAGACTGATCATTCCATCAGAAGTTCTGCCTGCCCAACCCTCCCTGGACCCACTCCTTCGTCCTATGTCATTAAATAAGCATCTAAAAGCCAATGCACACACCTGGAAGCAATGGCTTTGTACCGGGCAGGGTCTAAGAGATTTACATATGCTCCGCCGTTCACTCTTCCTGCCAGCCCCGAGCGGGTACTATTACCATCATGCCCATTTCATGGGTGTGGAGACTGAGGCTCAGAGAGCTGGAGAACATGCCCAGAGTCTACTAAGCTGTTTCTGTGCCATGAAAGGGGTAAGAGCCCACCACTCAGTGCCAGGAGACCTCATCCCCATAGCATTTCTGCCTGATTCTGCCCAGCGGTTACACCCCTATTCTTTGGTCTTGACCTTTGGTGTCCTCTACAGGGTGCCTTGCCAGGGCTGATCTTCAGAGAGTATCCATCTGGTTTTTCTCACTGCACGTGTGCCTCCAGGGCTTGCCAGAGACACGAGCATATAAACCCACACTCAGAGTGAACATTTCAAACCTCACTTCAATGCCTCCCCCCTTCCCACCCCTCCCCTGCCTGTCCATTCAAATCAGAACAGTGTTTTGGGCGAGCTCTGGATCTCACTATGGCACACACAGAAGACTTCTCTCCTGGACTGACCAAGATGAGTCTAAGCTACTCCCTCCCACTCCACCGTTTCTTCAAATTAAAAAAGGAGTGGGGGAAGGGGCGCCTGGGGGGCTCAGTGGGTTAAGCATCTGCCTTTGGCTCAGGTCATGATCCCAGGTCTGGGGATTGAGTCCTGCATCAGGCTTCCTGCTCAGCCAGGAGCCTCTCCTCTCTCTCCGTCTGCCACTCCCTCTGCCTGTGTGCTCCTGCTCTTTCTCTGTCAAATAAATAAATAAAATCTTTTTGGGAGAGGGGTTTTCATAGCCAATGAATGGGATCAGCAGCCTTGTATCTTCACTTTGATAGGTCCAGTGGCAAATATAAGAACCATGTCTTATGAGCAAAAAATAGATGAAAAATATTTTTATCCCAAAAATCACCCTTTTTGAGCTAGCAATTAACTATGTGCATATCTGGGAAGCACCGTTCTAAACGCTGTAGGCATCATGCTCATTTCTCACACTAGCCTTATGACAGAAAGACTCTCATCACCCCCATCTCATAGATAGGGAAACTGAGGCATGGGGCCGTTAAGAAACGTGCCTGAGGTTATGGTGGGGCAGGGATACCAACTTCGCTTGTCTGGGCCCAGAGCCCAGCTCCCCACCGGTACATGAGTCTCACTTTCTGAGTTTCTACATGCGGTTCTGGCTATCTGGGATTCAGAAATGAAAAAGAAGCCAGGCCCCCAGCAAGCTAGCCTTCTATTCGAGACCCCGATGACAGGTCCAAGTGCTCTCTGTTGAGCACAGCAACACTCCTGGAAAGAAATTGAGAGCCCCCCCTTTATATAAATGCACAGCACACATCTAATCTGAAATCATCCTGCGTCGCTGTCGATAGCTAACAATGGGACCAGCCGTTAGATCTCACGATTGAAATCCAGGCTTCGCTCACTGGAGAATTCGGGGAAAGGCCTATAAAGCAAGAAAAACTTTGGTTCATTAACGAGGGTCATTTTTATACTGGCCTGTCATCTCTGATAACAATTTTTAAACCTTTAAATTTATTACTGTCGTTACCGCAGTTCTGTAGTCGTTAATGAGACAATGTCCTTCCTCAAGTTCGCCAGGCCTTGTGCACTTGACATGCTCATTCTGAGTCAGTGGGGCTGCTGGTGGTCTCAGCACTTTCACTCAGCACACGTTAAGCCAACACGGTGGCACCAAATGGTTGAAACAAGATGGACAAATTCTGGTCTTCTTGCGACGTAGCGGTGGGTGGGGGGGGGGGGGACACCAAACAAGTATCACAAGAGGGGCATCGCCACAGAGAAGTCCCGAGAGCTTCAGGAACATGATGTGGTCCAGGATCTGGAAAGCTGAGGTCACAAAGTAATGTCTCCTCCTTTAAATGTTGACTTTGTTAAGTGAAGTGAAGAGAGACGGTGCCTGGGGTAGCTCACTGGGGGCGGGGCATGAAAGCAGGTGCAAAGGCTCTGAGGCACACCAGAGGCATGGGAGGGGCTGCGAGAAGAAACTGGAGCTAGCTGGCATAGCATAAGCACAGGGAGGGGCTGGAGAGGGGGCCCCCCCTCCATGAGTCTGTTCCCCCAGTGACAGTCCTCGGGCGGCCATGCACTTCCCTTAGGCAGGCTCCCTCATGTCTCGCAGCCAGAGTTAACTGGCTCTCTCTTCCGGGTGCCTCTCCAGCATTTTGCTCCTGCCCCCATCACAACATCCTTCACAGCGTGATTTGGATCAGCACTATAGGTATCCATTTCTGCCTCCTCCAGACTGGAGCACCCTGAGGGCAGACAAAGCTTCATTTGTCACAAGGGCCCCCTTTGGTCACAGAGCCATGTACACCGAGGGAGCACAAAGAATAATTGTTGCATTAAATCAGATCGGACAAACAGCACTCCTTCCCGACAGCTCTGCAAATAGGAACAGATGCCTTTGCTAATCGCCCCTGGATGCATGGTTTAACACGGGTTCAATTCGACGCTGTAGCTCTATAGATCAGAGCCAGACCCAGTTAGCTGTCTGGTTTCGAAGAGCCAAGCCCTGGCCTTCCACCCTGTGGGCCCTGGGCCCTTTTGCTCAGAGGAAAGGCTCAACAAACCCCTGCAAATTGAATTGACCACTTGTACCAGCCTCGGAGAGAAATGGTCGAAAGACCGTTTTCCTTCAGCTCGGGGAAATTGAAAAGAGAAATCAATTAGAGAGGGGCTGAGAGTAAAGGCTCGCTCTTCCTCGAGAATATCTGCTTTTAGTTCTCTGGAGTTAAAGATCTGCTTGCACTCGTTTGGTTGCTGAGGACAGAGGCCCCCTTTGAACTAACGTGAGCGTGTCTTGGTCCGCGTGGGTACCCATCCCTGGGGGAGTCTAAGGGCTTTCTGACCCCAGGCTGCCTCCAGGGCTCCGAGAGCATCATCGGAACAGTATCTAGGTGCCACCGCATCTCTCAGCCACGCTTGTCTCTCTGTGTTGGCTTTCTTCTCTGGTAGGCTGTCCCCCTCGCTCTTTTCGGCCTCGTAGGGAGCAGGTCCGCAGCCAGCCTGGCATCCCCGAGGGCGCGGCTCAGTGGCCCTGAGCTGGAACAGCCGCCTCCCCAGGCAGCCCCAGCCCCAGGGCCTGGGCGGGTCGGAGAGACAAGGTCAGGTGCCCCTGTGGGTGAGCCCGCGGGAAACGAGGCATGGGGCACGTGACTGAAGCCGACCGAGAACACAGCCCCGCAGAGCGAGACCCACCAAGGGCCTTTCCCTCCAAGCCACGGGCCACGGGAAAAATGTGACAGAGCAGGTGCACTTCGTATCCCTGGGCTCTTTTTCATTCTGCAGCTGATTTCCCCGTGCGACATATGGCTGTTTCATGCTCTCCGTCTCTGTGACCTTTCTGAGGGCGGACTGGGTGGCAGAGGCCCCAGGAATGCAGGGACACTGACTGTGAGTGGGAGGCGTGCCGACAGACGCGGAGCTGTCCCAGGGACTTGTCATGAATCACGCGACTGTCACCGTGGGGCTGAGTCCCGTGTGTGCTGGATAGCCGGTCAAGGGAGCCGGAAGGGCTTAGGGTGGAGTTGACACTGTGGAATGCCATGAGCATAAATTAAGCACCTGCTGTAAACTGGGAACTGTGTTGGGGGAGGGGGATTTAAAGATGGGTGAATCAATAGGTAATATTTAATGCAACGACTGAACACATGGTTTCTTTACCCCGGGTGGGGTGGGGTCCTCCATTCCTTCCATGTTACTCTTGTTAAACAGCTCCTTGGGTGGGGGGGGGGGGGGGGCTCATCTTCATCCTCCCTGGTCTCTTTCAAACCCTCTTGCCCCCTCTCTCTTTCTCAGCAGATGACTTTGCCCCTACTTCCATTTCAAAATAGACCCCATTGGAGGAGGCAGCCGAGCCATGCTCAAGAGTAGACTCTGGCCCCAGCTACGATCCAGAGCCCTAGAAAGATTTCTACTCATTGATCCAGTAAACTCACTTCCAGGAACGCAGACGAAGAAACTAGACACAGAACGACCAAGACATACATATAAAAACACAGTTCCCAGGAGGCCCCTGACCTGAATAGTTAGGTCCAAGTCTAGGTCCTGGTTAACCAGTGATGTTCATTGCAAAACTTTCAGGAGCCTTCTGTCTTCCTCTGCCTGGCTGGTAACCACACTCTAGGCCTACCCACGAGGAACCTGGACAGTTTGTTCATTGCCTTTACTCCATCTGTGCTCTGTCTCCACTGAAGTGTCACATCCCAGACCCCTGGCCCCTGTGACCTCTTCAGATATCATCTAGATACTGCACACTGAGGGAGAACGTCTCGACATTTCTGAGCAGAAGCTGACCTAAGACAGTAGCTAATTGCCCTCGATAGCAAGACTAGACAGAACCTCTTCACATTCTGTATTTTTTCTTTGCAAGGTTTTAGGCCGTGTCATTCTACATCCATTCGGAATTTCATGAGGGAGCAAATACAATACATTCGAGGCCATCTGGGGTCTTCCTCCCTGGGCCGTGTCACCCGTGGCCGGTCAGTACCGGTGGTTTATTCGTGCTTCTTTCCCACCTGAAAGCTCAAGGGACTGATTTGTGAAATAAATCGAAATGGCTTCCTCTGTCTAAAAAGCTTTTATGGGCTCGCTACCTATTTCTGGAGAAATTTTAATAATGCGTCTGGGTTTTGAAGTCAGCAGGAAACCCACAGTCAGGATTGTTGCATTTTCCCCAATATCAAGTGTAGGGCTCATGTGTATTAAGAAACTCAATACTCTTTGTCGAACGAGTAAATTTTCATGGAAGGGGTAATTGCTGGTCTATAAAAGTTCTCTCCCTTATGTTTCTGCTGTTGCGTAAAAATGATTTTTGTATTTGTAACCAACTAGACTCATTTCAGATGGAAATAGTAATCCATAATTGCCTGAGACAGAAAGCACCAAGCTCAAGGCAAAAATAACAAAGCCAGTTAAGCATGTTTCATACCTGCACAATTTACCCAAATAAAGATTGCCCCAAGAAGGTTTGTCAGCAGGTCTGAAAACTTCCTCATAAGATATTTAAAATATATTTTATGGTCAAGATGTTGTAGTACCCTCCCAGGACTAATACATATCTGGCCAAGAAAAAATTGCGCTTTCCCATTTACATTCCAAAGTCTGAACTTTTATTTTATAAATGAATTTTCCCTCCAATTCAGAAACCACTGGCTGCATTACAAATTTTAATGCTACTATTATAGGACCATAATTTTTAAAACCCAGGGTTCTCCAAGGGCTCCTGCAGCGTGCCATCCCTCTACTTTATTAAAATGAATGAACAGATGTACAATTTATTTCTGCCGAGCTATCATCTAAATTCATAAGCTATTTCTCATGTGTCTGAAATCCACGTTGGTTTCCCATTTTCTTTGCCTTAGAAAAAAAAAAAATACACTCCCTCATTTATCACTCTGGGGACATAAACGAGAAGTCTACTCTCCACTTCATTCACTTTGGACTAATATCCTCGACCCAATTTAAATCCCATCTCTTCAAGGCCATTCAGCGAGAGCAAGGCAGTCGAACGGCCCAGCGTCCAATTAGAAGTCTCCTCAGCCGTCCGTGTAGACGACCATTCCCCTCAGCTAGGCGAGCTGGCCCCTTAGCTACAGAGGAAGGGGCTGGCAATGGTGAGAATCTGTCGAGGTAGACAAGGTAGTCTAAGACCATCAGACTTGAACTCACTGTCCGTAACCAAGATGTATCTTAGCTTCCGTCGTTGAGAGAACCCTCAGATCACCCTTCCTGCCGAGGCACTCCCTGTTCCCTGACCGGCGGCGGGAAGCAATGCACAGATTCAGCTCGTGTTACCGGGCATTCAGCCAAGCTCTGAAGACCCACACGTTCATCCCAGATCTGCCTGAGAGCCCGGCACTGCCATTTCTTTCTGGCTGTGTGAGCGTAGACGTATGACTTAGCCTCTCTGAGATCCGGTTTCTTTATTAGTAAAATGGAGATAAATGGACTCACCTAGCAGTCAAGATTAAATAGAGCATTTTATTGTCGGGTATAATATACGGCAAGCAGAGTGCCTGGCATGTGGCTCGATAAAGGGGCCATTGTGATGATGATGGCATCCCAGAGACCCATCCCTGCCCAGGTGACATGTGGCCTGAAATGACAGAGCACACCTGCCCTTGTCTGTCTTGCGTTTGCTGGCGCGGTTCAGGGGGAAGGAAGGCAGGCGTTTTGTGGCCACCCAGTGCGATCAGGGAAGCGGAGTTGGAAAGGCTGCAGAATGAAGCTCTCAGGTTATCTGACAGAATTCTGCTCCCTGGAAAACTCTATTTATGAGACTCCGCAGTAACTGGGCAGTAAAACGTGCCTGCGCTTCGGGGCTGGCATGGAAATCTGCCCGGCCTCCGGGAATGCCATCTCAGGTCCAGGACTTCGTAAGATCCTGAGCGTGCTTGGGTGTTCTTTTGTTTCATTTTGCTGTGCTTTCCGTGGCCCCGTTGCTTGGAGGAAGACATCACGTTAACCTCATCTGCCTGAGCTCGAGGACCGTGCTGTTCGTGCCGGACTCGGCTTGTCTTGTTCCCAGGGACTGTTCCGGCGGGGGAAAGGCAGGTTCCGCCGGTGTCTGGGCGACGGGCATAAAAATGACAGAGTTCTTTCATTTAGCGGACACGTAGCTTCGCGTGGACGGTGTGGACAGGGCAGGGTCCCCGATCGGCAGTGACGCTCTGGGAGGGAAGGGAAGGGGAAAGGCACATCGACGTGGGCCGCGAGATGGCCTTTCGGCGGCGTTCGCGCAATAAAACACGCGCAGGGGAGCCCGCCGAGTGACCCGGAACGGCTCCTGGCAGAATTCGGTCTCTGCGTTTGTCAAGAGCCCCCCGTTGAAGCAGCTTTGTGGCCACTGATGACTTTGTGGGCTGTCGCGGGAGATGGGGCCCCGGGCGATCCCTTCATCTCTGCTTGATCAAACCGGGGGTCAAGGTCATGGTTCCCAGACATCCCCTTTCCACACACACCACCCCCCTGCAAAAAGAAGATTTAAAAGTATCGTTCACCAGCCGGGCAGAGTCCGAGGCGAAGCTGTCCATAAGACAAGGCTGCTTTGGGGCTTTGAAATTCCAGCAAGGGCACCAGTGCCGCTGACGGGAACGTGACGGTCGGAGAGTACAGGATTTTAAAACTCAACAAACCCAATTACTCCCACCCTTGGCATCTCCTGAGATGGAATCCAAGGAGGAGACGAGGCAGGGGAGGGGTTTGACGCGCGCCGGCTCCAGCTGTCTCTGTGTTTGCACCGTCAGGTCGACCAGAAGGACTAATTTGATCCCTGGAGAGTCCCAGTTTCGTCCCTGAGTCTTCTTCACAGGGCGGGTGGGGCGACGTGTGGGGGTGGCTTGGGTCCAGGGGACTCTCGGCTCCAGTGCCATCTCTGTCACCCTGGCCAGCCCTTGGCTGTGACGCGTGCCTCATAATTCCTGTGGCCTTGTGTCCTTGCCTGTGAAATGGGGGTGTTGGTGACAACGGCCAGCGGCTCTGTGCAGGCCGGTGTGCAGAGCGTGGGGTAGGCGCTGCTACTCCTTCCTGTTCACAGACGAGGAACATGGGGCTTAGATGGGTCCGGAGAGGTGCCCCCTTGGAGCGGGTCTGTCGTGCGGCTGGCCCTCCATCAGAAACTACAAATTGTCCTCAAGGCCGGCCACGGATGGTGACATTTTGTCACCTCTGAACTCACATTACTGACACTGAATGGGGCGAGCCCATCGCTCTTGGCGGAATAAAGGCTCCACCTGAGTTAACTATGTGGGCCCAGGATCCTAGAATTGTCCCATTGTGTCTGTTGGTTCCGGGCGTCCAAAAATACCCCCTCCCTGCTTTCACTGTGGAAAATCATGTCTGAAAAGCGTGGCTTTGAACGTGGTGATGCGTAGTCTTCTAAAACGCCAAGCTACCCAGATTAGGAAAGGCCATTTTAATGTTACATGGGGCAGCTTCTTATAAGGGTCCATTTCTCCACTGACAGAGTTTAGTTTCTCTGTTGTTAGCATTTTACTTACTCAGAGGGAGATGGGGTCTTGCTGAACTCCTTGATCCTGGGAGACATTTAGTAGCATTTTGAAGTACCTTCTCTCTCTCTCCCTCTCTCAACTAAAAACCGTTGCCACCCAAAATGGGGTGCACTTGGAATGAGGGTGCTGGCCTGTGCCATGGGATTCTGCCATGAGCAGTTTGGTCCCCCTCCACACTGACAGCAGAATCGACCCCGTAACGCCAAAATGCATATGTTCAGGCTTACATAGAAAAGCGATTTACTCTAACTTTTCTTTGTTTGTTTTACTGTTTTCTTTTATTTTTCTTCTTTTTTTTTTTACATTTTTTTAATTTTTCGTTTTTAAATGATTACAGACACATAAGACGTTGCAGAAACAGTATGTAGAGACCCTTGACCCCTTCCCTCGGCTCCCCGACTGGTGATGTCTCCTATAACCATAGAGTAATACCGAGACCAGGTGGACCCAGAACAATGCTGTCAACCAGAGCTGAGCCGGTTTCCACCAGTGTGGGGGGAGGACAGGGGGGGTTCTCTGCGCCGATCGCACGTAGAGATTTAGGTTATCAGCTCCACCACCAGGATACGCCTCCATGCTCATAAGTGTCAAGAGTACCTCTTAGAACTCCATAATAGTTGTACTTACCTTCCCCCCACACCCGGCCGTGTCCCCTGGTCACCACCAGTCTGTCCCACGGATGGTCTATGAGTGGAATCAGACACTGTGTAACTCTCTTGAGAGTGAAGTTCCTCACGAAGCAGAGTGCCCTCGAGAGCCTTCCACCAAAGTTTGTCTAACCGTTCACCCACCAAGGGCCATCGGGCCAGTTTCTAATTGAAGCCATTGCAAACAAACAAAGTTGCTGCAAACATTCGTGTGCAGGTCATTTTCCTTAGGTAAATGCCCAAGACCTGAATGCTGGATCGCCTGTTAGGTGCCCATTAGTTTTGGGTTTTATTTTAGCTTCTTTTTTTTTTAAGACTTATTTCATTTATTTGAGAGAGAGAGAGAATACGAGAGTGGGGGAGGGGTAGAGGGAGAGAAGCAGACTCCCCTGGAGCACGGAGCCTGATGCAGGGCTCAGTCTGATGACCCTGAGATCCTGACCTGAGCTGAAACCAAGAGCCGGGTGCTCAGCAGACTGAGCCATCCGGGCACCCCAGGTCCATGTTAGGTTTTGTTTGTTTGTTTTTTTAAAGATTTTATTTATTTATTTATTTGACAGAGACAGAGATCACAGGCAGGCAGAGAGGCAGGCAGAGAGGGAGAGGGGCAAGCAGGCTCCCTGCTGAGCAGAGAGCCCGATGCGGGGTCCGATCCCAGGACCTGATCATGACCTGAGCCGAAGGCAGAGACTTAACCCATTGAACCACCCAGGTGTCCCCACACTGTCTTGATCCTTGCAGCCACACACCAGGTGACACTTAGCATCCTGGACAGCGGCTCCTCCCACATCATTCTGCTTTTTCTAGAATGTTCCTGAAAACGACTTACTTTTCAATGCACTTTGAACTCACTAGCACTATATCCCCTCCAACATGTTTTTTCTGACTAAAACATAATTGATTTCCATTGTTTAAAAAAAAAAAAACGGCGTTTAACTATCACACGTGCATATAGTATAAAAAGCCAGCATGTCTCCACTCACCGGAGCGGTGACCCCTGTTCACGTGTCGGTCAACTTCTGCAGGTGCCTCCTCCTCCCCTCTCTCCAGTCTTAACTTTTGACTCGCAGAAACAGCATCCCATGATGCATGCCCTGTGTTGTCATTTTATGAGGATTTTTTTCCCCCTCTTTCCTTTTCTGTAAAATGGGAGAAGCGACGTTCCTCATCTCCTCGGGCAGGGGTGAGGCTGTGCTGCCGCACAGAGCATGGGGAGCCCCGCCCTTGAGGGCGACACCACCCTCCCTCGGGAAATACCCCCCCCCTGTCGTCGTCGTGGTTGCTGTGACCTTTTTTTTGGTCTTCTCCTTTGGCTTTTGCTACCTGCTTTGGTACCTGCTTTGGATCCTGGCCTTTCTTAGTGGCAGCAGAAGGCAGAGAAACCCTCACGAACGTTTAGCAATCCGAGGCAGCTCACAGAAGCCTTCTGGAGGCTGGGTTCCTCCCTCGCCCTGGTTCCTTCTGGCTGGAATGCCGCAGACACGGGGTCTCTCAGCTTCTTGGTTTGCTCACACGAGGGGCGACTTGGAGCGTGTCGCCAGCATCCCAGAGTTCTCGCAGCCTGGATTCAAGTGATCCCGCATGACCTCATCCTTAGTCCACAGCACGGCCGCTCATTCACACACACCCCAACAAGTCTCCCTAGACCCTCTGCTAAGTGGGAGTCCCACAGAGAGATGTCACCCTTCCCCTGGGGACTGGTTGCCAAGCCTCCGTAGGGCCTGTCATTTTCATACCTTTCACCTGTGGGGGGCCCTTTAACCAGGGCCACGGGGAGCAGAACCCGCCCGCAGCCCTGCCACCCACCCACCCAGCAGTCCCGTGAGCTCCAACCGTGCTCTTGGCTTCTACCGTCCAGGAACGAACAATCTCAGCTCTGCCTTCAGATGTGCCCCTGGAGCGGCCCGTGTTCTCGCAATTTCACTAACTTAGCCCGTTTTATTTCTCCTAAGTAAACCCAAGGTTGCCGGCATCCTCCAATGCAGTAGATTTCCTTCTGATCGATATTGCGGAGCGGTTAGCTCCCTCATTCATTCTGATGCCGCTGTATCCTGTTCTGTTCCACAGGCAGCCCAGCCCACACAGTCTGACCGACCCCCTGTTGATGGACATTTTGGTGGTCCCTGGCTTTCCCTTTTATGAACATCACAGCAATTAAAATGACTGAATGTGTATCGTTGTGCACATACATGAAGGTTTTTATATGATAAACCCTCACAAGTGAAATGCTTGGTCCAAAAGCTGTGAGCTTTTTGTTTTGTTTTGTTTGGGGCTTTTTTTTTTTCTCTCTCTCATATGAGCATTTTAAATTGCACCGTATGATCCTTTTTTGAATATGGTCAAAGTCCCTTCAAATTTCCTTCCCCTTCTCATCCTATGAGCCTCACTGGTTTCTGTACTCGCGCGGATTTCTCCCGGATCGTGGAGGAAGGCCCGCCCCACTGTGAGTGGCCTCCCGCCGGAACACAGAGGACAAGGGTCATGGTCCGGGAGGCTCCCGGCACTGGGGCGCAGAGCAGAGGTAGAATGGTGGACCCGTGCAAGGGCTCGCATACACAATGGGGCCGCAGAGAAGTGGGATCCCAGGGCCACACTGGGCAGACGGGGACGCATATGCCCCATGCTCTGTGGGCTTGGACTTGAACCTGCAGCAGAGCTTCTAAGAGGAGCCGAGGAAAGTCAAGGTGTGGAAGGAACCAGCGGGAGCAGGTGAGGGATGCCTCACAGCTCACTGCTCAGCTGGGATCCAGGAGCTAATACCATGTGGAGGGAGCTGGGTGTTCTGGGCCCTTCTGTCTGGACCCCCACCTGTAGAAGACCCGCCCTTGAACCCAACTGTATCCCTGACTTCCTTCCATGCCCCATGTGCCCCAGCCCTCTCCCCAGTCCTCTCGCCATCCCTGAGCTACCCTATATCGAAGTACCCTAACCCAGGTGTGGCTTCCTGAGCAAAGCTCTGTGGGGAGGTCCCCCTGGGTGATGGACAGTCACCCGCACTTGCCCTGTTGCAGTCCTGGACCACCAGAAGCAGCGGCCGTATAGAACTCGCTCGTCCGTGCAGGTGGCCTGTTGGTGGTGACACAGTAGAGGCATGTGGGGTCTGGGAAGGGGCGACAAAAACAGAAGGAGACAAAAAAAAAAAAAAAAAAAAAAAAACAGGAAACGGCTTCATTTCCTATAAACTCAGCACAGCCTTGGTGTGCCTGGACAATGAGGGTAACAAAAGAGTCAAAAGGACCCTCCCCTCATCCCATGCAAGAAAAAGGGAGGGGAACATTGAGTTGAAATTCGTGGGGCCGTTCCTTTGAAACCGGATGGCAGGTCCCTTCCTGTCTTTAACCCCAGCCACACCACCCGCGGGCATGCCCATGGCTGTCCCGCTTGCCCGCGAGAGGAGACCTGGCACTGTACAGATGGGGACAGTGAGGCTGATGGTGTGACTTGCTCGCACCGGTCACTTGGGGATGCGGGAACTTCTGCGAAAGCCCCCAGGAAGGAGTAGCGCATAGACTCCAGGCTCGGACAGCCCCGAGTGCGAATTCTGTCTCTGCACTTCCCAGCCCAGAAACGGGTCTTTAAGGCTCAGAGTGGAACCCACCTCGCGGGGTGAGCAGTCAGCCCACAACTCAAGACAGCGGACCCATGGTAGCTTTCGTTGTTACGCTCTGCTCAGCATCATTTTCCCGCCGTTCGTCAGCGGGGCATGGATTTCTTGCAAAAGCTGATAGACTTGCCCCATTTGAGTTTGCCTCCTTCAGCCCAGTCCCCCTCCTGCAGCCTGTTCCCCAGATCTCGAGCCATGCAACACCCCCTCCCCCACCGCCACGTCCCCGGTGGCCTCTTATCCAGATGCGTGTTATGTCAGAGGAAGGCAGTACCCCCCTGACATGGTCACCAGCTTGTGAGCTGAACAACTCGCTGGCCTCCATCCTTCCCTGTTCTTTTGTTCCCGGGAGGGCGTGGAGGGGTGCGCGCCACCATGTGACTTCAGGCCTCCTGTCTTCCTTTGGGGCAGAAATGACATTACCCTTCCTCCCACACGCCAAGTGCAGACTGTGGAAGGTTGCTTGCACGTTCCGGGTGGAAGCTCACTTCTGTGATTAGCCCGGGGAGGCTTCTCCTCTTCTGCTGCGCTGCCATAGCAACGACTCTCAACTTGACCCACTTTGGCGACACTCCCTTCCTGCAGCGGTGCGTGTGCCCGTGCGCGTGTGCCTGCGCGCGTCACACCAAGTCCCTTCTGAGCCTCCCCAAAGCTGAACCGTCAAGGGACCGTGTTCCATTAGGAAGTTGCCGTTCTTGACAGAGGAATGGCAGTCGTGGGTTTTGCCATGTTCAGGGATCTCTGGAAGGTGGGCCCCCAGGATGGCCTGTCTTGTCCCCCTCACCTGTGACATGCGAAGAAAAGCGCCACCCACGGTGGTGAGCATTGGCAAGCTGATGTTTCTGCTGCACGGCCGAGAGGGGCGCTAGAGCCAAAAAGGAAGTGATTTGGGGGCCCAGAAAGGGAGCCACCCCCATTTCTGCCAGGGTCCCTGTTCCCCGGCCAAGGGCAGGCCACCGTCTGAGACACGTCACGGACACGAAGTTCATATAAGGTGCGCAGTGAGGCTCCCCACCACAAATTTTGGTTGACTCCCCCATTCACGACCGATATTATCTCAAGGAGTAGTTTGGGTTCAGAACTGTAACGGCAACAAATTAACGGGTGGTGGGGACCCTGGAAGCCTGCACCTGGGAAGGACCTTGGAAGGAAGACACAGATGCCGTCCCCTAGACATTAGCTCACACCAGCCTGGCCGGGTGCTGTTGGACTCACTCGTGGATTTTCCCTACAAGAAGCCTGAGAGCAAATGGCACTCCCAGGGCCGTGAGAGCCCTGGGGTCTCAGGGAGACTTCTAAGGGAGACTCAGGGAGACTTTTGGGTGGGGGAGGCTGGGGGTCCGGGTCCAAATTTGCCTAACGCGAGGATTTTAGAAACTGTTGCAAAAAGATTCGACTTCATGGTCGTGACTAGGGGCAACACCAGGGCCCAGGACGTGCCAGTGTCTTTCCTGGGGGGTGACAGCAGTCACTGTCACCCTCCATCCTGGGCTTCGCCACCCATCCTGGCTCTCCAACTGATCCTGGCTCTCGGTGTGCCCTGCTGTTGCTGGAAGTGATCAGACGGGTAGGCTAGAACCCGGGTTTCTATTGATATGGAAATTTGTGTTCTCCTGGACTACCAACAAAGGCCCCTGGGAATGCTGAGAAAAGGCAGGAACACAGCTCTGGATTTGCCCAAGTTTTCTTATTTAAAAAAAGCAACATGTTGACTTTAAGCCACGCCTCCCCCCATCTTCCGCTCTCCCTCCCCCTCTGCGCACTGCTGCTGTCTCTTGCTGCCTTCCTCCTCCCCGCCTCCCCCTCCCTCCTCCTCCCTCTCCGCCTCCATCTCCCCCTATTTTTGTGTCTGTCTGTCTGTCTCTCTCCCCTCTCTCCCCCTTAGCTTCTCTCCGACCCAGGCTCTCTCCGCGCCACTGTCCCACCCTGTCACTTGGCAGAGAAAAGTCAAGCTGAAAATGGCACCTTTCCTCAAAATCCTTGGACTCTCTGAGACGTCCTGTTTTCCCTATTCAAATCCCAGCCCCGTTCCCCTCCTCACCACCCCCTGCGCCCGTCAGGTGTCAGGTGCGACATCCCAGGTAGCTAGAGCCACACCGGGAGGGGCCCCGTTTTGTCAGGGGTGAGGGTCCCGGCCCCTGTTTAACAGACCCAATACGAATTCTTAAACAGGATGTTTTCTCCATTCCTTACATCTCAACATTGACCAGTTACATTGTTCCTTGATTGCAAACCCACGACCAACGCTTACTTCCACGGTCCGCAGCCCTCCCAGCAAATGTGGATATAGTGCTCCGGCCCAACTGCGCAGTGGAGGGGGAGGGGAGGAAAGGCAGGCCCCTCTTGGGGGGCGGCGCGGAGCAGAGCTGAGGCTGCTCCTTCTTTGTTGTGCTGCTTGGGTCTCCAACGCGTTTACAGACTTGAGAGGAGGGTAAAGGAGATGGAACAAGCCTGAGGAGGAGCTGGGGGTGCTCCCCCGTCTCCGGAGGGAGCCGAGCCCTCCAGCCAGAGCACGGAGGGCACCAAGAGAGGATGCTGAAGGAGGACTACGAAGTTCACGGCCACCAGGTCCCTAGTCTCTCTGGCTTCCAGGGAGCACAGCTGTGGGCGGAAGGGCTTGGGAGCAACTTCTCAGTTGGACCAGGCGGCAGTAGGTTCTGGAAACCAGCCAGCCTGACTCAGCTCCCTGTCACCTAGGTTCTGATGCTGGAGGTCTAGGGAGCGGCCCCGACTCTGCATTTTTAACCAGCTCCCGGGTGATGCCCAGGCACCTGGCCCAAGGCTCACACTTCCAGTCGACAGGGTTTCAGGAGCGGGGGAAAGCCCTGGGCCGCGGGCCATAATCGCTCGTTGCTGCGTCAGCGGGAGTCTGAGGACAGCTTCAACTGGACCAAGTGGAAAATGGCCCTCATTTTCTGGGCCCCCCCGGAGAACGCCCCTCGGGGGGGCAGGACCGTCCCGTGGCAGGCCCGCCCGTCCTTCCTTATGGCACAGCTACCACCCGGAGTCTGTGTGTGGTGCCGGGAGGCCCCTGGCCGCACACGGGCGTGGAGCGTGTGATTGAAAAGCAAGAGGCGGGCGCATGTCAGGAAGAAGAGAAAGCAAGAAAAACTACCTTTCTTCTTTTATAAAAGGGATTATCCGTCACTAATTCAGAAATTGTAGAGCAATGAAAACTGCATCAATAATTTTCATAATAATTATAGTCTCCGGTTTTACCCTTGAATGTGTTCCTGGCAATGTCTGATTCAGTTACTCCAGAAAATGTTATTGTGCTATTTCCGCGTTTTTCTCTGAGACTTCAGTCTGGGGCCAATGTGATGACAAATCTTGTCTTGGGGGACTGGTGGGCTGCCTTTTAGAGGTGGATGGTCCTAGGGGACCCCTGGCCTGGTTGAGTTGGATGAGTGATTCTCAGCCAGGGAGGAGTTCACACACGTGCGCACACACCCCACGGGACGTCTGGCAGCGTCTGGATTTTGATGGTTGCGGTGTGGGCGCTCCTGGCATCCAGTGGGCAGAGGCCCAGGGGCTGCTGAGTGCCCCCCCCCACGCCAAACAAATCATTATCCAACCCAAAATGTCAATAGTATTGCAGTTGAGAAACCATAAGTTAGGTTGAAAATATGATCGGGGGTACCTGGGTGGCTCAGTCGTTTAAGCATCTGCCTTCGGCTCAGGTCATGATCCTGGGGTCCTGGGACCGAGTCCCGTATCGGGGTCCCTGCTCATCGAGGAACCTGCTTCTCCCTCTCCCTCTGCCTGCCACTCCCCCTGCTTGTGTGCTCTCTCTCTTGCTCTCCCTCTCTCTGTCAAACAAATAAAATCTTTAAAAAAAGAAAGAAAGAAAATACAATCAGGAAAAAAAGATACTTCTGATTCTCAGTGGCACCAACTCTAAGCAGTTTATGTGAAAGGGAACTTTATATTGAAATACAATTGAGCAAATCTAGGCTACTGTAACCAAAAATCTCCCCAAAGAGCCAAGTTAATTTCTTTGCTCACGTTCCTTACGACCACGTGCAGGGTAACAAACTTCATTTCTTTGCTCATTTCATCTGTGTTCATTGTATGTAACAGGGACCACACGCTGCTATGCGTCAGGCACGCCTCTAAGCCTTTATAAATATTCTCACTTTATCATCGTTACAACCCAAGGAGATTACGTACCCTTCTTATTTTCATTTTGCAGATGAGAAAATCAAGACACAGAGAGGTTGTTTCTTGACCAAAGTCACACAGCCAACAGATGATAGAGCTCTCTGTGGCATTAAACGTGAGACACTTTGCTCGTTTGTCTCTGTCAGTGTGAGGGAAGGCCATCGGGCACCCTTGTCCCCACACAGGCTTCTGTTGTCCCTCCATCCTGTATCAGAGCAGGGAAAGGACAGGGAATCACTTTCCTCATCCTGCATCTCTCATCGGGGCTGATTCCCAAGGGAATGATTCCCATCTATCTCTTCTCCCTGTGGGACCGCGATGTTCTCCGAAACTCCATAAGCCACCTCTGGGAAGAAATGTGTGGATATGCCGATGGGAATTACAGCTGGGCCCCTGGGGTCTATGTGAAGCACGAATCAATGGTCCAGACATAGACGATGGATAGAGAGCAGTTGCTTCTGACTTAAGACATTTGGGATTTAAATATAAATTAGAAGCTGTAAGTCAATTCCACGTATGAATTTGTACAAATCCCTTGTAATGAAAGCAGACGGTTTCTCTTGTCCTAATTTGTGCTGAGGTGTTAGCATCAGGAGCCTAACCAAGCGTGTCGATTTTCCCACAGCTCGGGAGATTAAAGACATACATTGTCTGGTTAGCACTGGCCGCAGGTGGCTTGTCGGAAGGAAGGCTTGCTCTCCACGAGCTCCAGGGGTCTGTGTCGTGTCTCTGTTACCCTGTGAAGGACCCCGTGCAAAGTGGGAAAGAGGAGGCTGCTTCGAGTGGGTTGGCCAAAGGATTTGAAAGTGACAGGGCCCACATGGATACTTCTCCCTTCCCAAACTTAATACCATTCAATGGGGGAGGCCTTATCTCAAGTATAGCCTCTCTGCACCCAAGGGACCAGGCGGTTCTGGAAGCCAGCCAACAGGACACAGCCCCGTGTGTTTGAAAGGGGGTGCGTAAGATCTACATGCATGTTGACAAGTGACTTCAGTCCACACCCCTGCCAACATGGAGTCAGCACACGTCCCAGCTCCTCCACATCTAGCTGTCTACCTGGGAGAAGGAAAACCCAAGTCCACGCCAGACCTTGTACGTGAACATTCACGGCAGCATTAGTCATCATGGCCAGAAAGAGGGAATAACCCACGTGTTGATCAGGGGACAAAGGGGTCTACAAACTGTGGTCTGTCCGTACAGTGGGGTAGCATTCATCCATAAAAAGGAACGGAGTCCTGATGTCTGCTGCGACACGGACAAGCCTTGAAAGCACTCAGCTCAGTGCAAGAAGCCAGACCCACAAGGCCACCTGTCACGTGATTCCATTTGCACAAAATGTAAGGGCAAATCCGTGGCGGTAGCAGATTCGTAGCTGTTAGGGGCCAGATGGAGGAGAATGGGCTAACTACTAATGGGCTCCAGATTCCTGTTCGAGACGCTGAAAACCACAACCTTCAGGCCCTAGCCCTGTGATCTCATTGGCAAATCTATGTATTCCACTGCTCCCCTTAGCACCTCTGATGACCCCTGTAGAGCCGAGTGTAGAAGGAAGAGTTCTCAAGGTTCTCCACCAGTGGTGTCCTCTGACTCCCACAATGGTGTCTTCATCTGTTAGGACCCTGAGTGAGCTGGAGGGGATCATGAAGCTCTTCTTAACCCCTGATCATAATGCCAGGAGGGGACCTGAGAGTCATCTCAAGCAGCTGTGCCCAGTGAGATCATGTGGGGGACCTTTGAGACATATCAATGCCGGGGCTTCACCCAAGGAAATCCTGTGAATGCGGGCCCCCAGGTCATCCACCATTTCTAAGGGTTTGTAAGCAATTCTGATATGTAATGAGTGTTAAGAACCTTGTGCTCTAGTCCAACGCCCTACCTATCAGAGAGTCAGACAGGGACTCAGAGACATTATAAGATCTACCCACGAATTCGAGGTAGGCCCAAAAGCGCCCCCACTTCCCCAAAGTTTCCACGCTTACAAATTTGCAGAATTGCATCAACCCAATCCCAAAGCCTTTGGAGCCCACCATGCTGCTGCTCCTAAAAAAGAAAAGTCATTCTTCATCCAGATTCCAGTGTCTGCGGTTGGATGCACATCTCCACAGAAAATCTCTCTTCTTCTCAAAATTAAACTTTCCAATTATCTCGTCAGATGTATGAATGCGTTTTGCTTTCTCTCATTTTTTTAAAGAGAGAAACTCTAGTGAGGAAGAGATGCTCCTGTCAGATGGAGTAATGTGTCCACACCTGGCATTCAGAAAAGGAAGGATGTGGGCCTCTTGGCTCCTTGATTTTAATTTTCTCTCTTTATCTGATGTAATATTTGTTATGCAAATTCCCAAAGGCAATGATGTGCAAACTTCTTTTTACAGCAAAACATTTTTTTTTTTTCAGGCAAAATCTTGAGCAGAAACTCTAACTCCAAACAGACCAAACATGATGCAGGTTGTTTAAGTCTTACTGTTTCAGGGGTTGGGGGTGGGGGCTGACCCATTGGAAGGACCCCCGTACCATCCCTCAAACGTCCTTGATTTCCAGGAACACAGTTTGACAACCACCCCTCCACTGCGTTAGTTTCCGGTCGGTCTTCAGTGGCTTTGTGTCCCCGTCATTTTGTTCCGTGGAGGAAAAGGCACATTTTGTTACGCGAGCATCTTCTTCCTGAAAACTCACTGCTTCCCTCGCACGCATGGGTGTGTGCGTTTGGCAGATTGGAGGGGCGGCCGCAAGCAAGATCACGGAGGCGCGGGGAAGAAATGGGCATTAGCAGGTGCCTTGCCGGGCCCCCAGAGAGCAGGCCTGGCTGGGCATCGTCCTTGAAAGTCATTGACTCACGGGGTGCCAGGGTGGCTCAGTGGGTTAAAGCCTCTGCCTTCAGCTCAGGTCATGATCTCAGGGTCCTGGAATCAAGCCCCACATCGGGCTCTCTGCTCAGCCAGGAGCCTGCTTCCCCCTCTCTCTCTCTGCCTGCCTCTCTGCCTACTCGTGATCTCTGTCTGTCAAGTAAATAAATAAAATCTTTAAAAAAAAAAAAAAAAGTCATTGGCTCAGCCCCTCCAATGTGCTGCAATGCGAGGCAGCTCCTTATGGGGAATGTGTCGACACAGAGACGTGTGCACGGGACGGGAAAGGAGACCGACCCCCGCCGGAGGGCGCAGTCTCCCTCCCGGACCACTGGCCCATCGCCCTGCCCCTGTACAGCCAGAAAGCTGGGGACGCTCGGTCCTTCCTCCTGATAGAAGGGGACCCACAGACGGCAGCCCCCCCAGGCACGGAGCTTTCCTTCCAGCCCGGGGCTTCTCTGGGGGGTTGGGTCACACCAACCTGGGGGATCTTTGCCTTGCCCCCACCCCCAGATCGAGAACCACATTGCCTGGGATGCCAGGGAAGCTTGGAGACTGCTCTTGGCTCGGTTGTTGGGCTGCTGGTCTCTTATCATTGTTGAACCATTTACACTTCTTCTCTGGCCTGAACGTTGAACTGAGAAAACGCTGCCAACACGGGGGGGGGGGGGGGGGTGTCTACAAAGTCCCTTTATAGCTGTCCTTTCCCAGAGCGGGTAGGTACTCTCTCTCTCTATAACAGAGAGAACATGCAAATGCTTTTATCAAAGTATCTGGCACAAAAGAAAAACAGTAATTATCAGAAGAAATTAATGTTAGTTGGATCAAGAAAGGACTTTGATTATGTTTTCTTAAAAAGAGCCTTTATCTTTTAGAGCCACGCAGTGACATATTTACAGATACAATGATACGTCTGGGATTTGTTCCAGATGATACGGGAATGAGGAGACGAGAGTGTGTAGCTGAAGCACAGGGGGGCACGAGCTGAAAATCTCTGAAGCCTGATGGTGGGCACGAGGGGCTCTTTATTCTGGCTGCTTTTATCAATGTTTGAAATTCTCCGTAGCAAAGGGAAAAAAGATCCTTGAGGAGACATCTGTGGACCCAAATCTTCATCAAAAAGGCCACATTTACTTGCTGAGAATGGCAGACATCCGCCAGAGCCGGTTTCCTCAGGGCTGCATTAGGAGCAGAAGAAACCCACACAAAGTGGCTGGTGAAGCCATTGTTGACAGGCCCAGAAGCATCCAGCAGACAAGAGGTGTAGGGAACCTCCTGGGCATGGAGTTGGGGCTGGAAAACCAGTGGGAGACCAATGATTCCCCATCTGTCTTTTGTCTTTTGAGTGCTCTGGGAGCTCTCCATTCTTCTCTCATTGTGTCCATTCTTTTGCCTCTCCCTGCATCTAGTCATCAGTATCCGAGGGACAAAAAAATAAAAAAGTCCCCCCATGCTCAGCTACTCAGAAACTTAGGATCTCTGATTATAACCTCTATTTCTCTGAGTTCACACTCGTAGAGAATCACCTTGATTGTTCCTGTGGTCACCTGTGAGTCAGGCACACTCTTGGGTCCATTCAGCTCTGGCCAAGGAAGCTGGGATCCCATGACACAAACGGCCTCCTAGAGCAGTCTTCTCAGCAGGGGCTGGGATCTTCTTTTAGGATCCTCAGAAAAGGAACACTGACCACCAGCACGTAAAACTCTATTAATAGTTTCTGCCATCCGAACTACAGTTCGTTCACTCGTCTTTTTCTCCTTGAGGAGAGAGACGACATGGCCGCTATTCTCAGACACATATACAGGGACATCATCTTCTTTTAGGTTATTTATTTCATAGATAAAAATGGTCCCAAAATGGGGCACCTGGGTGGCTCAGTAGGTTAAGCGTCCAACTCTTGGTTTCGGCTCAGGTCATGATCTCACGGCTCCTAGGATCAAGACCCACGTCATGCTCCACACTGAGCGTGAAGCCTGCTTACGATTCTTTCTCTCTTCCTCTCCCTCTGCACCCCCCACCCTCCACTCACGCATGCATGTGCTCATGTGTGCTCGCCCTCTCTCAAAAACAAAACAAAACAAAACAAAAACAAAATTTAACTTCTACATATAGTGCTCTCCCCTTATGAAAGATCTGGCATTTTGGGAAATCAGAGACAAAAACCTCATTCTCCAGAAGCTCACAGCTGGGAGGCGCATGCCCCAAGCTGTCTCTGCTTGAGAGGACAGGGAAGGAAGTCTCTGATCATAGTTGCTGGGACCCGTGGCTCTAGCATCGGATTTACTTCTCCCTGTGTGAATTGTCTTCCGTGAGTGTTGAAAACCAAAGTGCTGGCACCGCTTCTCGTCTTCAAAGAGAAAGGGGTATTTAGAGGTGACAGAATTTTAACCAAGTGGAGAGAAGAGTCCCATATAGCAATGTCTGGGGCCATTATGGTCTGGTAGGCTCCTGTATGTTCTCCTCCCGTCTTGGTTCTGCAGTCATTTTGGAGCCTCCCTATGCATGTCCTATTGGGACATGGCTAGGGAAGGACTCAGTAGATCCAGTTCTTGAGGGCTGGCTGAAGGTTTTCAGCCAAGGACCTTCAGAGACCCATGTGGTTCTCTGTTGTTAATCATTTCTTAGACATAAAGTCTTCTTTAAAATACTAAATGAACTTTTATTAAAACTCTGTGTACTTGTTAAAATTTTCATTTAAATATTATGTATATTCTATTATGTGAACTTTACATACATAATTATAGTTTTGTATTATTTTATGTACTTAAAGTATTTTATGTATTACGTAGATATATAGAGCCTATATACATTAACTGTAAGGTGAATTAAAATGTCCCCGTATGTTTTCTTTTAAAACCACTGCAGTTTTACCTTCCACATGTTGTGTATGGTGTGAGGTAGGGATCAAGATTCATTATTCTCTCCATATAATTCATTGTTCTCTCCATCCAAATAATCCACCACCACTTATTGAAATGACCATTAGCTGGAAATCATATCATGTGTAAATGTAAAAGCATCTGTAATTGGCTACAGGTGCAGCTTTGGATGTATGACAGTGGAGAAATGGTAGAAAACAATATGGTTGGATATGTCATAGGTCAACAAAACATATAAAGAAAGGGGGTCAGTGGGAGGAAATGTGTCAGTCTACTGAGCTCCAATCCCCCGAGGGGAGAGAATAGTGTCTCTTTCATTTACTGCTCTATTTCCTGCCTCTGGTGGACTCCTCGGCATGCAGTAGACCCTTAAAGGATATTTACTAGAAGGAGTTCTTTCATTTTTCTATATCCTGGGGTGAATCCTAATCATAGACAGAGGAAACCAGATACCTAATACAGCCATCCCTTCTAAATGTGGGTGCTGTAGGTTAACATCATTTGCCTTGGCAATAAAGGGCCTGTTGTTAGAGAAAAATCAGGGATAAGCAAGGATATGAGTGTCAGATATACATAACTGAAAAGAGAAGAGCTTTTCGACACCAATTGCAAGTATCTTTGTGCATTACACATTAAAAGGCAGACCGTAAGTACAGAAAGAGTCACAAGAATTTGAGCCATATCTTCCAATTTACTAGTAAGAATTTCATATGATACAAAACAAATCCCATCATCAACATCCTCACTAACAAATGCTGAGTCCTTACCCTATACCAGGCAATGTACCAAGATCCTTGAACATAATATCATATTCTTAGCAATCACAGTCTCTACCCATTAGGCTATCAGCAAAAGATCAGATTTTTCCAATGAGCTCTATCCTTTATGTAAATATAGACTCATAAAATTATTTGCAAGTTAAGTTTCTGATGATCTGCCCTGCATGCTTTTAACCTCACAAAGAGAAATTCAGGTTTATAAAAGTTTTGGGGAATTTATCATTTAATTTCCCAAAGCCAGGACCCAAATGTTTACATCAAACTTTTCAAGTTCACCATCTATGAAACATCATGGTTGACAGTTCATGAACCTGGAATCCAGTTGTCAAACATGCAAGCATGTAGATGCCCAGTCCCTTAAAGTCACACACGGTCACTTCTTTCCCACCTGTGGCTTTCTACCCTGCTGATTATTACTTCCAATTTCAGGTTAACCTTAACCTAAAACCAACCATTTGCTCAATGAGGAAGAGAATTTATTCTTGGTGTAAAATAAAATGGTAACCTCTCTTCCCCCTGAGGATGGATGACCTTTCTGGAAGGTCCAGGAATTCTCTTCCTAAAGGTCCATCACAAAACTCACCCCATGTTGTCAAAGAAAGCAGAAGGAAATACTCCGTTCTGAATACAAGGGAGAGGTCTAATGAGCCTCAATATGTCCCAAGCCAGTCACCCACACTGATTATGTAAAAATACATTTTGCGTCTGGTATTTGATTTGCCACACAGTTTAACATAAAAGTGACTTTATCTATTTTTTCCAATTAAAGGAACTAATGTTACAATCAATAATTCCTCCTGCTCTGGTATGCTAAATTAATGTCTGTCTATTGTTTTTAAATCACAAAGTGAGCATTGCTCTCGAAATATAAAATGGTACTATTTCATTTTAATCTATTTAATTTTCCATCTTGAATTACATAATGGGGTTAAAACATTGAATAGAATTAATAGAATGAGTATTTAATTAAGCAATAATGAGTTTCTAAATGGATGCTCAAGGAAACTGGCTTTGTAGTTTATGCAAGAATCAGATAATGGTCTTAACAAAGACTATAATAGTTGTGTTGAATGTTTTCTATATTTAAAGATTTTTTTTTTCTGAATTCTCTCAAGAGTAGATTTAAACATAACCCAATTTCTTGACTAGACTCCACTTTACTTTCAAGGTAAATTCCAGATGCCTTTTGTAACCCCCAAAGTGTTGCCTGATCTGACTCTTATCCTCCTCTGGAGCCCAATGGCAAATAGTTCTCCCCAGCCCTTCCCTGCACTCCAGCCACACCCACCTTCCCTTGGTTCTACAAATGTACCCTGCTCCCTCCACCACTGGCCCCTTATTAACTTCCCATCTGCTTTCAGTTCTCAGGGAATTCCTCCCTAATGACTCTCCCCAGACTGGGCACCCAGACCCTCTCACCACTCCCCTTTCAAGCAACAGGCTCAGTGTTACTTTTTTCCCAACATTTAGCACAGCTTTATAATCATAAATGTGCTGGGTCTATTTTTTTTTCTAGCATATCCCTAGAATTTAGACTATATCATGCTTGGCACATAGAAGCCACTCACCCAATAATTGTTGGCTGTCTGTGTGTCTGGAAGATCAATGGATAGCTGGAAGGAAGGAAGATAAATGGATGGATGGATGAATGGATAGAGAATGATGGGTAGATGAATAGATAAATGGATGGGTGGTTGGAAGATGGATGGATGGGTAGATGATGGAGGATGGATGGATGGATGGGTGGGTGGTTGGTTGGGTAGATGGTTGGATGGTTGGATGGATGGATGGTCGGATGGATGGATGATTGGATGGACAGATGGATGGATGGATGTGTGGATGGATGGATGGATGGATGGATGGATGGATGGATGGATGGACGGATGGATGGATGGGTTAATAGATGATGGATGGATGGATGGATGGATAAATGCAGGGATGGAGAATGGACACATGGATGGATGACAGATGGAAGGCAGATAAATGGCTAGATGGATGGATAGATGTGGGATGGAGGGTGGAAGGGGAACAGATGGAAAGTGATGGGTGGGGATTGGATGATGGATGGGTAGATGGATGGTAGGCAAATGTAGCTGTGGACATATTACTCCATCTAAAGATACATCAGGCCACAATACACACTGTGAGAATTCAAAAAACAATCCCACATTATTCCCTTTAGAGTCATTTTCTCACACACTAAAAAGGGTCTTCTATGCCAGCCTCTATGGTAGATGCCACAGACACTTTAAAAAAAAAAAAAGTATCCTGGGAAAAGCTGCACAGGTTTTTCCCACTTAGACCTGGCCTAAATATTAATTTTACAAATCCACCCACCCATCCATCCACCCATTCCTCTATCCATCCATCAGATCTTCATGTGTCCAGCGCTGTGCTACGTACTGGGGATTGGAGATGAATTACCCATCAGGTGCCAGAAGCACAGTGCTGAGGGTCCTAAAACCAGAATAAGAACTTACAGTGTCAAAGAAAATTATAATTTATTTCCCTCACATTAGTAAAAAAAAAAAGAAAGAAAGAAAGAAAATTTTTAAACCCATGAAAATCTATTTCAGTAGGAAGGGCCAATGAAGGTAAAAGTACCTAAGATCCATGAATGTCATAAGGCGGCTGTGCTACCGATGTCCTGGAGAACAAGGGAGATCAGTCCATCCCTGCCCTTCTGGAACATCTAGCACGTGGCAGGGTCAGGCATCAGTCAGCCAGCCGGTCCCTCTTACCACTCCCGTAGAGCTGCAGCCCTCACATGTCCTCTCCATCCTGGCCTTTGATGCCAGATCCCACCTCCTGTATTTAAGACCACAGACTCATTCGACAAATATATACTGGGTCCCCTCGCTGCACCTACCATCATGGGAGGGGCCGGAGAGAAAGCTGTGGACAAGACAGCCCTCACTGAGCCTCCAGCCTCCCCCAATCATGATGTGTTCTGTGTCTTCACCCGCAATGTGACCCCCGTCCACTTTGACAAAGCAACCCCTCACCTCGGTCCTGGGTGTACCTGTGCCTGTATCAGATGGATGGATGGCAGCATCCTCCAGTCCCGGCCCTCCCCATGCCCGCATCATCACCCCCTGGTGTCCCAAGGTACAGGTGTCAGACGAGACACGAGAACAGGTCATGAGCTGAGGTCTGGTGTGATCAGTGGCTGGACCACAGCAGGGGAGAAGGGGGGCCTCAGCGATGGGGGTCTGGAGTAATAGAACTCATTATAAGTGGAGATAACGAATCCAGGAGGCGCGGATTTGACCTTTGGTTCACTGAACGACTCTGGACTTTCCTTCCTTCTCTGTGCTTCTTTCTTCATCCATATCTGGAGAGATTAGATAGCCTCATGGGCATGTGGCCAACAGATGGGGTTGATCCCAGTGTCCCTTCCTGCTGAGCCACTGATCCCCCACAGGCCCTCAGCACGGAACTCAGACAGCCTCTCTCAACACTGACACCTCCTTCCCATTCTTGACCTTGGACTCTGTCATGCTTCTGTCAACTGAACTGCATACTAGAATTACCAGGGCAGGTGGAGAAAATCCTTAATCTCAGACCTTACTCCAAACCCACTGAATTAGAATAGGGCCCAGTTGGGGCGCCTGGGTGGCTCAGTGGTTGGGCTGCTGCCTTCAGCTCGGGTCATGATCTCAGGGTCCTGGGATCGAGCCCCACATCGGGCTCTCTGCTCAGCAGGGAGCCTGCTTCCTCCTCTCTCTCTGCCTGCCTCTCTGCCTGCTTGTGATCTCTCTCTGTCAAATAGATAAATAAAATCTTAAAAAAAAAAAAAAAAAAAAAAAAAGAATAGGGCCCAGTTATTTAAAAAAAAAAAAAAAAGAGGGGGCTCTCGAAGACAGTCCAATGTGCAGACAGGGCTGAGAACCACATCTAGATTTAAGCTTAGGAATTCCCTGATTTTTATGGGAAAGAGGGAAAGCTAAAGAGAGGACTACTTAGACAGGAATCAGTTCAACATTGTCGCCTGAAGCCCTGTCCATGTGACAGCATCCTCCCCGTCCCTCCCTGCTCTAGCTGCTTCCCATCCTGCCATCAGGTTCCAAGAATTTCCCAGCATCCCTTTCATAGAAAGGAAACAACCCACCCAGGTTTACTGAGGTGTGGTAGACAAATTAGTTCCTGTCCCCGCCCCAGCCCCCCAAGGCATCAAGATTAAGGCTTCTGATTAATGATTTGCAAGTCAATTAATCAGCCACTGCTTTTGAAACCCCATTTCTCAAATTACTTCTCTTTGAACACAAGGGCTTTCTGATATCGCCTCACTGTCTCGAGACTCCCTTTCCTACTAATTGAAATTCCAAGATATTTCTTCTTCTTGTCAGCTTATTGGTATTACTTGTTTGTAAAATATTTGCAAACAGATTACTATTCACCTGTAGTGTGTCAGAGGTGAGCACTAAAACAATACTTTATGCTTCCAGCTCAAAGGAATGTGCTGATGATAGCTCACGAAATTATCTATGGGAAAGCTGATTTTTCATTTATTGATTTATTTTCACCACACCTTCTTGCAACAAGTATTGGAGATGTATTACAATAAAAACACAGGTACAACAAGGCTCCGAACAACTGATTTATATGTTTCCTTGGAAAATGGGTTTTTTTTTTTTAAAGATTTTATTTATTTATTCGACAGAGAGAGATCACAAGTAGGCAGAGAGGAAGGCAGAGAGAGAGGAGGAAGCAGGTTCCCTGCTGAGCAGAGAGCCCGATGCGGGACTCGATCCCAGGACGCTGAGATCATGACCTGAGCCGAAGGCAGCGGCTTAACCCACTGAGCCACCCAGGCGCCCCTGGAAAATGGGTTTTTAAAGTCCTCCTTGTTGTGGGGAAGAGGTGGGGCGGATGAAAATCAGCTCTCTTCTTTAGAGGAGATGGTGCAAGCAAGCAGAAGCCGTGGAGTCAAACCCCAGGCTTCAGCTCCGGTACCCCACCTGCAAGGGAGGAGCCCTGGGTCCCCGGTGACCTTGTTGTTTAAGGTCAGCAAAGTCGCAAGAGCAAAGACACGCAAAATTGTATAAAGGCTCCCATTCTGTAGAAGTGTATTTCTTTTTCAACAACAGCTCATTATAGGTGAGGGGACCCAGGACCCACATTCTTCCCCCTGTGGCCACACCCTGCCCTTGGGTCCTGGGGTTGTCTGTGTGTAGACAGATGGAAAGAGAGGCACCGAGAAGGGCTAGCCGCTCCCAGCCGCCGAGCATCATTTCCGGCCACATTCAGTAGAAGAGAAGGCAGTCTCCCAGCCTCCGCTCCGCACAGGGAAGGCCAAGGGGAGGAATGGACCGTCTGCCAGCTCGGCTGGGCACAGCAGCATAACTCTCCTGCACTGTTGGCTGTGAAACGAGGGGTATGGGTCACAGACCACTATCGGGCCTGTGGGAAAGGCTCCGTAAAGGGTCGATGCTGTTTTTACCAAATAGTGACCATAACCATTTGCTCTGTGTGCAGTTTCAAGCCACCGTGGAGGAAGGAGCCGTGGGGGTTATCGTCAACTTGACAGTCGAGGACAAGGACGATCCCGCCACAGGTGCATGGAGGGCTGCCTACACCATCATCAACGGAAATCCGGGCCAGAGTTTCGAGATCCACACCAACCCTCAGACCAACGAGGGGATGCTGTCCGTTGTCAAAGTAAGGACGCTTCCCCTGCTCCTTCCTCTTCACCAGACAGAGGGTCTCCCGGCTGGGGAAGGTCAAGGAGAAGGCAGCCCTAGTCTCCTCTTCCTGCGGTTGAAAAAGAAAAAGGCTCAGGGCTTCAGGGTGTATTTATATCCTCACGGCCACAAAACCAACCTGTTTCACATGTTCTAGGAAACTCAAACATATGTGTAACCTTAAAAAGAAACCAAGTTAATTTTTAAATGAGATTTTCCATATGATTGATACTGAATTATCTAAGATATGCAAAACAGGACAGCCCCGATCCATAAACGCCATCGGGCGATTTTCCAAACCTGCAGCTGGAAGACAAAGCTCAGGTACATATACAGCCTCATCATAAATTCTAGAAGCGCACCGTCCCCCCCACCCGGTGTGTGTGAGAGCTTGTGGCACAGACACTAGGAGAAAACCAGAATCACGAAGGGGCGTTCTCTTCTCCCTGCATCGCCACCGTGGCCGTGGCCAGCCACGCGGAGCCTGAAATGTTAGCATACAGGAGTGTCACCCGGGAGGCCAGTTATGACCCAGGTTCCCCGGCCCTTCCCATGGGAGAGGTGCCACGGGCCCAGAAGATGCTGGGGTTTGTAGAGCACAGCCTTGTGGATGAGCCCTGCTGGACGATGTTTGCACCTGCAAATTCTTGTGGAGGAGGTGCCTGCAGCACCTTGAACTCCCTCTGGGCCTCAGTTTTACCAGTGAGTGGACTCCCTTTGCTTCAGAATTAAAATGGAGATTCTGCCTCCCTTTGGCTGCTTGCCATGCGAATTGCTCTGAGAGCCTTGGGTTCTCTCTGCTTCTCAACCCACCTGTGTCGAAGCAGGACAGCTTTCTGCAGGCAGGCCTTGCCTTGTTCCCCATGCTTTTCACTTTGCCAGCAACCCTGTGCTTCATTAGGAATGTCCTCAGGTCAAATAAGAGAATACCAGGCTGATAGTGGCTTAAATAATAAAGAGAATTTAATGATTTCCATAACTAGATGAAGATAGGTCAGTCTAAGATTGGCTGGCAGCTCAAGGCATCAGAGAGCGAGCAGGGGACTCTGTAAATGCTTCTGGCTTTTTTCCTCGCGGATACAAAGTGGCTGCCAAAACCCTGGGCATCACATCTTCCCCCTGTGTTCTAAGGCAGGTAGCAAGAAGGCAGCCTGGCAGACACGAGAGAGTGCTCTCAAGTGCCCCCTCCTCACATCGGGGAAGGAAATATCTTTTCCAGTGGTTTCTCAGATAATTTCCCATGACGTATCATTGGCCAGATAACTCGGGCCCGTCCCGGCTGCAAGGAAGGATAGGAAGTACAAATCTGGCTTTTAGGGCCTCCGCAGGAAGAGAGGGGCAGGGGAGCACGGGGTGGGCATGGTCACTGGGCAATGAGCTGTTGTGCCCTAACCAGTTAGCAGTGAGCATACCGAAGAATGAGCAGAAATTACAGGGCTCTGTGGCTCCCAGGGGAGTCCCTCCTCTCTGCAGGACCAAATCCTAACAGTTCTGGAAAGCAAGTACCTCTTTCCTCTTTAAAACCTTCTGCTCAGCAATGCTCTTAGTTGCTTTGTAAACCTATTCCAAAACTGTCAGAGAGTTACCCTTCCCACTGAACATAATCTACCCTGCATTTTAAGTGTATTATCTCTTCTGTCCCTGGAGGAGATGGAAATATCCAGAAAGCCTTGATCCCCAAACCCATAATAGGCTTGCAAATCACTGTTGGCGCACTTTCAAACCTTCCCTCTTCCCACAGGTTCTTTACACTTCCCGTGTGGGCTGGCTTTCCCAGCCTGTGACGACTCCGTGATGCTTGTCCACACCCTCACTTGACACTGATGAAATAGGAATTAGGTGGAATCTCTGGAACTTGATCAGAAGTGTTTAAGAAGTGTTATCAGAAGTTCAATTCCCTCCCCTCCCTGATCTAGAGACCTTGCATCAGACAGATCATATCACTAAAGTCATATGCCCCAGATGATGGAGGGCCTCTTCACCCAGCGTGAGCCAGGGCAATGTCCGGGAGGAGAGAGCCATGTTGCACCAGCTCCCGGCGGCTGCGCAGGGAAACCCTCGGCTGGAATTATTACAGCCAGGGACCGTGCAGATGGGAACCAGCGCTCGAGCGGCCCTGCCCTCCAGAAAGACATTGTATGACTCAGTGCCCCCTGCCCTCCCTCTGTGCACTGGTCACTTCCCAAACCCTCCAAGGCCAGGGTGGCGCCCAGGGGATGTCCGTTCTCCCTCCTTTTTCATCACACTCTCCGGGCCAACGCGTGGCTCAGTGCTGCTTATTAGCTGTGTGACTGTGACTGAGTTACTCAACCTCTCTGAGCCTGTTCCCTCAAGGAGGAAAGGGGACTAAAAATGCCCACTATTATGATGTAAAGTGAGGACCGGGTGCATTGACGCTCACAGAGCCCTCCTAGCACACAGTAGGTGCACAGGAAGGGATAAATAATGTCGTGGGATGGAATGAAGGGCGGTGGTGAAAACCAGACATGTATATTGTGGGGGTCGGGGAGCCATGGGTCTGGCCCACCAGTGTGGATTGAATTGTGTCCCCCAAGAAAAGATATTTTGAAGTCCTTACCCCCGGGCCCCCGAATGTGGCCATATTTGCAAATAGAGTCACTGCAGATGTGATTAGTTGAGGTCATGGTGGAGAGGGTGCGCCCCCCTCCAGCAGGACCGTGTTCGTGTGAGGAGATGACAGGGACACGCAGGGAGGGGGCTGTATGGCTACGGAGGAAGAGATGGGAGTGGGGCGGCTACAGGCCAGGGAACCCCAGGGTAAGGCAGGGAAGTTCCCCCCAAAGTTCTCAGAGCCAGCACAGCCCCATTCCCATTTGATTTTGTGCTTTCTGGTCTCCAGGACTGTGAGACAGTTGATTTCTGTATTATTAAGCTACCCAGTCCTTTATCCGGCAGCCCTAGGAAACTAACGCACCCACCAGGGTCCCTGACTAGGTGGGAGCAGATGCTCCCAGAGCCCCGAGTGCTGGCTCCCAGCCTCCATCTTCCCAGCAGAACAGCCCACCGAAGGGAAGGCAAGCCAAGCTCTGCCCGCTGGAGAGAGCCTGCAGCCAGCACCTGACTGCAGAGGGAGGCAAAAGGCCACCCACTACCCTGAGATGGGGCTGATTTGGTGATCAGGGAAAGTTCCAGAGCTCCCCTGGCACTGAGCTGTAGCTGGACTCCAGCAGAGACCACCTCCCTGCTCCCTTCTTCTTCTGAGAAGGCACGCCAGTACATCATGCTCCAAATCCCTGCCTCAGGCTCTGCTTCCAGACTTGGCTGGAGTCTCAGGGAACCCAGACAGAGCTCCTCACACACACACACACACACACACACCCCTATCATACACACATTCGCTCACATATACACACATGCACATCTGACATGTAAAAACACACATGTGCGTGTTTACTATATGGGCACACGTATACTGATCCAACAGAAACGTACACACTTGTACCTACCATGTAAAGAAACACGCATTTTAGTCATACTGTGTAAAGGCCATGTGTAAATAAACCAGACCACTTCCTCTGGGGACCCCGATCTTCTCTCCCCGCCCGGGTCTGCCCTACTCCATGCGGCAAGTGGCCCGGCCCTCCCACTCACCATGTCAGCCTCAACCTCAGGCTCAAATTCTGCTGTTCCAAGTCTCGTGGAGCTCACAAATGGAAGAAACCCCAGCCTGGTGGCTTTTCCATCGTGGTAGAAAAATCAGCTGGGCTAGATTTGGGATAAATGATAAATCTGGGTGCATGGCAACACCCTGGGCCCCAGTTTGAAATGTATGTCACCGAGGTCATGTATTTGGGGTGTCACTCGGGATGGACAGAAGTCTCTTACTGGAGAGGGATGGAGGGCGAGATATTCGTGTGTTACAGGGATGGGACCCACATCTAACTGGGTAGCTCCTCGGTGCCAGGAGCGCTACACCTGTTAACACTGTAAGTCCCTCTGGGAGTTGTGGCAGGTGTGGAGAGAGGGTCCTGTTACCATCAGGAAGCATTTCCTGTGGGTGTGCGTGTGCGTGCGTGTGCAGGGCTCTCTGCCCAGCTTCCCGGTCTCACACTGCTCCCACTTCCTGTGGCTCTTACAACCTTTTCACCTTTTGCTTCCTTTTGGTCGAGTGCGAACCGACTCCCCGCACTCACTTTGGTCCTGTCCTTCCAGCAAGAGCATCCATGTGTCCTGGGTCTGAGGCATTAGCTACCCATCGTCCCAGTCAACATGAGGAAAATTACTTGAAATAAACAGCCTGCCCTCATCCGACCTAAATGTCTCCCCACACGCCCTCAGTGACAGGATCTGATTGACTCTGCACAGCCGCTGGGGGAGGCGGGTTCTACCAGCCCTTTGCGACATCACCTAGAGTGGGGCCACATCTCAGTGACCCTGGGGCCAGGACCATCCACCATCATCATGCTGGAGGGTCCCTCCCAGGCACGGCCATGTGTCTCATAATCCCTGCCCTGTATCTGACCACAGAGCCCCTACTCATGGTGACCATTGAAAATTGCCCGCAGGTTTTAAATGCCCTCAGGTGGGGAAGGGCCCCGAGGCTTAACCCCACGTGTCTCCAGTCCCCTCCAGTCCTTTTCCCTATGCCACGCCCTTCCCGGAAATGCAACCGGCAGGAGAAACTCTCCTTTTCCTGCTGTCCAGAATCCCGCTTCGGCGCTTGTGGCCAGGGAGATGGAAACATTAAAGATGGAATTTGGGGCTGCCTTTTCCACTCGACCTCCCCCCATAGTAACCGAGGCAGGGTGACCCCGTAGTTGGCGAAGGTTTAGGTTTCAGAGTTGTTTGTCCCCGAAACCCACGGAGTGTCAGAGTCATGGGGCTACGGGTTACAGGTAGGAAGACTTTTAATGTCGGCAGGGTGAGGGCGTCATCTTTAGATGGTCTCAGACGGGGACCCTAGCACTCTGGGCTCACATCATGTGTTGTCACTTCTCAATCTCAAAAACAAAAACAAAAACTGCCAGCTTCCATCCCAATTCTGTATCTGGATGTTGCATATCCTTAAGGAGGACCCCACGCTGCATTCACATTAGCCCACAAAACCTGGATCCAAACCCGATCACCCACACGTCGGTTCGTGGGCTGTCGCAGGGACCTGGGGCAAAGGCGCCTTCTGCCCTCTGTAGCAGATACACATGCTGAGCCTCCCATCTCTGCTTTCCAGCCCCTGGACTACGAGATCTCCGCCTTTCACACCCTGCTGATCAAAGTGGAAAATGAGGACCCGCTGGTGCCCGACGTCTCCTACGGCCCCAGCTCCACGGCCACGGTCCACATCACCGTCCTGGATGTCAATGAGGGTCCGGTTTTCTACCCGGACCCCATGACAGTGACCAGGCAGGAGAATATCTCCGTAGGCAGCGTGCTTCTGACCGTGAACGCCACAGACCCTGATTCCCTGCAGCATCAAACCATCAGGTAGGTGAGCCGCTCTCTACCTGGAGACCCGAGTCACGCAGAAATAGTATTTCTTTCCCGGCTGCAGGCCTGGTTGTCAGGAGTGACCTAGCATTAAATTAAATCTGTTAGGGATCTGGGTAACGAGAAGGTACGTGTCGCAGTGAAGTCTGTGGCTGATTGTATCAAGACCAGGCTGAGTCCGGGTGGGGGGGCCTGCTGCCCGCACACCTGCTTCCCAGCAGTAGACCAGCTCAGGAGGAGAGGGACTTCAGGCTGTCTCTGTAAATGGCCAGAGGGGTCTGCCAAGCATAGTCCCTGGAAAAAAAAAAAAAAAAAAGAAAGAAAGAAAGAAAGAAAAGAAAGCCCACCTGCTATGGTGCCTTGCCTCTCAGACACTTGACCCACACTCTGGTCACCACAGCTTGCTAAGGAAGGCAGTGGCTGACTCCACAGACAGACAAGCGTATTAGGAACCCAGAGAGGTTCAGTAACAGCTCCAGGTGGCCCAGCTTAGTGGAGGAATCAGAATAGAAACAGGTCAGTATGCAAAGGCCCTTGCTCTATGCCTAGGGCTATGGATTCCCAACCGGTCAAAACGGGATGGAACAGACATCACTGGTCTATAGAACTGGAACATCGGGGTTAGATTTTCCACTGATAAATGGCAAGCCAAAAAAAAAAAAAAGAAAGAAAGAAAAGAAAACAGTCTTTTAAAAATTTCTGTCTTCATTTCTTAAACTCTGTCCGGTGCGAGAAGGAAGGTGTTTTCATGACAAGATTTAATTAAATGATCATTACCCACGGAGCCCGCGGAGACAAGCTGCTCTCCGCGGTGCCGTGTTTCACCAGCAGCCCGAATCGGGTATGCAGGTCCAAACGCACGCTTGTCTCCGCAAAAGAAAGTTATTAATCTTTCTCTTCCAAAATCTAATCTTCCTCTCCTAGGAGGAACAGATAATCAAGTATTAGATACACTTCTAATAAACACGGGTCGTATTTTCCTGATTCAAAACACCTGGAAACGTGTCACCATCTCCGCGCGGCCCCGTTACCAGGGAGCGAGCTGGCCGGCACGCGGCGCACGTTCGTTTCCAATCCCAAAAGGCGATTTACTTTCAGAACAAAACTTTCCGAAATGCCGGACGGATGAGATACAGGCCTGTACTATACCAAATCCGATAATAATGTGACCTGAAATCGCCGTTCTGTTCTCTCTCTTTGCTTTTCCTGCTGGGTACCAGGCAAAGGAAATACGCAATTTAAATATCAAAGAGCAAGTTTTCCTTAAGTCCTGAGCCAGGGAAGCTGGTCGCTTTCACAGCCGGTAAGGTGGACGCACTCATTTAGGTTGTCTTTGTGGAAGCTGAACGGTCATTTTGTACTTGTACAACAGGAGGAGGAAGAGGCGGCTCTGGGGTGGGGAGGAACCAAATGTGGAGTTCGGATGGGCTTGTCATTGCTGAGATGGCGTGGCGGGGAGCTCCGCCGTCGCTGGGTGACTTGGGATGTCGCCAATCAAGAAGCCTTAACAGGGTGGCGAGGGGCAGATGCGTGGTAGACGGCAGCAGCGGGAGAGGCGGGTCTGTCCGGGTTCTCTGTTTTAAGACCCACTCTGGCCGACTTGGGCAAACTGGGGAATTTGCTGGAAGAGTTCCTGCATCGCATATAGAACTAAAGAACATGCTGAGAGGGTCAGGCCCCGCGACAGCACAGGAACTCGGGGCCGTGCTGCGTCTCTCGGGGATGGGAAGGTCGGGCTGCCACTCCCCGGCCTCACAGAGAAGAAGGAGTGAACCGCCTCCGACCCTTCCCCCACTCGTGCCGCTCACCCACGCGGGTTCGCGAACCCCAGGTGCGTCTGCTCTCCGTAGCCCGCGGTCATGAGCCTCTCAGATCAGGGGACCAGAGCGGATGTTCGGATGTGGCCGCCCACCACGGCGGGCAGCTGATGGGGACAGAGGAAGGAGAGCCCATCTTGCAGATGGCGTGTGGAGCTGGGATGTGGGACCGGCCTCAGAGAGCCGTCCCAGCACACTGAGGCAGGCAGGATTCTGGCTCCGGAGAGGGAGGGCGTGACTGGCAAGAGCCCAGACATTGAGGGGGTGTCAGGACCAGGCTGGGAGCCATGGTGCGCAAGGACCCGGCTTCTGGCATGGGATGCGCACGTTCCTCATTGTAGCACAGGCAGAAGGTCCGTCTGCGGCACCCACCGCGTGAGAGAGGAGATCAGAGCGAGTGATGTGCTCCCCGTTCCTAGATGGGAGACCCGAGGGAAGAGGCAGGAGTGTGGGAAGCTCCAGTCGATCGGCATAGATCTGACCCTTCCCCGTAAGCTGCCAGTCCCTCTTCTGAGTGGCTTAGCCCAAGATGCCACGTATCAGCCCACGTATCTGAAAGGCGCACGGGCACGAGGGAACCCAGCACAAGAACTCGGGTGTCTGGCGTATGTTCTTACCGCACCTCTTGGCTCTGCTCCTCCACCCTGGGTCGGCTTCAGCCTCAGCCGTGCCTGAACGGCCACCGGCAGTGCCCGTCCTCAACCCTCCCACCAGGAAGAGATGCTTCCCGATTGAAAGTTCAAGTCCAAGGGCCACACTTGGGTCCCACCGAGCCAACTTGCACACACGCCCTTCTCGGAGCCAAATGGAGGGGGGGGGGGGGGGGGGGGAAGGCGTGCCCACTGTGGGCCCCACGTCCCACCATGATGACCGCAGGAATGCGGGATGCATTTCCCAGGAGTCAGGAATGGGGGCTGAGCCATGAGGAACCACCAAGAGTCACTGAGACCACGTTCAACGCTATGAGTGCCCTCAGGAAATGCCGCCGAGGTGTTTCTCTGTGGCTGGTTTACTTAACGAGCATTTACAGATTGAGCCTAGCAGTGTCTGGAGAGAACTCTCTTCCAGCCTTGAAGCAAAGTAGATGTGTGTGGGCGAGAGAGAGGGATTGAGAGATGGACACGTTTCTCTCTCTGGTCAGACTCCTCCCACACAGGCCTTCCCGCGGGACCCCAGCGTGGCCGGCAGGGCTCCTCTCTGGGCCTGGCTCTCGGCTCCCTCCACCGCGCCTCCCCTGGTGCTGGTGCTGAGCTCATCAGAGGCAGGGACAGCCTCACGGACAGGTGCAGCTCTTGCCACCAGAACTGGGAGCTTTGGAGCCCAGGGGGAGATGCCCCTGACACGGGTCCTGCCCCAACCCTGAGGGCAGGCTCCTTCCCTGTCAAGGCAGGGAAACCTCCTCCGCACCCCGAGCCCACCCCAAACTTAACAAACTTTCTAGCCGATTCCCATCACGGCTGGTGTCCTGGCTCCCGTGATGAAAGGCGCGTCTTGTCTCGGACATGAGGCTGGCACAGCCGGCCCCTGGTGGGCCCTCTTCATCTCACCGGGAAACAGTCAAGTCTGTGAAAGGCGCCTTGATCTCTGAGAAGTCTGTAATGCTGAAGACAGGAGGTGTCCGGGCATCAGAGTGAATATTCTCACTAAAAAGCCCAAGTTATTAAAACTTGTGAAAAAGCCCATCGCCGCCCTCTCCGCCGAATCAGAATGGACATCTGCGGGCTGGTGACAGCGCAACTCTTCTTTTTAATGACTTCTATCTTCTTATCCTTATTATAAAGTTAAGATAGTTCATGGAGGAGACTTTGGAAAAGGCAGTTGAGAATAAAGAATTGGTGATCATCTCGCCCAGGAAATCCCCTCCTGACAATGTGGGTATATCTCCGTCCGATGTCACATGTGAGAAACCTTCCGTTTTTATTACCAGAAATAGCTCCCATCACCCGTCCTGTCTGGGAACCTGCCTTGTCTGCTTCCCAGGACATGGTGAACAGCTTCTCCTGTCAAGACACGGCCATTATTTTTAATTGCCTGATAGAATTCTATTATCTTATTACATGGACGCTCTCATTTGTTCATTCATTTCCTTGTTATTAGATATTAAGAGTGTTTCCAATTGTATGCAATTATTTTTTGAAAAGGTCAGCGGACATGCTTACAGCTAAATTGTTGAATGCATCATTAATTTCCCGGAGAACTTTTTTGAAAATACTTTGCACCCAAAGTATTGGTATTGTTAATGCCTTTTGTCGTAAAAATAGTTCTTTTTTTTATACCCACGCAGTCACATTTATATTTTCCCTTAAGATTTGAGTTGATGTCAGGATTAGAAAGCCACTCGGCTCCGCCTCCCTCACCCCATCCCCCTCTGCACACTGCAGCCCCGGCTCCACGCCCCCAAGACAGGGGCCCGGCATTTCCCCATGACACTCGTGACGTTCAGGTGTCTCTAATAAGGAGCAGACTTTGCATCTGAGCTTGTTGGCTAATTGCTGTTGGAAGGAGCCGCTCAGTTATCCTTATGCTACACTGGAAATGTATGACAAATGACAAAATGCCTTTGTCCCACGTTCTCCACCAGTGAACTGAATACCAGGGAGGACCCCTTGGGCCCTGTTGGTTCCGTTGCTTTGGGGAGGCAGCCGGCCGCTCAGTCCCTCCCAACAGCCTGAGAGGACTTATCTCATTGTCTTTCACAATTGGGGGATTTCCTTGGGGGCACCCAAGTAGCACTTCCTATTTTGAGCATTTTTTCAGACCGAGCTCGTCTTGTCCGGGGTCTACAATAAACCACACCACAGCAGAGGTTCCTGACTACACACTGAATATATAAGCCATGTGTTGAGAAATATCATTCGTGCCGACATGAAATGACCTATCATTGCTCAACATGGTTTTGGAGAAAACATTCATCCAGGGAGCCCTGCAAGGGTGGGTCGAGCAGCGCTGTATCTGGGAAGATTGAGTTTGGCTGAACATAACATGAAAATTCAAAATGACCGTGGCTCAGAAAAAACAGAACTCTTTTTTTGGGGGGTGGGGAGTCTCCCGTAACAGAAGTCTAGAGTAGCCACAGCGGGGCCCAGGGCTCGTATGGCGGTCCCACAAAACTGCCATGGGGTCCAGTCTCCTTCCTGCTCACCAGTCGACTACCTCCAGGCTGGTATCCCCTTCCTCATGGGCTGTAATGGTTGCTAGTGCGCCAGGCTTCATGTCTACATTCCAGACTGTGAGATGGGACAAGGGGGAAGAAGAGCATCGGGTCTCCCATCTGTTAAGGAAACGTCCTAGAAGTCAGCCCCATTACTGTGTAAATCTCATTGGCCAAAATTAGTCCCATGACCACACCTAACTCCGAGGGATACCAGACCGTAGGGTCGTTTAGCTGGGTAGCAGCTAGCTTTTGAAACTGGGATTCTTTACGAATTAAGAAAGGAAGAGAGGATACAGTGTCGAGTAACTAGACGCTTCTGCCATGGGGAACTTTGGGGACTGAGCTTTTCTCCATAACGAAAAACCACAGGATAAATTTAAAAGGATCAAACCTGCCAGGATATTAGATTTCTACGTAATCAAAATAATAGATAATCATGTTGCTCAAGACCAAATGCTTGGCGGAGGGAAAGCGCGAGGATTGTCATTACCGCTCATTCGGTTGCTCAGTTGAACAGTGTTCGTTGGGAGCCTGCTGACCCCCCCCGGGGTGCTGGGCTTGCTTGTCAATGAGGGGGCCTCTGCCCGCAGCCCCCGGGGAGCTTGCAGTCGTGAGAGCAAGAGCATGGGTCCCACAAAGAAGGCTGGAGGCAGGAGGGCAAGGAAGGAAGGAGGAAAATACACGGTTTCCTTGGGAAGTCAGAACCAGCGGTCGCCAGCTGGGGACAAAGAGCCAGGCAGCAGAAATTGTGTCCAAGCATCGCTGCGGTCCGGAATCCTCCAGAAACCCAGCTCTCTCTGTACTTCTGTGCAGCCCTCCACCTCCTGGGACCGGGCTGCCCCCCATCCCCGCAACTGGAGGGCGTCTCCGCACCCCCCCCCCCCCCAGAGACAGGTGTTTGAGAAAGAGGGCGGTAAGCTTGCTGGTCCCGGGACAAAGTGCCCAGCGTGTTTATATCAACGTGCACCCAAAGCACCTTCACAGGGGGATCATTTATTGCCCATGAACCCGCGAAGGACACATCGTTGGCCTCCCTTTTCACCGATGAGGAAAGCGGCGCCTCGGGGAGCCTCTCGGAGTCCTCCTTCGTGGGAGGAGAGCGTGCCGACGTGGGGGGAGAGCGTCTGGGGCTGCTGAGAGCCCACGGTGCCCACGCGTGTGTCCCCATGGGGCGGGCTGGGTATCACCTCTGCGGGGGGTGGGGGACTGCTCTGACCTCGGGACTGTGCTCCCTGGGCATCTGGACATGTGCTTTCTGGACATCTGGCGCTACCCTCCTGACGCCTTACTGTCATTCCCGCCCTAACTCTCCATCGTCTCACCGATCCCGGGCCCTGGGGGGTGGGGTGGGGGGAGTGGCAGGCGGGTAACCATCCCTCCCTGATGCAGTCGCATCAGCACCACCTCAGAGTTAGCACTTGAGGCCCGGCACGTGGACCTTCCGATTCTCCAGGGGGCCTACAACGCTTCAGGGACCCGAACGCGTAATCCGTCGTCTCCACAGTTGGAAAAGAAAAGAACAAAATCTAAATGAATAGACCTCGAACATCCGGAGAGAGCATCGTGGCGACACGACCATGGTCAACTTTAAAGCCGGCGAAACCATCTGTTTGCAGCCCATTCGAGATCTCGCCTTGCTAGCGAAATCCTAGAGGATTATTAATGACGTATTCCTGATAGCTTAATCATGCCAAAGGCCAAAGTGATCTCAAAACTTTCACGGGACCAAAAAATGTATTTGGCCAGTGGGTACGTGCCAGGATATCTGCTAGGGCTTGGGAGGAGGCCACCAGGGACAGAGAAGACTCATCGAGGCTGAGAGTTCCTGAAATAGCCCCAGCCCGGCCTGGGCCAGGCAGACAGAAGTGCCCGGAGGTGAAATCAAGGGGAAATCGCAGGCTGTCTATGGGACATTTGGTTCTGTATCTTCTAAGATCTTTAGAAGCAGATGTCAAAAATCAGTCTGCTTGGAAGTTGGGATTTGGTCTTCACAGGCCTTCTCGGGAACACAGAGGCTCGAAGTGTATGGTAGCCTCCCATTTGTGGGGAGGGGAGGAGGGGGGTTTCAGACTCCTCGTGTTGCCAAGAACAGATTTCAAAACCAGATTTAAGAGTTTAATTTGGGGTGACTCCCACCTGTTAAATTTTAATCAGGAGTTAAAGGCTAAAAAATAACATTTCTACCTGGGGAAATTAAAAGAACCTCCCTCTACTCAAATATATTATTAACACTTCATCTTAATTAAATGTGGTTACTGACCTCAATAACGGGATTTGGGGTGAGGTCCTTTCTGTTTCGCTTTGTTGAATGAATTAATCCTTTCCCCAGTCAACAAACACAGAGCTTGAAATGCAAATGAATTGTTTACAGTGGTGCCTTTGTAGCTTTTAATTAAACTGATGTTCTTCCATTGCAAGTTTATGGTGGCAATACGTTTTATCGCCTGCTCTGGCTGTAGAGTTTTTTAATTATTTATGTAAATATATCAGCACAGCTGACTCTTATTTTTAGTGGTCAGATTTTCTGTTAGGAAGATGCCGGGGGAAACAAGGTCTAATAAATTAAACAACCGAATGTTTAAAGATTTAACATCTTCAGTGGCGAAAATTAGAATTCTGGCTTTTATGACGATCCAGAGATGGGAGATTTTCATTATTAACCTCAATTAGAGGCACTCCGTTCGGTTAATATGAAAGAGCTGACCATTTGGACCAACAGTTGAAAGGTTATTTTATAATCCAACCACCTTTTTAACATCCGTCTCCACGTGTTGTTGTAAATTTGCCACGGGCCAGACTCTCATTACTGAAAGCATTGTTTCAAATTGGTTATATTTGAATATAATTAGGATGGTCCTTCTAGCCAGCCTGAGAAATTAGTTCTCGGGGCCAACATGGGAAATACTGACAAACGCTAATATGGTTTCTCGCCCACTGTTTTCTCTAAGCTGTTCACGCTACTGGTTTGGTTTGGTTTTGGTTTTTTTATTTTGATAAAGGCATTTGAGATAGACCAAGGTTGCTGCAGAAGCTACCAAGAACGTATTGATAGAGAGAGGCACACGTTTCAGGATGGCAAGAGAAGTGAGTCGACCAGGGAGAATGGCTCATTTGTCTTCTCACCCCACTTTGTCAATCAGCAACACCAGGCCGTGGCCGAGAGCGTCCAGGGGACTCACGAAGGGCTCACCATGGCCTCAGTACTAACACGGGTGAAAAACCAGAGACAGTGCGTCCTGTAACTAATTCAAGAAGTGTGTTTCGGCAGCAGCTCCCAGTTTTGTCCCAGAGGAGTCATGCAGTTTGCATTTTCAAGTGGTGAGGCCCTGAGCCAAGGTCTCCCACAGAGTTTATTTCAGGGGGCTCCTTGTGTACGCTAGCAGGATAAGAGCAGACCCCCATGGAGTCAGCTCTAACCAGCCTTGCGTTCCTGCATGAGGGCCGCGTGTGTGGATCTGGACGAGGGTTGGGGTGGACTAGGCCAGCTCTTACCACTGCTAGGTAATGAGCACTTACAACATGCCGGCCTTTTTCTAGGCACAGGGGAGACAACAGCAGCAGAAACAGTTTAAAAATATATCATAGAATGTTTATATGATGAAGATTATATGCCAGTGGGGCAGAGAGAAAGCAAGCAGGAAAGTAAATAGCCTAGTTGTGGGTGATCAGTGCAGAGGAAAGAAAAGAAGTGGGGCCGGCAACTCTAGAGAGGGGGTCAGGAAAGGCCTTGCTGCTGGCACGGCATTTCAGTAGGGAACTGAAGGAAGCCGGGGTGCACCATGTAGATATGTGGGGAGGAGGTGGAAAAAAACAAGTGCAAAGGCCCTGAGGCAGGGTGTGCAGAGGTGTGAGATGCGGGGAGGCAGGGGTCCTTGGATCTGGGGCAGAGTGGGTGAGGTGGGGAGATGAGGCCGGAGGGGCTTGGAGGTAAAGCTTTGATGGTGAACAAGACAGGAAGTTGAATAGTGGTGGTTTTGGAAGAGGGCAGAAGAAACCGCACAGACCAGTGGGGAGGGACCCACGATGAGCCAGGTGGGAGGTGGAGTGGCGTTGGACTTGGCCGTAGCAGTACAAGCAGTGAGAGGCAGGCCATACGGAGCATGTCTGAGAGGGGACGGCAGCCGGGATGTGCTAACCAGTCGTGTGCGTGTGCCCGTGTGTGTGTTTGTGTGTATGTGACAGAGAGGAGTGACCGTTGACTCCCAGACCAGCTGGACGTCTCTGAAGCAGACGAGCTCCCTTGGGAAGGGACTCAGAGGAGGAAGTTTCGATCACACTGAGTTTGAGTCGGAGGTAGGGGGCAGGACTTGGAGAGCAGGGAGGATCTAGGCTAGGCAGAAAAGTCCGGGTGCCGTCCACGTTCAAATGGAATTTAAATCCCGGAGTCTTCGAGATCCCCAAAGTGGTTAGTGAAAGCAGAAAGGAACGGAGGCCCCGGCGTGGCCCTGCCTGGCACATTCTACACCAGGCCCCACCTCCACAAGTGACCCAGCCACAGTTAGGTACGCGCACTCTCACCTGGGCGGCTGGACCCCAACGTTGCCGAGCCGAAGTCGACACAGACACAACTTCCCTGGGCCCAGGATGGAGTGGACCCTCAGCCAGGAGTGGCTCAGCCCTCGGCTGGCCTGGCTCTGCCCATCCTCTTCGCTCCCGCCCCCAGCGTGTCCTGCCCCACCCCCCGGTCCACTCCTCCAACAGCGACACCCGCGCCGGCCCCTTGCTCCCAGCCGCACAGATGCGCTTGTGGTTACGACAGAAGTAGCGGGCGTTTTCTCTGTCCCCGACTCTGTTCTCCGGGCCTTACGTGCTCGGTCACATACAATTTCCCAGCAACCCATAAAGAAGGTGCTGGGTTGGCCCTTCCTCCCCGGTGAGGACAGTGAGGCTCAGGGAGAGTCAGCAACTCACCCAGAGTCCCCTGGAGTCACACGCAAGAAATCTGATTGCAAGACAGACCTCTCTCCTTCCTGCTCCTCTGCCTCCCAAGCCAGACTCAAGCCGGGGCTCAGCCCTCCGGGTGTGCTGGCAAACAGACTCGATGGCCCTGCTCTATCACGTTCCATTTCTCAGAACAAAACCTTCTGTTTCTGATTTGAGTGGATCGTCCTGAAATCTATGACAGCTTCTGCTGCTGAACCCCACAGTGAAACACTCCACTGCCCAGATGCCTGGGAGGGCCACAGGCAGGGTTTGGGTAGAGCCGTGTGGGCAGGGGTTGCAGAAAGCCATGGCGGGGCGGGGGCGGGGGGGGGGGGCGTCCTCTCGCCACCGTCATCCAGCAGGGAGGCCTCTGTCACAGATTCCCTGTTTCTTTCCTCCCCACCTCCCAGGGACTCCTGTTCAGACGGGGGGTCTTGGAGCGGGGCTCACTTCCCAATGCTGCCAGACTCCTCATGGGCACTGGAGCAGCACAAACGTGAAACCTGTTTTCTCCGTGGGTGTGGGCGAAGCAGATCTTGACTCTTCCTTCCGTCTTGCCTCCAGGGGCTGCCGCAGAGCATCCCGCTCCACCCCAGTCTCATGTGGCCTCGCAAAGGGAGGTGGCAAAACCCCGGGACTCCAGGGGAGTGCACGACTTCATGGGAACAAATTCCCACTCAGCCACTTTGCAGATGTGTCACCTCGGGCAGACACCCCGTTTCTCTGTGCTCGGTGTCCTCCTTGTAAAGTAGGGGGAAGCACGGTCTCAGTGACAGTCACCGTGGAGGGGAATTCAGGGTAAGCGCTGAGAACACAGTGCCTGACCCAGAGTAGCCACTCAGCGAACCAGTCGTCATTCCTAACACAGAGTGGAAAGGCATTCGTTCAAGAATGAAAAGGGTATTTTCCTATAATCTGCGGTTTTCCCAAATTCTGGACTTAGAATAAGCCAAGTGTACGAAACACTTATTAGGGCTGAATGTGGGAGTTAGTTGCGGCTCCCAGGAATGGCGCTGGGGCCAGAGCCAACCCTAGGGGCTGTCATTGCTGAAGGTCTCGTGACAATGGCTGTCTCCTCCTCATTCCTGGGGAGATAGAAGGAAGCAGAAAGAAGCTTCTAAATACTAAGTTTTGTTATTTGCCGTTCACTCGCCTGCAAGCGAGTCCTCAGAGAGGACAGAGCACAGGGCTGCCTGGTGAACCGTTACTGAGCAGCACCTGCAGATGGCTGACGTTCAGAGGGTTGCAGCCCAGCTTCCTGACAGACGGCTGTGCTCGACTTCGCAATCATTGTAGAGCGTGTGTAGCACAGTCCTATTTTCTGCTAGTAAAACTGTTCCTGGTTTGAGCATCGGGATTAAATGGGTCAATATTTTAAGATGTTCTGCAAAGCCTCTGATGCCGTGCAAATAACACCGTGACTAGTAGAGACTCTGTTCCCCAAACAAGTTGAGGATCTGGGCGACTGTGATGAACAGAGATGCAGCAGAGGAGACTTAACCAGGGAGCAGGAGTGGGCATTACAGTTCAGCGCCTCTGATTACTTCCCGTTCAAGGACCTGTCGGCATCCGTGGCGCCAAGCAGCAGAAATCAACATCAGCGAGATTAAGTGGAATACAAGAAGTCACTCGATTGATATCGGGGACCACAGAAGGGACAGGAGGCCAGAGGATAAACCAGGGGGAAAAAATGAGTGGCCACCAAAGAGAACCGAGCAGGGGAGGCTATCGGGGCTACCCCCAAGGGAGCAGCCTGGCACTCCAGTTACACCTCCCGGGGTGAAAGCAGGGCCCCTCCACCCCGACCCTGCACAGTGAGAGAAAGTCAGATTTGCCAGAGTTCAGCTGCACGTCCCCAAGCCAGTCCCCCTGCAACCAGGCAAGTAGGGGAGCGGGTGGCTACCTCCCACCACCACCACCCGAAACAGGGGTCTGTCCAAAGGGGAACCCGGGACGCTGTGGCGAATGATAAAGGAGGCATGGCTCTGGAGGAAGACTGTGGAGTTCTGGGTGTTCTCAGAACAGGGGGGCAGTGAGTGACACAGTCTCCTGGGGCACATGCTTTTAGGATGTGCCAGAAAACCCAGCCATCAAGACAAACAATCTACCCAGACAATATTTTTCATGTCAAAATTCATACGAAAATCCATGCTAAACAAAATATCAAATTTATAAGTAAAGTAGGATCAGTGGTGCTGATTTTTCCTTTTGCTGCCAGCTCTGATAGGGTAGGAGCACAGACTGTGAAGGCCATTCTGCCCCGTTGGGCCCATTTCTTCAGCAGATTGAAAAGAAGGGATCAGAAATGCTCTGTGACTTTGTGGCTCGGGGGCAGGTGTGAACGTGCATTCGGCCGAACCCTAGACTGCGTGGAGACCCTTTGCGCCAGGCCTGATCGTGCATCCTGGTGGCGCGGGCAGAAGCAGATGCCCTTTCCACAAGAGTGAGAAATGACGGGAGAACTGTAACCTTCCTCACCCACAGAATCCGGAGCCGGGCTCCAAAGGAAAGCAAGAGAGATCTGTGGACTGAATAAATAAATACAAATAAAAACAAATGAGGCCGTAAAATAATGTTTAAGATGATTAGGGGGGGGAAGAACAGGAACCTTGAACATAAGTAAAACACAACGAAATAATAGGAGAGGCAAATGTGAGACGCAACTAAATACAACATCTAGAAATCCCGGTGCTTTATGTCATTCCCACGCCGATGCCGGGGCAGTGGGTGTGGTCACCCCCACCCGACGGAAGAGGAAGCGAGGGACCCAGATATGTCAGGGTCGGAAAGTTAGTGAGTGGAAGGGACAGGATTCTAATTCAGACATGCTTATGTCCAAGAGTTTTTTAATAAGGAAATTATTTATTTTGAGAAAGGGGAAACCATCATTAAAAAAAAAAAAATCTGCAACAGTGCAACGTGCATTCTCCTTAAGTCCCATAAAATATCTTTAAAATTCTATTCCGATTAGGTTCTTTATTTCTCCAGCTAAGCTGAGGGTCGGCGTTCAGAGGGTCAGTGTTTTCTCTGTTCTCCCCCTTGAATTCTTTGTGTCTGGGGCTTCTTTCGAAATCTACAGAGATGGGAAAACCAGAGGACCCAGTAGAGAGAGAAGAGCTGAAAAAAATGGCTCTTAGGGCCCCCGCTGGTGTCCTTCTGAGTGTCCTTCATGGGATGCCCACAAACGAGCTGTTCTCTGGAATGGAAATGAGCTGTTCTCTGAGCAGCTGCCAAAGAGCCTCTGTGGGCGAGGGATTACTGTAAGGTATTTCACCCTTACTGTCTAAAAATTAGACCTCTCCAGCTCACAAAATAAATAATGCATAGATCGTCTCGTTACCGGGAAGGTACATCTACTCATCTTAGCGACGACGTCTTCAGTCTCTGCGTTCTTGGGACTCCGCTGAGTGCGCTTGGTGTAACCCACACCCTGCTCACCTGGACGGTCATCATTGTCCCTGCTGGTGTCCCTCTTCCAAGCTGTCCTCCTCCGAGTGTCTGTCCATGCAGTATTCTGCTGGTCTGGCCATCTGATGGCTTCTCTCTCTCTCTCTCTCTCTCTCTCCCTTTCTCTCGCCTCTCCCCGCTGCACGCGTGTGGCCCATCCCCGGTGTCTTCTTCCCTCTTCAGAACTGTACAGAAATCATGCTCCCCGCAAAAAAAAAAAAAAAAGAAAGAAAGAAAAAGAAATTATTCTGCCTGCCTCGAATCGCACCCAGCCTCATTATTCACACCTGCTGTATTTGCAAAGGCAACATGCTAAAATTTAATTGTAACCCAAAATACTGGCGGCGTTTTCGTGGTCACGTGCGGATACGCGTGGAACAGCAGCAAAGCGGAGACGCTTGTCACACATGTTTCCAGCTGAGGTCAGAACAAGCCATGCTCGGCTTTCTTGTCTCCGCTCTCGTACAGTAAAGCAGCGTGCCCTCGAGGTCTGTTTGGCGCCACATTTTTTGCATTCTCGGGCTTTCGGGTGGCGATGTTGCTGTCTCCAATGGCCCTGGGAGTGGTGCTGCCTGGTGTTCCTCCGTGCAGGAAGGCAGGGACGGTGCTAGAGGAGCTGCCTTCACGACCGAGTTACAGTCTGCTGGCCACGCGTTCAATGTTGTCCATCAACCATGTGTGTGACATACAGTGTCTTTAAACAGAAGCGCACGTAAAATTAGGCAATGGGTGGTTTAGTTGACAAAAAGGTGACCAGAGGCTCGCAGGAACCTAGTCCTCTGTGTGGTCCAGGAGCAGTGGCTGGGGTCCCTCACTCGATGCCTAGTGCCTAGACCCCGGTGCCTAGACCAGGGCTGTGGGGGGTAGCAAGAATGGACGGCCCCTGCCTGCCTGCACGCTGGCGACCTGTCTGCCGTCCCCCTGGGCTGTGAGCCCCTTGGAGCCAGGGGCCGCGGGAGTCTTGAACCATGCCTGATGCGTCACGGGCAGTCAACAAATTTTTGTTTAATTCATGAATAAATTGGAAATAAGCAGTCATCATCAAAGCCAGTTTTCCAGCAGGCTTTAGACTACAGTGAACCCTGTCCGGTGGTTAATATTTAATTCCTTTTTGCAAAATCTAGAAAGGGATTTCCATCAGGGTCTGACTCTAAGAAACAGTGGGAATGAGTGCCAATTCAGTATTTTTGTTTAATTATCATTCGATGCTCCTCTTTGGTGCAAGCCTCCCCTTCGAGCTTGAGAAGATAAACGATGCTTCCCTCTCTCCCGGTGCCCCAAGCACCTGGGCTCTGCCGAAACTCCTGGGGGGAGGGTCATGGCCCCCTTGGTAGGGGGATGGTGTTGCCCAAGTGTTCACGGTGCTGCTGCCTCAGAGAAGCTCATGAGGTGGGCAGAACACCTTTCTTGGAAGCCATTTGGCTTCTCTCTGGACCAAAAAGGTAGTCCTGGGAAGACTCTTACCCACCGAGCCCACTCACTTAGAACACAGAGAGCTGCTTTAATAGAAAGCGGGGCCAGTGACTTGTTGCTTCCATTACAGCTTCTGCTATGAGAGTACGAGTCAGCAAATCTTTCCCATAAAGGGTCAGATGATAAGGAATAGAGGCTTTGTGGGGCACAGGGTCTCAGGCTCAACTACTCAAGTCTGCCGCTATAATGCAAAAGCTGCCCATCAACTGATAGGCGTGGCTGTGTTCCAATAAAGCTTTATTTACACAAACAGGCAGAGGGCCAGATTTGGCCTCTGGACCACAGTTTGCCAGTCTCTGCAGTAGGTCTCTGTGTGATGTGTGTGGGGTCCTGTGTGATGGGGTCTCTGCGCACCCTGAGCCCTTTGAGAAAGGCCTGGGTCACACAGACTCTTTTCTCCCCAACTTCTGGCACGGTGCCTGCCCCCAAAGAGAGCCGTCAACCAACCCCTGCTAAACGCGTGACTCCAGGACACAGGCATTGTGAAACGTGCCAGCCGGATGCAAGGTGATCTACCCAGTGACGGTCCATCAGTCTTTGTCCGATGTCCATCGTCAGTACTCAATAAGGCGGCAGTTGCTTCTCTGACAACCGATCAAAGCAATAGTCCTGTATTCATTCAATAAGCAGCCTCTGATGGGGCGCCTGGGTGGCTCAGTGGGTTAAGCCTCTGCCTTCAGCTCAGGTCATGATCCCAGGGTCCTGGGATTGAGCCTCACATCGGATTCTCTGTTCAGCAGAGAGCCTGCCTCCACCTCTCTCTCTGCCTGCCTCTCTGCCTACTTGTGATCTCTGTCAAATAAATAAATAAAATATTTAAAAAAAAAAAAATACCCTAAGGAAATACCCTCAAAAGAAACCTTTAAAAAAAAAAAGCAGCCTCTGAGCATCCAGATGTCAGCCCTGGAGACTTCAATAAGCTTGTGATAAATCCTGACACCCTGCCCGGGAGCAGACCAGAGGCTTCCCTAGGATTCCTGCAGGTTCCAGAGGGCTGGAGAAAGAGGCCCCGCGCTGTGGCTCCCCGTGTCCACTCCTGACAAGTTCCTTCCGCTGCTCGTTGTCTCGTCATCCTGCGCCCGCCCTTTTGCTCTGTCCCCCTGCCACCCAGGTACGCACACATGCGCGTGTGCACAAACGCCTGCGCGTGCCCGTTCGCCGTCACCAGCAGAATCAGGATGTGACGGGGAGACGGTGACGTGGCCCCAAATTGCTTCAGGCTGGATCCCCACGGTCCCCGAGTGCAGATCCTTCTCACTGCCCCTTCCCTCTGTGATTTTTGCAGGATATGTTCCCCCAAAGCACCCCAACCTTGGCACCTATGGTGACTCCTCCCCTCTCTCCAGTCTCTCCCTGTCACACACCCCCCTACTTGCCCCTCTGTGACCCTCCCTCCCGCCCAATCCCCCTCGGGCATCCATGGGTTGGTGCCAAGTCCCTTCGGAGGAGGAGAGCATGTTTTCTAGATTTTGATATAAATTGCCTCCTAGAGCACATACTGTTTTTTGTCTGGCGTTTTTCGCTCAGCACAGTTGTTCTGTGATTCGCCCATGTCGGTGTCCTGTGTCCCGATTCTCCCTCAAGAGCAGAAATGGGGACCTTCTGCAGAGTAACTTGTTCTCTCCAACTCCCACCCCCCAGTGGGCTTCAGGCTCACCTCTAGCAGATAGAACACGGAAACCCATCTGAAGACCAAAAGGGCCCCCCACCCCCGCCAGAAGGCCCCGGTGGTTTTAACAGCATGCCTCCCCCCATCCAGGCCTTCCCGGCCTTGAGCTACTTCAACAATTGTTTAATGAGCACCTACTGTGTGCCGGGTGCTGTTGTGGGAGAGGAACCGAGCAAGCAAGCGCTTCCTCTTGGGGAACAGAGAATCAGGAAGGAAGCAAATAAAAAGTTGCTTCCAGATCTAATAGGTGTTATGGGAATCGATGGAAAACACTCGGGAAGTCGTCTGGAAGGACAGACATCCAGCCAACTATAGGGGTTCCTTCTGGGGAGTGGAATGAGAGTGGGGTTTGGGCAAAGTCTCCCTCTACTTGTTTTGTTTACAGGTTTTCAGAGTGTAGTCTCATATTTCTCATGTTTAGTTATTGAAATGTCTTTTTTTTTTAAGACTTTATTTATTTATTTGACAGAGAGGGCTCACAAGTAGACAGAGCAGAGGTGGGGTGGAGCAGACTCCCCACTGAGCAGAGAGCCTGATGTGGGGCTCGATCCCAAGACCCTGAGATCATGACCTGAGCCGAAGGCAGAGGCTTAATCTACTGAGCCACCCAGGCGCCCCTTTAAATGCCTTTTAAGGAGCAATGCATGCTCATTGTAGAAAAAGTCACCAATACAGAGCCGAATAAAGAAGCAAATTAAAAGTCCCCTTTAGTCCTCCCCCCCAGATCCGGCCGCCATTATATTTCATCGTGTTAATTCCACACTCAAGATGCAGAAAGGCACGTTTTGTTTCATTTTGTGTCATTAAGCAGGCCGTGGGAGCTACTGTCAGCTTCCTGGGGACCTGAGCTGTGTTTATTTTTTAAGAGGTACTAATCTTTGATTAACAAGGATGAATGTAACATTGAAGAGGAATCTAATTGCACGTCCCCTCCTTCTCAACAAAACCACACTGTTCTCCCCCAAAGAGCGGCATCAGGACTGAGGATGTAGGGCCACGAGCCGGGGAATGCTAGGGGACATTTTTCATGTCACTGCCCAGACAGTGGTGCGAGCGTTCCAACAGAAAGGTGTCCCGGCTGCAGATTACGTCCCCAGCAGAAGCCGGGCAGGATAATAACTCACTTTGTCATTACTTAATTCTGGGAGGGCTGCAGTCACTGACCTTCCGTCGCTGGGAGGGTGAGGCCCTCGGTGTCAGGATGTCTGGGAACAGAAATGGCGAGGGGACAGGTGACCAGCGAGGGGGGAGGGGGCTGCCTACAGAAGTCAGATGACGGGTCCGCGCTCCTGATGCATTTCTCCTCTAAATGACGTATTTGCGTGTTTCGCTCATCAGCTTGCTCGGGTGACATGTATCCGGGGAGTGTGTCCTCTGTGCCACCGCAGAGCCCACCTCCAGGCGCAGGCCAAGCCGCCGGTGCAGCTCTTCTCCCCACAAAGTCGGGCACAGGCCTTTGAGGGCACAGGTGTTTAAGCTAACACAAGACCGTCCAGACCCCCTGTGTGGATTTGCCAACATCTGGTGGCTCTCTCGTATGTCCCATTCTCCTGGGTCTGCGTGCTCAGACGGGCACCCTGGGCACCCCGCCCCCAGCCACTCCCTCAGGACCCACCAGAGCTCTCCACAGCCGGGCCCATCACACCCAGAGCCCCTGCCGTCTGCGATGCTACGTATTCTGCACGTCTCTCCCTCCCTGCCCCTGCGCACCGAGTGGCTCCCCCGTATCTCCTTCCATATAACAGCCACATGGCTGAAACCTGCAGGAGCATAGTGGTCAGAGTCGTGCTTTTGCATGCAGGATTTAATATCCGGCCTGCCTCTGAGAGCTGTGGGACTCTGGGCAAGTCGCTTAGCCTCTGCTGGTCTCCTTCTCTCCAGATGGAAAAGGAGATAATACCTAGCGTCATCGGAAGGATTATACGGGCCGATCCGGCAAAGCTCTCAGCCCAGCATCTGGAAAATAGTAGGAATCAGTGCATATTAGCCATGACTGTAATCCTTCAAGAATTGTTGCGAACGAAACCTTGTCCTCCAAGCCGTCTCTCCCCAACCACTCCCAGTCCCAGCGGGGGACTTCGCCTTCCTGCATAACTTAACCCAACTTTCAGCACACAGGCACGCAGTTAGACGGAAATTGTCAGTGAGCGTCCTAGCAAGGACAGCCCCCCAGTCTCAACAGCTTAACACAATAGTTATTGTTCCCTCAGATCACTCACTGCCAGTGATGAGAAAGGGGCGGGGCCAGATGGCTCCGGCCCCATCATTTGAGCATCAGACCTCCTTGGCTTCCTCCACCTTCCGGGGCTGTCCCTTCCGGGTGTGGCCTGCGGGGTCGCTGTGCACCAAAGAGGAGGCGGGTCTTCTGGGGGCTTTGTGGCTGGAGCCAGAAGTGGCCTTGAGACCCCAGCCTAGCTGCAGGGGAAGCTGAGAAATGCAGCCCACCTGGACACCCAGGTAGAAAAATCATGTTGGCCAGGAGATGCTCGAGGGCAAACCAATTGCTCTGGATCCTTCCCCCAGGGATGGTCCCCCTTCTGCCTTCCCTTGGGCTCCCTCCATCTTAAGAATTAACTCTGGAACGGAGGAGGTGGTTCGCCGGAGAGGAGAGGCTTTCCGAGCACGGAGGCTGCGGGGTGCGGAGAGGTAGCAAGGAACCATGCATGGCCCCTTCGGGCACCAGCACCAGCAGCACCGACACGGGCCCCAGAGATTCCCCGATAGAAACTGCCACATGTGCCTGGGGTGCACGTGGAATTTGAGGCAGGGATGAGGGGCAGGCCACGAGAGCAAAGCCCAAGACCTTCTGAATAATGGGCAGTGTTCCCCAGCCCATCCGCCGGACCTAAGAGCCCGCATCTCCGGGATTCCAATAACGAGGCTAGTGAGAGCTTCCCTCCCTGATTCGCCCACCTCTTGGCCAGGCCTCTGCAACGAGGAAAAGGCACCGAGTCGAGTAGTGATTTTATTTTATTTATTTACTTATTTATTTTTTTATTTTTTTAAAATTCCAAATGACCTTTCAAACAGAAAACACCTTGTGTAGACTTTTTTCCCCACCTTCAAAGGTAAGCATCTCTGGAGGTATCCTCAAACTACGGTTAGCTTTACATTCATCACTGTGCTAGGAACTGAATAAAAATATCACAAAGGAGCTCTTCGGTAGCTTGGTAGGTTAAGCATCTGCCTTGGGCTCGGGTCATGATCCCCGGGGCCTGGGATGGAGCCCCGAGGTGGGCTTCCTGCTCAGCAAGGTGTCTTCCTCTGCCCCGTCCCCGCCGTGCTGCGGACCTGCGCTCTCCATCGCGTGCACGTGCTCTAAGATTCATAAAATCTTAACATCACCAAAGTGCTTGAACCAAAAGAAAATTTCCCTCTGATTCAGCTGTGACTCCAGACAGGATCCAAAGAGGAGTTCTACAATCTCTTCCCTGGGTTTTATGGAGACTTACTTTACGCTTCTGTGTTAGCCTCTTCAGGCAATTTGTCAGCCTTAAAAGGGCACAGGAAAGGGCCACGAGTAGTGATTTTAAAACAGAGTTAAGGCGAGGAAGGCACGTTGGCACACAGTCTGAAAGCCGTGTTGTGTTATGTAGCAGCCTTTCCCCAACAGTCCTACTCTCCGAGACAAGTAATTCCACTCCTAGGAATCCATCTCCAAGAAATCATCAGAAATGGTGGTGTCAGGCTTGGGTACCGGGAAGCAGGGATCTTCCTGCAGAGTTCTCCACTGGAGCCTTGTTCCTGACAGCAGAAAGTTGGGGAACAGCCTGAGTGTCCCCCAACAGGAGGCGGGTTGAATAAATAGTGGGCCAAGCCCTGTGACAGACTAATGTACCGTCAGTAAGCCCCGGTTTTGTAAGAACTGTTAAGCCAGGGGAAATTGTTCCCGATACAAAGTGAAACAGAAAAAGTGGGATATCAAAACCTGTACGACCCCAATTATTTAAATCCCACGTAGAGACGATCCTGAATAAAATAACCCACTAGGCTGGGAGTGATTCTCTCGGGTTCCTGGAAGCATGGACAGGTTTTCTTCTCTCTCTTCCCCCTCTGCTTTTGTATTGTCAAGTATTCTAGGCTGAACACGTCGCCTTTATAAACCGAAAAATAACTGTTTAAAGAAGCAAGAAACAAGGGCACCGTAAGGAAGCTCGTCGTTCTCTCCGCAGACTCGCCCAGAGGCACCAGGTTCCTTTTCTAATCTTAGAGGACCGCGAACACGGGCCTGGACCACCGGGCCCCTGAGCCTGTCTTGGGCGCAAACGAGCACTTGTCACCCGGGACACATCCCGTTCCGCTGTCAGAACATCCATTCAGCTGCACAAAATACATCCTGGGAAAGTCCATCTAGCTAACCCTGCAGACAGCGCTTTTCTTTACAAGGAGAAATGAAAAAGCCTTTCCCCTCTGTAGGTCCTATAAAGACGTTTCCTGGCATCTTTAAAAAAAAAAAAAAAAAAGACAAGGGCCCTTCTCCCAGGAGCATTTGGGGAAGGGGGCTGGAGCGCATGTTGCCCTGTGCGCCTGCAACTGATTTCCAAACGATCTGGAAGAGAAAAGCACTTTGAGTGAGTGAAGGGAGAGATGTGTGTGTCAAACGTTTTTTCTCTCAGGTGGAGTTTTCAATCTGCTGTTGTTGGGCTGTTCAGACAACCGATATGATGAACAAAAATAACAATGATTACCCCAACCAGGACAATAAAAGGCACTGTCATTCTCGCCATAAGGCCAGAATGGGAGCACTCAGATAGTTCTTCAAATCCCATGGGACAAGCCAGTTACAGGCGGAGACTCGTGTCCTGGGAAGGGCAGGTTAGGGTGTGGAGGGACATCTTTACCGCGTGCCCGGCGCGTGAACTCAACAAGGCATGCGCTGCTCCCACACCAGTTGGGGACTCGTTCTGCAACCCAGCCCACCACAACCCTGCCACTCTGGGCCCAGATGCAGGGGACAGTGGTACTGCTCCCTTAGTGCATTTCCAGGGACTAAGGACTCCTTCCTTCCCTGGCGATGACATAGGGACTGTTCTTAGAACTGAATTTAAGCTCTGTTGGAAAATTGTTGAAAGCCTTCAGTGCTCACTTTCCACCAAATTGAAATCTATGTTACTGTAATAGCCAAAAAAATCTTCCAAGGTTCAATTGGAATTTTTTTCTATTAACTTAATAATAAGGGTCCAATTTCAGGAAAATGGTTTCGGTGTGTGAATGAAATCACGCTGATTGTTACGCACCATCAAAGCTGGCCTCCAGCACATGGCTAATACCTATGGTTTGGACTTTCTAGAGGGCCAGCGATAACTTGGAAACATCCAGATTTTTCTGACATCGTCTGATGACTTCTCTCTGAACCCAAAGTTCCCCCCTTCAAGTTATATGGGCTTGTGTATTTTCACAAAGTTTGCTAAACTGTTCACTCCTCTGGTGCTTCAACAGACTATGAGGATGGAATTTGAGGTTTCTCGGGTGATCGTTCTAGGCTAGTAAATGAACTGAACATTTCACTGCACTTCGAGGCTTTCTGTCTTCCGGGCTTTCCACCTGACATCCCGTGACCTCTGTACCTCCCTCCAGGAGTCACCAAGAAAATAAACTACAAAAATAAAGGTTTTTTTTTTTTTTTATTAAGATGTATGACTTTAAAAGAAAAGCAGTGATATCAGATAGAAAGCCAAAGAAAAACGGAATTAAGCCTTATTGAGCAACTACTAAGTACCAGGCATTTTCTGCATGTTTCATCATTTCGTCTTCTCAACAACCCCAAGACAGGGCCTACTGTCCCCACTTTGCAGAAAACGCAGCTGAGGACAAGAGGTTACACACATGTGCTGGGAACCATGCAGCTTAGCAACAACCCCTCCCAGCCAGTGCCCTCCTGCTGTAGTTCCCCGGACATGAGCCTCTTCTAATATCCTAGCAAACATTTTCTGTTTCTTCCAAGCTGGAGCTTGTGCCCTTGAGAACTCAGGAAGGCCACGGCTGACTGTCCGTAGGGTTGGGGTGAAGGCACGTTTGGTACCCAGTCTTGGGGAGGGCTTGCTCTCCATTCTCTGCTGTTGACAGCTTCTCTCGGCTGTCTCCTGCTGCTTGTCACCACAGTAGTCAGAAACAAGCTGTGTCCTCTGGGCAGCAGATGAATGACAGACAGAGGGATGGCCCAGCTGTACCTCCTTTTGCCGTGGCCCCATGTTGGTGGCACATCAGTTCTGCTCGGGGGATTGGGGTGGCGAGGCAAAAGGAGAAGGGATGGATGGGGCCCTAAAGGAGCTTCTCCCGCACAGCGGATGTTAACCCGCTTGTTCAGTAGATCAGGTGATCTGTATCTTAGCAAGAACCTGCCGTCTTCTTAGCCACATCCTTTGTGAATTCACAGCCTTCATGCCTTCTCTTCCTGCTCACCATGCTATGCTGAATCGGCCCCCCAGCCCCTGAAGATGCCCCCATTCCAGTCCCTGGAACCTCCAAATCTGTGACCCTCTGGGGTAAAGAGAATCTCTGTGCTGTGACTCATTAGGGCTCTTGAGCCATAACCCGACCCTGGACCATGGGGGTGGGGGGGGCCAACATAACCTTAGTATCCTCGTAAGAGGGAGGTATGAGGGTCAGAGCTGGCGAAGGTGTGATGAGAGGTTGGGACCAGGCAACAAAGAGACCCTGAGAAGAGGAATAGGTGCACCTCTGTCTGGGTGCCATGGAGAGCACTGGAACAGATTCATGCCTAGAGCCTCCAGAAGGAAGGCAGCCCTGCCCATACCTTGATTTTAGACTCTGACCTGAGAACGCCAAGATAATCAACTTGCATTGTTTTAAGTCACTAGGTTTGTGGAAATTTGTTACAGCAACCACAGACGTTTGTTACAGCTGCCATCCTTTTCTCTCTTCCGATCGAAGAGAGTCGCTAGAAATCTCCCTTTGATTCGCACTGCCTACCCAGCCTTACCCATACACACACCTCACATCTCCCACACCGAGCGTCCTGTAGGCACTGATTGTTATTTGGGAAACCCTGCCTTGCCTCAGGACATGTGTCTCAATCATCCTTATGTCCACCAGGACCTTGTATATTTCTCTGTCTAGAACGTCAATGCTCTGCCATTGTCCGCGGTGAGCCTCTTAAACCAGACCTGTTTATATTTGTCCAGAGCTAGTCATGCGTGCTGGTAGGAGAATGAAATGAATAATTTCATTCTCATGACAAGGAAATAAATATTTGATTCGTGGACCTCATCATCCCATGTAACAGAATCCAAGTGCTCGCTCTGCATTCGGTGGTCCCCTGTCCGTGTCAGATAAATGGCAAATCTATTGGGAAGTGTTCTTCTCAGTTCCTGACCCTGTCTCTTTCCCAGTTCATTATGTCCACCTCTTTCTATAGTTGTCTGGATTCATGGAAAGAACAGAGACTTTTAAGAGACATTATTTATTACTAGAAAATCTTGGATATCCCCACACTGTAAAAAAAAGAAGAAAAAGAAGTCACCCATCTTTAGATGTCTGAAATATACTAGAAGAGTGGTTCTTCATCGGTGGTGATATTGCCATGACATCGGGCAACATCTAGAACATTTAGGAGGGGGTGCAACCAGCCCTGAACAGGCAAAAGCCAGAATTACAGCTGAACTTCCCACAGTGTATAGTTCAGCCCCTTTGTAAAAAAAAAAAAAAAAAAAAGAATTATCCAGCCCCAAAAGTCAGCAGTGCCAAGGTCAAGAGACCCTGTGATAGAACAATAGGCTAAAACATGGCCAAATGTCCTCTGACTCAAAACGAGAGAGCTGGCTTTACACCAGTTCAAGGCAACTTTCAAGGGCCTGGAGACTTTCATTGACTGCAAGTTCAGTCTTGGGCAAAGGTATCTTCTGGCTCTGAGAGAAGCCAAGAGAATCTCCAAGTAAAACGACGGGCATATGGAACTGGGGCCACCATCCTGTGAGCCAGGCTTCCGTGCTGCTCTGGGCGTCTCTTTTTCAGAGGGTTGCTGCCAGACTCAAGTGTGTTCAAGGAGAGCAACCCGGGAAAAGGTTCTGTTTGGGATCGTCACATGGAGGACTTTGCATTTCTACAAGGAAGATCCGCATATGGCCGGTACGCTCATGAAAAGATGCCGAACAGGACTAATCATTAGGGGAATGCAAAGCAAAACTACATCAAGATACGAACTTACACTCGTTAGAATAAAAAGAAAGAGAGAGAGAGGGAGGGAGGAAGAAAAGAGAAGAGACAAGAAGGAAGGAAAAGAAATAACAAGTGTTGCCAAGGATGTGGAGATACTGGAACTCTATGCACTGTTGGTGGGAATTTAAAATGGTACCATTGCCATGGAAAACAGGATGATGATTCGTCAAAAAATTAAAAATGGAATTATCATTTGGTCCAGCAATTCTACTTCTGAGAACCAAAAATCATTGAAAGCAGGGTCTCAAAGAAATATCTGTACACTCGTATTTATAGCAGTGTTATTCACATTAGCTAAAATTGGAAGCAACCCAGGCATCCATCCATAGGTGAATGGATAAGCCCTCGTGTCATGTACAGACAATAGAATATTATTCAGTCTTTAAAAAGGAAGGACTTTTTGACACCAATGATAACAGGGATGAACCTTGAGGACATTCTGCTCCGTGAAATAAGCCAGCCACAAAAACCCAAATCCTATCCAATTCCACTCATATGAGTCATTAGAGTAGTTGAATTTATAGGGACACCAGCTAGGAGGGTGGTCACCAGTTATGAGGGTGGGGGATGGGCAGAGCACCAGGATGGGAGCTCATTATTGAGCGGTTAGAGTTTCAGTTCTACAAGAAGACTTCTGTGTTGTATGGTGTGGTTGGGGTCACCCAATATGATGCGTGCCCTTGATAGCACCAAACTGTACACCTAAAATGGTTAAGGTAGTTCATCTTTATGGGTATTTTGCCACAATTTTAAAAGAGGTCGGGGCAGAGAGGACTTTGGAATCACAGAAAACCAGACTATCCAGCCACTTAGCAACCGTGAAACTTGGGGAAACAGAGGTGGCCTCCCCAAGCCTGAGTATCTTCATCTCAGATGGCATTCCCAAGATCGTGATGTGTCTGACCTCCACAAGCACAAAGGGCTTCGCATAGCGACTGCCACCTCGTAAGCACTCAGTAAAAAGGACTAGGACGTTTGTTAGTAAGGACAGGCAAGGCTCGAAACCCTCTGATATGAGGCACATGGAAGAAGCTGGGCCTGGAGAAGGAACACAAGAGGGACAGACACGATCGCCATCTTGCAGCTTTTGGAAGGAGGAGGAAGTCCGCTCCAGCAGACCCAACTGGGATGGACAGGGCAGAATTCGAGGAAGAGCTCCCTTCCTGGCTGCCAGAACATGGACCCAGTGACCTGGACCCTGGGAACAGCAAAGTGGCCACAGCACGCCCTGGCTTGCAGCATAGGCCACCACACTGGGCCACGTCCCGAGTGTGGAACAGCTGAAGAGGCCCTTCCCTGGGTTCTCCAGTTAGTAGTTCTCATGAATTCGGGCACAGGGAGATTCTGGGACGTTCCATGAGAAGCCAATAGTCAATAGTCAATAGTCTAGTCTTCTCTGTTCTTCCGTGGTCATGTGCCTCGTAACTAGTCAAGCAGGCCAGAGGAAGAAAACCCCCCTTTGTGCACAATCTATTGTGAGCAAACAACACGGGGAAAATGCAAGCTGGGACCTCATGTTAACTCCATCACCTCTTTAAAGACCCTGTCTCCAAATACGATCCCATTCTGAGGTGCCAGGAGGTTAGGATTTCAGTGTAAGAATCTGGGGGATACAATTCAGCGCGTAACAGACACCATTAGAATTCAGAGCAGCGTCTTTTCAAGGGGCCTTGGGCAGGTATGAGAGAATCCCTGCACCTCAGTGCCCATCAGATTTCTGGCGGATTTCACCGTATCCTGAGAACCAGCCCTCGGGACCGCGCACGCACCCCTGTGTGGGGGCCGGCTGGGCTCAGATCCACAAGTAGATTCTATTCTCTGTGCAGCCGGGCTGATGGAAAATGAGGCATGTGGCTAAGAAAAAATAGAAATAAAGCAAAACCCCCGTATCTTCCCTCAGTGAACTGTGTATTGGAGAAAGGAGACTCCTGGGGCGAGAATCAGGAGGGCAGCTCCCCATTCCATTTTATTCCATGTTCCCGGGCGTACCCCTCCCAGGGGCAGTGCACCGACGGGGCAGAGCACCTTGCAGCAGAGTCAGAGGTAGTGTTTTCTGTTCCACCTGCATTATTCCAACTCCCCCTTCCTGGAAAAAGGTCATATTGCCACTCGATTTTCAGTGTTAACAGACGTTGTTTGGTTCTGGGTAGCGAGACTCTCTGCTCAGCTCGCCGCTCGTCCCGTCTGCCACGTAGTATGTGAAACACAGGCATAATGAACATAGAGAGAGGTGTATCAAACCACACTGCTTCTATAAAAATTCAGCCCTATTAAGTTCATTGGTACATCACTTGGATTTTTATTAAAAGGGTAAAAAACATTCTGCCACGCGATTCTGAGGGACGGTGCATTTCTAAGCCACTGGTAAAGAAATGTGAAGCAGAGGGATCTTTGCTTTCAAACACTGGGATTCGGGGTGCAGGTGCCTCCATTCAGAACCGTCTGAGCCCTCGAGGCTTTCTGCTAATGAACAGAGTATGGATGGAGCCAGCGGCCAGGGAGCATGGCGTGTCAGCCTGTGCCCATCACCTGACAGCAAACACAGGAACCCGACTCAGGGGCAAGTGCCTCCCTCACCCCCGACCCCATTCACCCCAGCTTCGTCTGATCCTCTCTCTGCCCACCACGCCCCCGTCCCCACTGACCCCGCAGGCAGAGGTGGACTAATCCAGCCCCACTAGAAACGGTCCCCCTGCAGGGAAGCTCCCCAAGTTGTCGGGCATCCTCCATCACCTCCCATCTCCACGGGACAGTGTCCACTGCCTCACCTGAGTCCCGGGGGAAGACTCCTCCTTCTCATGGGGAATGACATTGCGTTGACTTATTATTGATGAGCTTGAGCTGGTTCCTCGTGAGCACTACAGGGTTGGGGAGGGAGGGGCATTTCCAAGAAGGGGCCTTTGCAGCTCTTGAATTCCCCTCCCCTAAGAGAAAAGGTGTCACTTTCAAGTCCACGGTCAGAAAGGCTGCTCCCGAGGCTTTTACTCCCACGGACGGTGGTGGAGTCATCCCTCAGGGCTGTTGTAGTTTCAAATGAAACCTAACTCAAGATGGCATGAGAATAAAAGGGAACTTGGTTAGCTCCCATAACTGGGAAATCCAGGGGAAGGTGTGATTTGAGTCCAACTCAGAGCAGGATCTGAGTGTGCAAGGCAAATAAATACCCATTTAGAGACCGTTGGCAGGGGCGCCCACCAGCCGGCCAGGATGTCAGCCCTGCGAGTGCCACAATGGTGCACCTCTCGGGGTCCTCTCTCCTCCTGCACGTTTACTCCACTCCCCCGCCGCTCTGCTCTCAAACAGAACTTGACATCAAGTAGCGAACCGCCAGCAGGAACTCGAGGTGCACGGCTCAGGAGCTCTGCATCCCCAAGGAGCTTCCTCCCCCGGCTTCCAGCAGCACTCCTGGCCCAGAGCACACCAGGGCTCCAGTCTACACTAACCACACGCCAGAGTCCTATGTCAGACCCAGAGGACCAGTGCAGAAGCAGCCTCCCCCAAAGCCTGGTGGGAGGCTGGCTGCCCAGAGCAAAGCCAGGTGGTCTGACTGGAGGCGGGGGGGGACATGTAGCAGAAGCTACCACAGTCACAGCCACTGCAAGTCTTGGGGTAGGGAAAGGCACTTCGGGCCTTACTGTGGCTGTTAGAAATGTTGAGAACATCACATCGCCTCCCCGACTTGCCAGTAATATTCGTGTCCTTAAAACACGGCTCTTATTATTGACAGAAATACTCAGCAGATGTAAAATCTGTACTCTCAGTGATATATAACTGGTATATATTTAAAAAAAAAACAAAAAACAAAAAACTATGAAGCTTCTTTCAAAGTGACCAGCTACCTGAGCACGCTCTCCTAAGTCCAGATTGCTCTCGCCGGGGAGGGGAGCAGAAGCGGGGAGAGATGGGGACACGGTTCCTCCAGTTCCTGCAGCTGAATGCCGTGCAGATACCCCGTCACCAGCCCACCGACCGCGGGATGCCTTCTGTCTGTCACTAAAGATGAGGGGATTTACCTGTTGATAAAGATTCTCTACTATTACGAGGATAGACAGTTTTAAAACATTGCTTATAATGTCACTATATAATGTCACCGTATCATGCTCAGCATCACAAAATAAGACTCCGGGACTGTTGAATATCTGTGATATCCTAGATATGCAGCGGGTCTGACATCCTGGAGACTGTGGATTTTCTTGGTTTACATGGAGCGGCTTTGGGGGTGGGCAGGGGGATGCCTCCTTGGCCTCCTGTAAGGAGAGGGTTCTGATGATTCCCATCTATTTTCGTCCTGGGCTAGGGAAACCGCCTTTGTCTTTAGTTCTTGGACGTTTCTTCAGCTCCCTTTTCCATCCGTCTTGGGTTTGTAAGTGAACGGAGAAAGCACGAGCGCGCCCTGAGAACCGGCCTGTTCGTGCATGTGGTGTGTAATCTCAGGTAATTGTTACTTGCTGAGCAAGGCCTTTCCGGCGAGGACGGGATAAAGCGAGAGCGGGGTTTTATTGCTGTCATTCAAAGCCTTCTTCATTCACGCCTGCCTACCTTCGCTGGGGAATGCCCCCACCTCGTTCCCCAGAAGACAGGAAACAGAGCTTTACTGCCACGAGTTCAGGCTGGCGTAAATATTAAATTCCACGTAAAAATGCCCGGGGCTGTTCCCGTGCTCTGCGCCCAGTTACTTAGGGCGAACTCTGGCTCTGCTTCCTCCTCGGAGGCTAACGTCCCCTTCCCGCGACGGGGACTGGACAATGCGTCCTTGTAGTCTCCGCTTCGGTTTCGGGAGTCCATCTGCTTTATCTCTGCGGACCTAACCCTGGCGGGCAGGACCAGGACCTTCTGCGAGCCGTGCTGTCCACCTTTGCAGGCATTTCTGCAGGTCGCAGCGGCTGGGGGCAGGAGCTGAACCCCCAGGCCCTGACCCTCGGCACCTGCCACCGAGCATTAGTAAGGTGTGTTTCCCGATAGTGTCCTGTTTCCAAAACGGGCTCTTTACCTGTTGGGGTTGGGGACCAATAGGAGAAAGTGACTCTGAAAAAAAAAAAAGCCAAAAACAAAGGAAGGTTCTGTAGCAGCTCACAAAATCAGACAAGGTCACAAGTAGGTGAGGTGGGAGCCTGGGTCCCAGTGGTCTGTGCGGGCCCAGAGTCAGATGTGAGTGACTCAGAGCACCCCCGCGTACCAGGGGATGGTGGACCTTGAGGACAGGCGGACTGTCATGGGGATGGGGGAGGGGCAGTCAGGGTGTTTGTACCAAAACGAAGGAAGAAGAAGTGTCCTGGCGGGAGTGGGAGGGAGGGGCTGGGAAGGTGGCGACGGTGGCCGCCGCCCTCCCCCTTCCCACTTTGTGATTATCTTCCCTCCGTGATGGATGAATGGTCTATCAGATACGGTGAACATCTTTCACAGTCTATGCAATTTACCTTTAATATTGTCTTCCTGATACAATCTCCCATTTTACCGAGTCCATTTTGTTTTCCATAACACTAGATTTCCAAAAACCTAGACTTGTCTACCTTTTTTTAATAGACTTTAGCTTTTCGGGCAGCGTTTGAGTCAGAGCAAAATTGAGTAGAAGGTACAGAGAATTCCCCTAGCCTCCGTGCCCCCACACCTGCACAGCCTCCCCCGCTAGCAGCACCCCTCACCAGAGTGGGAATTCTGTTATCATCAACAAATCTGCATGGAAACAACATAATCACCAAAGGTCCACTCATACATCGTCTCATTAATTCTCCTGGGGACACTGTGGGGTCCTTTAACCTTTCCCGAGTTGGGGGGAGGGGCATAGGAAAAAGTAGACCAGTCGAGCAGCTGCCCTGTGTGCAAAATCTGCTCTCCCTCCTCAGGCAGCTCCTGAAAACCTCAGCCTGTAGGCCCACCAGCCTCTCTCTCTCTGGGTTTTCATTCCTAGACTCCCAAGCAGCGCCTGCTAGTCTCCCCTTCCTCGCACAGGGTTGAGATGCCCAGGGGAGCCAAGTGGAATTAACTCCCTGCTCTCCTCGATGAAGACATGGCATGCCGTTCCAGGAGGTGGTTTCCAGAAGAATTAACCCCTGTCTGATAGGAGTTCTACTGACACAACTGTCTTAGTTTGGGTTGCCCTAAAGCAGACACTGAGACAAGGATCTGGGTGCAGACAGTCCATTTGGGAAGGAGATGTCTTACCTGCCGGCAAGGGAGAGGGAAGCGGGACAGGGAAGGGGAGGCAACCAGCCTGCATTGTCCCGCCGGCCACCATGTGAGAAAGGGGGCTCGGTCCCCCTGTGGGATCCCCAGGAGCCCACGGAGACTTATTCCAGCCAGGGAGGGAAGGAGCCCGGGAGTTTTTACCCCAGCCCCTCCAGTTGCTGGCAAGGCCCTTCTAGCCCGCGGCACAGGGAGGCAGAGGGCTCTGAACCAGGGAAGGTGTAGAAACGGAGGAGCTGGCAGCTTGTGGGCGCCACAGGGGGAGGAGGGCCAGGCTCTGCCCATGTCTCTTATAGCCAATTCACTCATCTCCTCCAGTCTCTGCAGTTTCTTAAGAGAAATGCGTACCAAGAGGCACATGGTCCCATGGAATGTCGTCGAGCAGGCGCACTGGGCAGTGACATTTAGATTCCAGAATCTGTCAAGCTTTGCCCTCACTGACTGCTACACCCTGAGAGCCAGAGGTGGACTCAGTGCCATCCCCAGAGTCAGGGCCAGTCCCTTCTGGAAGATAAATCCATGGGGCCTTGCGACGGCCTCTTTCCTTGAGCAGAAGTCCCTCCATGACACCATGTGAACGACAGGCATGTGTGAGAGGGACTGGGCTTCAGAGGTGTGCTCCTGGGGTGGGAGGCAGTGGTCGTCCGGCGTGAGTCTTCCCACTGCGGGGCGTTCACACCTGTGTCTGGCTCTCACCTGCACCGCCGGTAGCCCTGTATTTATGCCTCATCAGGATTCCACACTGTCTCTGGTCACAGTGGCTGTTAGAGCAGACAGAGGGACGGCTACGTGATGAGCACTGGGCAGGCATGGGTGGCCAACCTCCTGTGAGGCTCCGGGAAGGTCACCCAAAGGTCACAGCTTAATTTGGGTTGGGCAGCTCCAACTGGCCTCCACGTGTCTGTGAATCGGAGCAAGAATTATGATGTATCTTTTTTAAATTTTATTTACTTTTTTGTCAGAGAGCGAACACACAAGCAGGGGAAGCAGCAGACATAGTTAGAGGGAGAAGCAGGCTTCCCACTGAGCGGAGAGCCTGATGCAGGGCTCAATCCAGGACCCTGGGATCATGACCTGAGCCGAAGGCATTTGCTTAACCCACTGAGCCACCCAGGCGCCCCTATGATGTATCTTCTCTGCCTTACCCAGAACCCAGAAGAACGCCTCTCTTTTGCACACCCAGCCGCGGAGATGTTGCCTTCTGCTATTCTTTGTGGCAATTAAATCCAGTACAGAGTGGCGAGAGAATGAGATTCACTGTTTTAAAATATATTTAAATAGATTGGGTTTGTTCTCGTAAGGCTGTGGGTGGGTCCGAGACTCTAGAGTAGCAGCGCCCTTCCTCTCCGTACGCTACGGTGGGAAGTCAGGTACGTTCTGTTCCAGGCACAGTGAGGGGACCCCTGTCTGAGCAAGTGATTCTTTGTGGCTCTTCGACAATTCTGTACACCCCACTGTCTCTGCCTTCAGATAGCTTGTGGTCTCCTGGACGTAGTAAGAAATCCAGCCCAGGTGACAACAGTTTCCATACAAGCCATGCTAGGGCTCTGAGGGCTCTGAGGGCCATGCTAGTCGTCCAGGCATAAATGCTATAGAAGCCCAAGAGAAGAAGAGATCCGGGGACTGAGGTGGTCCAGGAGGGCTGGTAGGAGGTGGCGGGATTTGGATGGACCATCACCGTTAAGGAGGAAAGGATAAGCTGTCGGGGAAGGGAGAGCAATGATCGTAGGCTCATCCGGGCACCGTGGGGAGACGCGTTTTGCTAGAATGGAGGGATAATGGTGTGAGAGGTGCAGGCTACCCTCTGGAGCCCAGCTAAGGCAACTGGACCCAGCTCTGAACCAGGGTGGACGGGTTCTAGATGCAAAGAGCATTATGGGAAGCTGCCAGGAACCCCATAATCGTGAGCCCGCTCGGAAGCAAGATACTCACCCAGGAAGACAGTCGAGGACGTGGAATAGGGGCCGGAGCCAGGGACCGTCACGAGAGGAGCAGGTGTTCTGCTGCCCCAGCTCTGCCACGTTCTAACGGTGAGCCTGTGCCAGCCACGCGATCTCCCTGAGCCTCGACTTTCTCATCCTGGAAGTGGGAATAACAGTCCTTGCCCCAAACGACGATGGCGAGGATGACACAGGACGTCAAGCACACAGGGCCCGACCCAGCGCCCAGGCAGACCATGGGGTCGCTGTCGCTGTCAGGGTGATGACGTCACAGCAGCATCCCTGAACCGGCGTGTGCAAGCTTTCCCAGGTGCCGGCAGCCCGCCACGGCGCACGGAATCTGGAATCAGCCACGGTCAGGGGGAGTGTGTACACCACGGCAGTGGACACACACGACTTAATCTGGGCTTTTCGGGTCTCCCCAGAGAAGCACATGTGGAACCGTTAGCCATGCACTTGTGGACATAGACCAGGAAAATAAGAAGATGCAGATGTGATTTGGCCGGGAAGCCTAAGGCGGCAAACCTGAGCGGACGGGCCCGTGTGTGTGTGTGTGTGTGTGTGTGTGTGTGTGTGTCCCAGCGTCCCACACCCTCACAGGGCGTGTGTACACAGTTTGCTCCTTGGGTCTGGGGGAGTCTCAGCCTCTTGTTGGGACTCTCCAGTCCCTCCTCCAGATGCCGGGCCATCTGGAGGCCACGGGAGGCAGGGAGCCGGGCAATGCGACAGCATCTCCGCGAAAACATTCGCTGAGAAAGTTTGCTGTTAATATAGCAGCTTTCCGGTTCTCTCCACTTTCCTTCAGCAGCCACAGATTAAATCGTTGGCTTGCTTTTACTGTGCCGCGGCTCCACGGAGGAAGGCCAAGTTCCTAAATCACGCGCCTGACAGCTGCCGTATTTCTGAGCCCAGAGCCAAGCTGCGACCTTCCAGTGTCACGGTCCCGAGAACCAGGCGGCATGCATAATAAAGGAAGTCCACAGAGCATTTTTGAAATACGGAACGCAACCGAAATCAGATAGAGGTATCAGTCTGAATCTGCTTACCAGGACCAAGGCGATCAATCTTTTCGCCTGTCTAATGACGCAGATGTGAAAAGTGTTGTGACTTTCACTGACAAAGGAGTGGAGGTATCTGGGCCTGGGGACCGACCCTGTGCCAAGGGCCGTGTCGCACTCAGGACTTCATCTTCAGAGCCACACTCTAAGGTTTTCATGTCCCTGTTTTATATACAGGGAAGCAGAAACTCCAAAACGTGAGTGCTTCTCCCAGGGGCCCACAGAGACGAAATGACTGAGCCGGGACTTGAACACCATCCCCATGACTGGCCCGTGCTCTGCCCCTTAGTCCCACACTGCTTCCCAGTCGGACGCTCCTCCCTGACTCACCGGCTCGCCACGTTTCCTCTGTCCTAAGCCCTGTCCCCCTCCCATATCTGTACTTAACTGTCTCATCTGTCATCTCCCCTGAGAGGCTTTCCTGGGTCACCGTCACTAAAAAAACTTTGCCCACCCTGCCTAGCCTCCCTGTACCGTTACCCACTGTGAGGGCTTTTAGACCACCTGTCACTCTCTGAAGTTGTTGTGTTGTCTGTCTCTGTGTTGCTTATGATTCTAGAACATCAGCTCTGTCATAATCACAGTCTACAGAAGAGAGCCTGATACAATGGATGCTGAAAGAACGGATGGAGGGATAGATGGACAGACGGACGGATGGATATACAGATAGACGCATGGGTAGATGAACGGATGCATGGAGGGATGAATGGGTGAAGGAAGCCAGACAAGCTCAGATTGGCCATGGGAGGTTCCCTCCTAGTTCAAGACTCCTCTGACTCTGTTAGAGCCCATCTCCTTCAGTCCCCCTGAAGGACTCCTAGGACCTCTCCCAGAGATGCATATCTTTACCTTCCCCCCCACTCACCAACCTGGGCAGAGCTACGCTCCTCAAAGGAACAAGATTAATGATGAACAGAGATCAGGAGGGACACAAGCTGCTGGTTGAACAAGGGCTATGCTATAAGTGGGACAATTCCAAGATGGGGCCTGGCTAGGAGCCGCTCCCTTGGAAGATGTAGGCATACCCTATGTGCCTTCCCAGTCCTCTTATCAGCTCCAGTAGGAATCATCCTACCGCTGGGACTCCCTTCTGGGTCCCCTTACTCACTGAACAAATGTGAATTAGACCCTTAATTCATAGCTACTGGGGACAGACCGTTGTTAGGACAAGAATTCTGACAGTGTGATTCGAGAGACAAAACAAGACCATGTGACAAAGGCAAAAAGAGAGGCGCATCTGTATCTGCTCGTACAGGACCCAGAAGGAAGGGAGGGCCGTGCTGAGACTTGAAGAAGGACCAAGGGAAGGATGTGCGGGTCCAGCACACAGCAAAGGCAGAGGCCCTGAGGCTAGGTGTGTTCAGTCAACCAGTAGACAGGACCACGGAAGATCTTGTCTAGTCTGAACTAGAATTTGAGCCTTGATATGTGGGCAGTGGAGATGCCTGAAGGACTGAACGTGGAAGGATGTTATATTAGATCTGAATTTTTTATAAAAAGCTCCTTCAGACGTTCGGAGCAGAGAGAGGAGGCAGGAGGCCCATTCCAAGCCAGTGCCAGCCGGGACTAGAGTTGCAGCTTAGAGAATTCAAGGACACGCAACAGAGTCAAGAAACAGAGAAGCCGAGGGGCGCCTGGGTGGCTCAGCGGGTTGAGCCTCTGCCTTCGGCTCTGGTCATGATCTCAGCGTCCTGGGATCGAGCCCCGCATCCGGCTCTCTGCTTAGTGGGGAGCCTACTTCCCCTCTCTCTCTGCCTGCCTCTCTGCCTACTTGTGATCTCTGTCTGTCAAATAAATAAATAAAATCTTAAAAAAAAAAAAAAAAAAGAAAGAAAGAAAGAAAAGAAACATAGAAGCCAAGAGATTTGCAGGTGACCCGGACTCAGAGGGCAAAAGGGAAGCTGCTTGGCCTTTCCCCCAGTTAGCAACAGGGTCCTGACCTTCTTGCTGACTTCGCTTTGGTCTACTCCACTTACCCTTTGTTCGAGGGCTTCAGTCTTAGGAGAATGGCTGGATCCCAAGCCTGCAGTGAAGCCCAAATGCCTGACCCAGACCGGCTGCATCAAAGACCCACAGCAGGTGGTCAAATCACAGAGGCCTAGGCCCTCCGTGGGACTTAGCAAGCCAAGAACCCAGCACGAGGGCCCGGGGCCATGTCCTTGAACTCATGATCCAGTACTATGGGGCGCACAATCTGGGAAACGCGAATTAGGGTTTTCCACTAATATTGGGTGGGGGCAGGTTGATAGGAGCCAGGTCATGCGTCTGCCTCTGCCCTCTCTGGGCTGGCATAGGGCCTCCTAGATGAGGCAGGGGCTCAGTGCACGGCCGTGGGCTGATCGGCTCATCATCCCGCTCCCCCTCGTTCTGGGACTGACTATACATCGCCCACGTTCCCCACGTGGGGGCGAGGTCCGTGCAGGGGTCAGCACCGTAACGGCCTCGGCACAGCCTGGCTGGTGATCTGGTGTTAAATCGAGACAAAGAAGTCGCCCCAGAATGTTCTAAAACAAAAGCATCATTTCCCTGCCCGACGTGGTCGGGAAACAAAATGACTAAAACAACGAACAAAGCAACAAGCCAAACAGTCAAGTTTGGGAACAGCTTTAACACCTAATTTCTAATGAGAATTTCAAAACGCTAATTTTGCCGAGCAGAAAATCAAGTTGCGCTCATTTATAACCCGTCATCTGCAATGAGTCGGAGGATATTTCTTTCTGGGTTGTCAGTTAACTTTTTGAGCCCGTCAGAATACAAAGTAGGGTGGCGGGCCAATAAATCAGCACTTTGGGAGCTGATAAATGGTTATTGTACAAATCCTGCATTTGCATTGGATCTGGGGACATAAATCTACTTCTCATGATCTTACTTGGAAAAAAATTATCCCCCTGCAGTCAGAGTGAGCCGTTCATACTGGCATTCTTTCCCAGATGTTGATTTTTCTCACCTTTAATGGCTGCCTTTCTACTCCCTGCACTTAGACCGTACCGTAAAATGTTGCACGGCGCGTAGAAAAATCTGCCGGGACTTTGGTTTGAATCTGCCCACCAGGAATAATTTTATAACTTTCTGCTCGTCCATGAATAACGATCACTTTGGTAAAGGCTGTCATAACTTACTCGCGTTGGGAGGGACCTCCGGGAACATCATTTACCGCTGCCTCCTTTGGTGGGTGGGGAAGCCGAGGCCTGAGAGTGAGCATCAGGTCATGGGCCAAGTTTGTGACAGGACCAGAGCCTCTGTGTGGGGTCGGGAGGAGCCCCTCGGCAGCGCGAGGGTACAGCGTCGTGGAACAGGAAGTGAACTTTCATTCCAAGGCAATGGGAGGATGGATAAGAAAGGCCCCAGCGGAGGGCAAAGGGCTTGCTCTCTCCCTCACTCATGCGTTCCTTCATTCATTCACCAGGCAAGGGTCCACCTTGGCTCGTTCTGCCGTGGTCTCTACGACCGTGAATGAAGATCCTGTAGAAGCGACCCCCAGAGTCCTTTGGCTAACACGTATCCCAAGCAGGCAGAGATGAAAGACAATCAAAAGGTCTCTCTCGTTTTTGCCCTCTGTAGTTCTACCAAATTGTACTATTCTAGAATATTCTGAAGAGTGGAACGGGAAGGGTTTTGGGAAGGGTGTTGGGTCTTCTGACAACCTGGAAATCCACGGTGAACTCACTCCCTTGAAAGTGTTGTTCTTAGAACTAACCGCTTTATTGAGACATAATTGAGGCACCACACAATCCACCCATTGAAAATATACAATTCAGTGGTTTTTAGTGTATTCACGGCTTCGTGCAACTAACACCACTGTCCGTTTTAGGACATGCTCTTCCCCCCGGAAAGACACCCCGCTCCGCTCAGCCATAACCTCCATCCCCCACTTCTCCTGCCACAGGCAACCATTCCCTGACTTTCCGTCTCTGTGGATTTGCGTTGTGGGGACTCCCCGGCCCATGACTGGAGTCTTAGACCCTTAGGTTCTTGGACCCTTAGTAAGAAGACCTGAACGTGGACTGGGAGGTGCTTAGCGACGCGAGAAAAGACACATCTGTCATTCTCGGTTTTTTCTCGGCTTTACGGACGCTGTCCAACGTACAGAAATGTGGAGAGAATTTTGCAGCAAACACCTGTTCACTCGTCACCGGGACCCTAACTTGCATGCCGCTGCTTTGCCACAAACCACCTCGTCCGTCCCATGGATCACTGCCTCAGTTCTCCAGGGAGCAACGTCCAACCTTCCCGTATCAAAAGGTAAAAATCCTCGACTTTGCAAAATAAAATGTCAACGGAGGGGATGTTAAAATCCAAGACTGTTAGGAAGTTGGCATGAGAGGTTTTGAAAGACGAAGTCATGGCCAAATGGTAGAGACGTCTTTAAAGAGGTCTTCAAGACAGGGTGTATTCAAGACCTGAGGACCAAGGGCTGACCAGGTTTGGGAATGACAAGTCTCTTGAGAGGACCCGCTGACACCCTGGCTCCGTGGTCAAAGCAGACAGAGCCAGGGAGAGACCCGAGTGGTTCCAGGAGATGGCAGCCTTTTCCTGTCTCTGCTCATTTCCCACTTTCACAGGTTTGGCTCGAGGGTCAGTTTCACGATTCCTGCATTTCAAGGAAAGAGCTAGATGCCTGCCGGAAGGGGCTTTCCTTGTTTCTCTTGTGCAACAAAAGCTTTGACGACGCTCGGCTGTATCCAGAGCCACGGCCCCTCCCGGGAGTAGGACCCCATCACGCAGCATCACGTGCTCAGATGCCATGGGCTGTCCTCTGGGTGGACAGGAGCAGGCGTGGTACATAAAAAGAGGAATCCAGACATTCTGCCTCCGGAGTCTGACCTTGAATGTGGGGCTTATATACTTGGTGCACGCACAGGACCCAGAGAGAAGGCACCTGCTTGCCCGCTGGCCCCGCAGGCCCTGGTGGGACCCGGAAGGGTTGGTTGACCCTGGGCTGTGTGTGTGTGTGAGTGTGTGTGTGTGTGTGTGTGTTGTGAAGACACATTTAATCTGAGTTCCTATGAAGTGACAAGGAAAGGTCACAGCCAGCGGTTCAACAGCGGATGCCAATATGCACAAATTAATTCTTCTAAATGAGTGAACTATGCTTGATACGATACGGATGTGATAAAGGATATGAAGGTGCTGGTGCGATGGGAATTCAACATGATTATCTCAGCAACTCACTCATAGGCCCCCCGCGCTTACAGAATGCTAGAGGATGTCCGGGGAGACGGGCACACAGAGAGAAGCAGCCGTGGCTCCTGGCCCTCAGAGAACTCCGGCCAGTAGTGGAAAGAGACGCCGTCCCGACCTGTCACTTCTATCGTTTAGATACTTACATATGAGATGGGGCCGTAGGACATGGCCGGGATTCGGCAGGTTTTGACCATTAGAATGGCAGCCTCGTGATTCAACCGAATATTGACGTCGCGGTGGATTAGCCTGCTGGAGCGAAATACCACACACTGGGGGCTGACATTGCAGAAACCACCTTCTCACCGCCTCCATCGCCAGCCTGCTGTGTGACCTGGAGCCGAGGATGGAGCCTCTCTGTGCCTCAGGGTCCTCATCCATCCCGTGGAGCAGTAACAGCAACACCGTGAGGCTGCTGGAGAGTTAAACGAGCAGAACCTTGTGCAACGCTCAGGAAGTTTCTGGAACAACGACCAACGCCTTGTTTTAGTGTTGGTCTCTTCATCTCTCCTGTTACTCTTAGCACAGTTACCACCAGCACTACCTTCCAGGGTGTTTCTTCAGCCAGGCTGGGGGATGGGCTTGGGCTTACACACTGAGCCCTGGAGTGGAAAGGGCAGGGCGTGGGGAGGGGCCGGGAGGCTGACCTTGGACTCAGGAGGAGAGACAGTGTCATCAGTTACTGCTGCTTATGACAAGGAGGCACCCAGCGTGCCCGGCGTTTGCCTGTGGTCCTCTCGGTTGCACATATCATGGCATAGTGTAAAGATCCGGTTTCTCGTGTCATCTCCACTCCACACACATAGTCATCTCGCCATGCACATCATGGCTATCATTGTTTTTATTGTCCTCACTGTTTCATTTTCTGGGCAACTAGTCACTACCCGTAGACGGTTTCCTGGTACTTTTAAAAACTTTTTCTACAATAAGCAGTGATGGAGGAAATATTCTCGTAGCTAAATATTTCTGCCAAATAAACCTGAGTAATGCTTTCTCCTGAGACCCTTTCTCAGCTGTTCACACCCTGAATCTGCTTACTCAAGGCTCTGAGAAGTCCTGCAGAGGAGGGACAGCTTTGACTTTATTAAGCCAGTATCCTCACCTCTCTGAAATTGTTCCCTTTAACTACTGCTTGGGGCTAACTTATTTTTAAAAAGGAGTTTCTGGATCAAAGAGCATGTGCAGCTTTATGGATTTTCATTTATTTCCTTCTGGAATGGTGTTTTAGGAACCAACAAACGTGGAAGACACCTCCACCTTCTGGGCTAAACCAAGACTTCAATTTAATCATAGTTACATGAAAAGTTCAAGACACTAAAAGCATCTGTGAAGTTCTTACAAAAATCGAAACAATCAAGACCAGTGCAAAGAATTTCCTGGTTCTTTTCTGAGTCTCGTGGGAAGTCACTTTAGAAGAGGCTGACTCATCCAAAGAGTACAGATTTTCCTTTTTCTAGATTTCAGGCAGGAAAACACATCAAATGAATAAAAATCTCTTATAGGGACTCTCTCCGAGGTCACGGGAGACCTGGCTGCTGTGTGACCCGCAGCGACCTTCTCGGGAAAGGCCGATTGTGAAGACTGCCTTCGATATAAAACAACAGGCAGGCCTCAAAGTAAATGTTCGGTGCAGCCTGACGGCCCTCCTTATAGTTCATCTCAACTCAGCCCTACGGCTTATTTATTTATCCAGTAAATACTTGCCAACGTCCACCACCAGCTCGGCTCTCCTTGCGCCCTGAGGACAGCAGGTCCAGGCCACGGTCTTCCTTGCTGGGCTTCCGTGCCGGCCGGGAGACAGGCCGTGCTGGCACGTGTGATAGGGGACCGTATTCCCGGGGCCCTTGCTCAGAGCAGCGTGTGCCAACAGGACAGCGCGCGGCATGCTGGGACGCAGGGCAACTGGGAGAGGCCGCCGGATGGGCTGGGTAAGAGGGAGGTGTCTTTGGACCAAGGTCCGAAGGGTGACGCTGAGCCAGCCAAGCAAAGGGCTGGGTCAGAATTCCTGGCAGAAACCAACGGCTAACACCAAGCCTGGGAGGGCGGAGAGCCCGGGGGCTTTGGGAGCAGAATAAGGTGATGGTATGTGCTAAGCAAGTGGAAACAGCTGTTATCCTCATGCAGTGGGGGGGGGTCAGGGCTCCAGAAGGCCCCTCATCTCCTTTGTCACACCCTCTGCCTCCGCGCACCTGCCGCAAAGTTACTGCTTCCCACGTGGACCAGGCGCACGGCTGCCCTCACGCCTGGGGACGTTGACCCCATGGAACGCCATCGAGGGTCCTTCCCTTGGCTTCTCCCACGTGGACACCTTGCTCATTCCCTCCCCCAGCCATTCTGTTCACCCGCCCTTGACCAAGGCCTGCGAAGGGCCAGACGGATGCCCCTGGATATGGGAAGAGAGGAAGGCAGCCCTTCCCCTGGGCACTCACCTCCTGGATTGCAGAGTAGAGGATCAGGTGGCAAAGGCCCGCAGTGAAGCAAAGCGTCAGGGTCACGAGGGCAGGCAGCTTCCGGCCTGGCTCACTGCCCTCTCCCCAGGCCCCAGCAGAGCGTGGGGCCCAGAACAGGTGTTCACGATCACCTGCCGGGTGAGCTCCGGCAGGGGGAGGAGGCCGCTCGCCTGAGCCCAGCTCGGCTGCCTGCAGGAAACGCCCCCGTGCCGTCCCGCCCGCCGCCAGCCCGCATTCACTGACCTTCAAGGTAGGATGCAGGGCTTAGCCATCTATCTCACCGCCGCCCTGCGGCAGCCGCCTCATTTATCGACTTCTCCAAAGGGCCGATACCTCTGCTTGGCTTGGTCTGAGCTGGGCTCGAAGACTCAGGTGCTGGAGCAAAGGCCGCGGCCTGCCAGTGAATCACCCGGTACAAATCTGCGCTGAGAGCAAAGGCACAGGGCTTGATGGACTTTCCCACGCGGCCCTTCTGACACGCACACGTGCTCTCCCAGTGAGCGCGGCTGTTTCTTCGAGCCAGCCCACCCTGGGAGGCTGAGCGCCTGGCCCAGACACCCCCACCCCACCACTGGCTCACGGGCACAAAAGTGGAGCTTGGCCTACAGCCGAATGGCCCTGGGACCTGAGCAGGGGGACCCCCCGATCGGGGCCACATGACGTCCATCCCGAACTCTGAAACGCCAAGACTCTCTTATTTTGTTCGGCCCTTCAGCTTGGTAAGAAACTGAAGTGGGGAATTCTGCTGGCCAGACGGGAATAAGGGACAGGGGACGGCTCAGAAGCTGAAGGATGGAGGGGCCGAGAGAAATCCAGCTGCGTGCGGGGCGGGGAAGGAATCCCAGCCTCTGTCCTGGACATCAGGGGAGAGGAGGCCCTTGTTTGGACGGGGTCACCCCAAGTCTCCCAAAGTGAGTGGGGCAAGGCCAGGCCCCCAGATATGGTGCTCGGTCCCTCCCTGGTTGTGTGATGCCCTCTGGGAGACCCGTCTACACTGGCCATCCTGGCCCCTCCCACCAGCCACCCTGGCCTGGCTCTGCCCCAGCAGGTGGACTGTCAGGACAAGGGGTGGTCCAGGGACACCAGGGCCCCATTAGCTCCAGGGGGGAGGGGCACAAGGATGACCCCTGGGGAGCAAGCTCTGGGGTGGGCATGGGGGCTGGGCCATTGTCAAAACCTGAGACTCCTAAAGAATTCGATGGGAGCAATGTGGGCCGTCTGTATTTGGGCCCCGGGAGTGCTAAGAATGGGTCCACGGGATGTTAAAGGGAGAACCTCCTTTTAATAAGCCTGATTAAGAGAGCAGAAGCCATGGGGCGCCTGGTTGGCTCAGTCGGTTACAGCGCCCGACTCGGTTTCAGCTCAGGTCATGATCTCAGGGTCATGGGATCAAATCCCATGTCGGGCTCCGAACTCAGTCTGGTGCTCCCCACTCACTGTCTCTAAAGCCAATAAATAAATCTTTAAAAAGAGAGAGTGAGCAAGCAGACAGCAGCCTGTCCCCGTGTGAGAAATGCCACAAGACAGAAGGTACCTGCTGGAGGGCAAAGCGGAGGTCGTGTGGAGAACCGCGCCTTAGGTTCTAACTATTTACGAACGCTGAGATTCTCCAGGCAGAAAGGCCGCTTCTCTGGAGGCAGGTTTAGCGGGTATTTTTTTTCCTCCTCCTGAGAATGATTATTGGCATGGGGTGCGTCGAGCTGCCGACTGTCCCGGCTGCAGGCTTGTGGGCACCGATCGGCCCGGGGCTCAGAAGCCCCCAAACTCCGGCTCCCACCACCCCCTCATCCAGCTCACGCGCTCTGAATCACGAGTCCTTGGAGAACAGGGACCGCCAACAGCCCTCATCTAAAGAAGCCGGGGAGCCGGAAGGGGCCTCTGACCATGAACTGATTTAAAGTGGGGACCAAAATCCAGTGAAAAAGCAAAAAAGAAAAGATTTCATTGAGATCTTACTTTGGGGTTGGGGGTTGGGTGGATATGGTGAAACTAGATTTATTTCTACATTTGTTCTGACCCCTACCAGAAGGTGTTCTCAGAGTGCATCCAGATGAACCAACGGTTGCGTTACCTTGGCTGTAAATTTTCCAGCAGCATCCGTGACAGTACACGGCCACACCCCACCCTCAGCTGGTCCCCGCATGTTACGAAAGAGGTGTCCTCCCAAGCCGTCCGAGGGCTCCGTCCGTTTCCACTCTCCTAGTCGCCTGCTCCTCGAGTCCCTCTTTCGCGAGGTCCCTCTACACGGAATCTTCTTTCTCTTCTGCCGGTGACTGGCTTCTCTCTGCTCCTTCCTGCCTTGTCCTGGGTTTACCGGATCCCTGCCCTGCCCCGCATGGCTGGCGCCTCCTCCCGGCCCCTGCCTCTTTTGTGAGATCCGCAGTGGTCCTCCGTGCTGGATCTGTGTCACGTGGGATGCTCCCGGGCATGGGGCCTACTGAGTGAGGCTGCGGACCACTGCAGTTCAGCGGGGGTGGGCGTTAGAGACCATGACCATGACTCACAACACATTCAGTGGAAACCTCGGGTGGTGAACAGACCTCGAGGGCCTTGTTCCCGTTTGCATTCTCGGACCCCAAAACACAGCAAAAGCAGACGAATCGCATAACCCCACAAATGGGTGAATATCCTCACGTTGAGGAAAGGTTGGGTCCTACCAACCGGTACCCAACTCCCAAGTCATCCTCTCCGTTTCTGAGTGCAGTCTCTAGGGCTTGGGAAAAACCACCCACGTGCACACGGAGGTGGGAAATTTAACCCTGCTCCGGCTGCGCATGCGAGCCCGGCTTGATCGTTAATGATGAAATCAGTAACCGTGATCACGATAAATTAATAATAGAACCCTCCTGTGACTGCGTTTTTAAAGCCATCTGTTTCATACTTTTACCCACATGGGAGATGTTAACTCATGTCTTCATCTAGAGTTGCCAAGTATGTCCTTGGATTTCAGAAATCTCGAGTTCCAGAGGTCCCAGCTAATTATTGAAGAAAGCCCCATATTCAGTAACTCTGTGAGGTCCCAGTTTCCTGACTTTTCCAATGTTGTTAAATCTGTGGCTTTGCACGACGACTCTGGTTTTCTGTATTTCCCTGTATTTCCCGGCAATCGATTCGGCCTAAAGCAGTAAGGCGAGGTCCGTTAAAGACATTCGTAAGCCAGGAGCAGCACTCAGAGGGTGGGGCGCCCTTTTTCTGTAACTGCTGTGTTTGCGCAGGCCTCAAAACTGGGGCAGGGTGGGGGACCTTGTGCATAAGCTTTGGAATAAGTTGGCAAATGGGAATAAAGCCCTGCCACAGCAGGCCCAGAAAGTCCCATCACAAGATCAGTGGCCTCGAGCAGGAGCACAGGCCTGAGCTTTGCTGGGAGAAGCAAGGAGCAGATTTGCCTCGCCCTGAACAGGGGACAGGGGCTCATCGGAGATGATATGCACGATGGCTGGCAAGCGGCAGGTTCCCCAGGGGTGTCAGCTTCCTTCTGTCGTAGGGAAGACTCGACCCACGCAGGGATCACAACCGAGGGGCAGGTCAGGGAGTGAACAGAAAAAGGCTTTCCTGCTGGCACCCCTTGAATTCATGAGAACCCTCTGCACACACCGTAGTGCTACAGCCGGCCCCTCGGTCCCCGTCGGTGGAAGCAGAACACGCCTGAGAGCCCCTGTCTTGTAGAGTCAGTCCCATTCGGACCTGTTCTTACGGGCAGTCCACCGCGGCTGAGCTGCGTGTCCCTGTGGCAGGTCTGGGTCTAATTTAAAAGCTGTCAGTCTTCGCTTCTGAATCGAAGACCAGCCTGAGCCTAGGTTATTTGAGAATTTCTAGACATGAACATATTAAATGCACATATGGGCTGTATTATATTAAGCCTTTCTTGAAGGTATGATTTTTTTTAATAAACAAATGGGATTTTAAGAAAGAGTTATGTCGATTTAATGGGGTGTGTGTGTGTGTGTGTGTGTGTATTGAAGAGTTTGGGGGTTTTCTTAGGAAAGGTTATCATGCAGTTACAAGTGTCACAGAGTTTCCAGTCCCGTCTAAGAAAACCCAACCAGGGGATGCTGCCCGAGGGATTCAGCTCCCAGTTTGGTCATTACGCATTGAGTGGTGGCCCTGAAACTTTGGTCAGCCAGAACCAGCTGGAGAACATCTTAGAAATCAAGAGGCCCTATCACACTCGGCAAGGTCGCTGACTTGACAGAAGCCAAAATTGGAGTGTCTATGGCATAGGGAAATTTCCAAGCCTCGTAGGCTACTTTTAAGGCAGAGCAAAAACAGAGACAGTGTTCAGGAAGACGGAGAGATCCGCACTGGGGCCACCTTTCTGCCACTGAGAGGGCCCTGGCTGGCGGGGGCGGCTACCTGGCTCCGTCCGTAGAGCACACGACTCTTGATCTTGGGGCCGTGAGTTCGAGCCCCAGGCTGGGTGTGGGGCTTACTTGACAAGAATAAGTAAGTAAATAAATAAAATTCTTTTTAAAGCCACATGATGCAGGTGGGCTGCTGCTGGTCCACTCTGAGCCTCTGTTTCCTCCTCGGGACAGCAGAGGTGACGATGTCTGCCTCCCAGGGCGATGGGCAGTGTGACAGGCCATGATGGGCCTCCACTGTGTGGCACCCGGTTGGTGGTCCTTGAACGTGGACCTCCAGCTCTAGGCGCGGCAGGAAACTTGCTAGCACATGGTGAGTTATGGGGAGCCGACCGGCTTTGCCACCCTCGTCATGCGTGTCATTAAGTAAAGATTTGTGCAAGTCCTCATTAAGATCCTCTCTCGCTGCTAGAGGATGAGTTCCGATAAAGCAGGGAACTCACTGCTGCCTACTCAGAACCAGACTTGGTGTCTGACACGCTGCCAATATTTGTTCCACAAGGAAGTGAACCCTCTCGCGAGAGGGGGTGAAGCCCCCTACCACCTTGCCCTCAAAATGTGTTCCTTTGTGACTTCCAGCTTCCTTCGCTGTACGGTCTCTAGAACTAAAATGGTTCTAGGAGAAATAGGAATTAAAGGAATTCCAGAAAGAAGTAGAGCGGCTTTTGCTCTGCCAGGTTCCCTGTTCTGAGCATGGACCGTACAGAAACCCGAAAGCCGAGCAGGCCTGAGGCGGGTCTCCAGGAAGGACTGCTTCCCAGTTCGGACTTGGCTGGCATCTGAAAACTTGGATTTCTAGAGGGTTCTCCCGGTGCTAGGTGAGAAGGACAGTTCCCTGAGCCTCCAGTGTTTGTGCAAACAAATGGGGCTTACGCTGAGCACCTGCTTTCCTTCTGGAAAACAGGGATCTTGCTATGTGCCGGGCAGATGGTGCCCACATGACCAGCCCCCAAGGAAAAGCCTGGGGCATGGGGACCCCTAACAAGCAGCCCTGGTGGACAACACTTTACAACACATTGCAGGGGAATTGAGTGTGTGCAGTGTGAGCCCCCACGAGAAAGTTCTGGAAGCCGGCACCTGCTCCCCTCCTCTTTGCTCCGTGTGCCTGTCCCTTTGCTGGTCTTGCCCTGCATCTTCTTGCTGTAATACATCTTAGCCTTAAGTTTGACATCGTGAGACCTGTAGGTCCTTCTAGTGAGTCCCTGAGCCTGGGACTCACTCATCTTTGGGACCCCTGGCGTACATACTCACCTGAGTCCCTGCTGACATCACGTAGAAGGTCTGAGCCCACTGAAGGGACATCTGGAGCAGCATTCAATGGGGGTTTGGCTCTAATGAGTGAGATGGTCTGGAAGTCCTCTTGAGAGAGAGGTCCGCCCATGGGCGGGTTGGATGGACACCTTGGGACCAAATTCCTTTAGGGTTCTGCATCATGCAGGATACAGGCCAAAGTGTATGAAAGAAGGCTTATACTTTCTTTCATTCATTCAACAACCAAGTGTCCACTCTGTGTGTGCTGACGCTCTTTTAGGTGCAAGACACAGAGGGCTGGGGAAGAGGGACACATTCCCTGCCCCAAGGAGCTCACACTGGCAGCTGGGGAGCCAGCCAGGTGAGGAGACAGGCTTCTTATGGAACGTTTCACAGCGGTCTCTCTGGGGACCCAGAGGCCTTGGTATCTGGGCTGAGACCTCAGCCCAGATACCGAGACACACATGAGGACATCTAAGGCAGCCACGTTCCATGAGGCACATGGAAAACCTTGAGGCCAGAATGGATTTGGTGTTTTGAAGGAACCAAAGGAAGACCGTGTGCCTACAGCTTTGGGAGCGCAAGGAAAGAATCGGGAAATGAGTGTGGGGAGTTAGGGCCTGGGAGTCATGGCCGGGAGTTGGGATTTTAGTCGATGCCCAGTGGGAAGCCATTGGGGGATCCTGAGCAAGGGACCCAGTTTATATAGGATATAAAACTGAAAATACTCTGTTTGCTGTTTGGAGAATGGAATGTAGTATGTAGAATGAAAGCAAGGAGTCAGGTGCAGTGCAGTGGTCCAAGCAAAAAATGATCCCACTGCCTTAGCTCCTACCTCCTGCAACAGAGCAGAGATCATGGACCCGCACAAAACCTCCCTCGGTCCACTGCAGGGGCAGGAAGTGGCCTCCTTAGGGATGACCGTGCATTGCTTATTGTTAAAGTGGGAGTCAGAATTTCTAGATGGAACCAACCAGGCCTCACCTCCGGACCATCTGAAGACAGCAGCCTCCAAGAGAATGGGATGGTCAGAATTGGAATCTGGTAGAGCCTCGTGCAGGATGAGTTCCGGCTTCCGCCAGGGGACTCTGAGATCCCTGGGAGAAGGGGTTCCGGGGAAGGGCTGAGAGACGTCAAGAGCTCCTCTCCTTTTCCAGCTACGATGTTGCCATGGATGTCCCCAGCCCCATGCTGGGCTAGGCAAGCTCTGTCCCTACCTTCCCTCGTCCACATCTGCTGACGGTGGTATCTCCACACCCCTGGAGGGTCCCTCCTGTTACTGAGACTGCTTTCTTTGGCGCTGGTGCCCTGGTTGCCTGCCCCCCCCCCCAAGCTTTCCGCAAGCTCTGAACCATGATGGGATTCTCGGATTCACTGGCCTTTTAATCTGGTCTGTATGTATTGTCAGGAGACTTGAAATAGGCCCTTTGCTTTGCGTGGAGATCCAGAGCTACGTGAGCCATTTCAAAACAGTGTACTTCCTTCTGCTGGAAATTCAATTACTTTCTGCTTCTGTTTTTAAATAAAGTGGTTGATGTGCATCACCCAAGCAGGAGTCCCATCTAGCACACAGGGAGCCCGCTGAGCTGGAATTAAGCGGGGAGCTGAGGGTGCGCCTCCTGTTTCCTTTCTTCCCTGTGGCTTTACAGATCCTCTGCCTCCTTCAGTAGAAATTCAAAATTCCTCTGTGTTCTTCCTTTTCTTGCTTTCCTCTTCCAGACTCTCATAGTCTTTTCCATTTTACTGACTCCTCTCTGAGAGCGAACTACAGGGCTTTAGCCAGACTCCAAGTTAGTGCTGGTCCCTGCTCACAGGGCACTTTCGTCCTGGGGTATCACTTCTGGTGGCTCCCTCCCCCTTCTGTTTATCATCCAAGCTCAGTCCCAGGGTTCTCACTCTGCTTTTCCTCTCCACTGGTGTCTTCTGCCCCCGTAGAGATCCAGAAGTGTATAATCCTACATCTCAAGTTGATTTCCTGGGTGGTCAGAGTGTTCTGGTAGGTATTTAGCTCACATTAGGGAACTGGTTGAAATAGGGTCTCCCGCTTCTCCGCCATCTTGCCCCTCCCCTCGCGAACTACAGTGCGGCTCATATGTTTGTCCAAAAAACACCAGCCCTCCTTACAATACGTGATAGCATCCAGGATATTTCTGATGGTTCCCAGACGAGTATTTGCTCTAGATCAGCCCTCTCTGATTCTCGAGGATCTAACAAAGCCCTAGGGAGCTTGGACTGAGTCCCCCTGACACGAGTCCCAACCCAAGTCCCCCTCCTCCAGGTAATCCAAGCTCCCAGTCTATAAACAGATACCCGGACCTCTCCGTGTGCATTTTCCTATATGCTAACATGCCCAAGGGTCCAAAACATTGGAAAGGTACCCAGTTTCCTTGTTCTGAATGGATAAGGAGTCAGTAGAATTTGTTGAATGGTCTAGCTTTTGCAAACACTCTAACCTACCATCTGTATCAAATAGTAAATTTCCAAACATATATATGGGTGGCCATAAATGTAATTATATATAAAATATTTCTCAGTAGATGGATAGATCTCTATTTAACTAATATATATGCCAGGTATATAATTATATATTAGATATCTATACCCACATCTGTATCTGTCTTCCAGTCTCCCTATCTACCTAACTTGCCCATTTCTGGTGCTCTAATACAGCTTCGATCCTCTTGGCTAACCCTACACTATTAGCAGTGTTTTACTTTGTAATATTTTTAAGTCTAATATAAAAGGAAGACCATGCTAAACCCAGGTGGTTTTGGTATCTGTGCTGAACAACTACAGGTCCCCCATGTCACAGAAAGTGAACCCAAGAAGTTATAGAAGGACCTTGTCAAACCTGGGCGTCTCTTCCTTCCGTCACTACCTGGGCCCCACGAGGGCTGAGGCTGGCAGCCCCTGGTTCTGGAAGTCCTTCTGGGTGGATACCTGGCCCTGGCCCCTGGCCTGGTGATCTCCTTCCGATTCCGCTGGGGCCCTGCGGACAGTAACCTGCTTCCCAGGAGAGGTGTAGGGTCCGAGCATGGTTGGCAGAGCCCAGCCCCTCTTCCCGGCGCGGCCTGACCCTGCTAACCAGCCCACCCCATGTCTGCCGAGACCGATACCCAGAAGAGGCCGAATCCCGACAAGCCCTTGAGCAGCTCCTGTGAAGCCACATTACGGACTGAAATGAGTCCCGTTTTTAATTTGACTTTTCTTCCCCTGTAACAAGCAAAGTTCACATTACAGATAAATTGCCCGGAAATTCCAATTTAATAAGTCATGTGCATTTTTCAGGCCTAAAAGCACGGAAAACATCTTGCATGCTGGTATTTTTATATCAAAAGTTTTATTTAAAAGACAGCTTTGAAAATGTCAGGAATTTACATAGAGCATCTGGTGAACCGGTCAGAAGGGGATGATTTGACGAAAGGGCCCTTCACCCAGGAAGTGGAAAAGCGGTTTGGCTGGTGGTCCCCGGCTGCTCTAACTCCCCTCTGGGGTAATAGGCTTTGGCGTGGGGGAAAATCACGCCGACACTCAGGGCCTTGCCCCCAGCTCTTGGCTTGCATTGCTCAGGAGGGCTCAGGAATGGGACCGGGGAGGTGGGGGGGCTGTGCCTGTCCTTCTGTGTCTGTGGCTGGGATTCCAAGTAGAGGGAGAAGGGGAGAGAGAATCCTAAGCAGGCTCCATGCCCAGCACAGAGCCCAACGTGAGGCTCGATCTCACAACCCTGAGATTATGACCTGAGCCAAAATCAAGAATCGATCATTTAACCAACTGAGCCACCCAGGTGCCCCTACCTGGTTATTCTTTAAAGGAAGTAAAACAGTGAGCAGCTATTGTGTGAAACCCTAAGTCCTTGCTTTCTCTGGGAGGGTGATGTGGACAGGCCTAAGTGCACTGGGCACGGTTCTTAGTGGACAGCCTCACCAAGTTCAGACATGAACTCTCCTCATGCAAGAGAAGCAGCAGAGAAGTTCATCATACCATGAAACTGTAACATCGTGAGATCAAAACCACGACTAGGGAGAAACAGAGTATCGATTCTTTGCCAACATAAAAAGCTAGATAATTTCATTCAGTTTTTATTTATATTCTGAAGTCTGATTTGAGTAATCAGGGAATAAAATATGGTCCATTTAAATTTTTTCTTGTTTCAAATACATGGAACTGACACGAATCACTCCTGGATCAGCTCCAAACGTGTTACCTGGTAAGACAGGAAACAAAGATTGCCTTTCTTTGCACCTCCCATTTCTCTGATGACTGCAACCAACAGAGGAAGGTTGCCACTGAATGTTCTGGGTGTCGCCAGGGGCCAGGCGCTCTCCGTGGCCCGGAAGGACACGGAACAGCGAACACCTGGCCCTGAGCATAAGTAACAAAAAGCACCTCCTTCAGGCCCGGCACCCACAGTCCCGCACACCCATGCACAATTCCATCTCCGCCACGGCGGCTGTGCTGCTCTGGACAAGTTGCTAAGCCTCTCTGAATCTTGGTTATCTCACCTTTACAACAGGGACGATACCAACTTCATCTAGCTGTTCAGAACCACAGAAATGGACGTGGTGCCGACGGAAGAGTTTGGCGCAGGGCCTAGCACGGTCCACTCGAACCTCCTCCTGCCATCACGATTTTCTAACCGGGGACTCTTACAGAGTAACCGGGAGGAGGCATTTCAGCCCTGTCTTCGAAGACAGCAGTTGCAGGGAAAGAAATAAAATTCCTGTGGAAATGATAGGTGTTTTTAAAGCGGTTCATTCTTATGAGTAATGCATTTCTTCTGTTTTTGAGAAACAAGGAAATGATCACTGAGGCAGCAAGGGAGTATGAGGAAAACTACCTTAGCGCCCCCCATTCCCCAAGCTCCCCACCACCACTGCACCTACAGGATGCTGTCTCCCCGGGGCTCTGCTGAGCTGGGGCTCCCAAAACATTCCAGGGGACAGTGCAGATCCCATCCTGGACCTGATCCCAGCGGACCACATGTGACCTGCTCTGCTGGGAGCCACCCATCTCGCACTGGGCCCCACCCGGCCCTCACAGCTCCCCATGAGCCCTGGGATTCTCCTGCCTCCCCAAGGAAACAGAAACAGACAAGTAGCTTGCCCAAGGTCACACAGTGAAAGTCCAAGGTTTTCACTCCAACGTCCATGCCCTTCCTCCCATGTGATGCTGACGACATCCAGGATCCTGTGTGGCCAGGGCAGAGAGGTTAAGAGCAGGCCCCTGACACCCAACAGCCAGGGTGCAAATCCTAACATCGCCACGCACTCACCTCTGACCTTGGCAAAGTGCTTTGTCTGTCTGTGTTGGCTGGTTGGCTTATTTTTGCACTGGAACAATATTTTTTTTTTCTTGGCAAAAACTCAAATGGCTCCCTTTTTAAAAACAAAACAGAAATTCTGTCCCAGAATTTCCAGTGTGTGTGTGTGTGTTTTTAATATTCAAGCAGATTTTAAATGGTAGAAGTTCTATGAAAACTAAGAAATCTACAACCTGGAGTTTCATAGGAAAAAAGTAAGACAATGAAAAGCTGAATGGCAGACAGCCTCTCTTCAGTTTCCCCATCTGTGAAATGGGAATGATCATATTATCCGCCTCTCAAGGCTGATGTGAGGCCTGAAAGAGTAGACACAGCACACTCCCTGAAAAGGGCCTTCCCACGTAGTAAACACTTAGTCTACTGTTAGATGCTGCTGCTGATACTGTTGTTATGAAATGGGCACTGAAGGCTGTTCTAGGAAGACCAGACTCACCGCCTGTGGGAAGCATTAGCAGGGCCCACTCCCTGGCGTTGTTCAGCAGTCTAGGGTCTGGTTCACCTGCTTTTGCAAAAGAAAAATTGGATTTGACGTGATTGACGCACGCAGAGGTGCTCGGTGTCTGTTCTGGTGACCTAAATTCACACTCCTGTGGACAGCGCCTCGGGTCTCCCCTACACGGGAAAAATCTAAACCAGGACCCTTGGAGTCATCTTCGTTCTATCCTCGGAGGTATCTGCTTTTCCAAAATTCAGCCAGTGTCTTCTGACCGCCCTCCAGTAAGTCAGCTGGGAAGCAGCTCAGTGTGAGGGTTCAGAACAGCAGCTCTGGGCCCACATCCTGACTTTATGACCTTGAAGGCTCTATGGTTTGGTTTTCAGGGAATATTACACCTGCTGGGTTGGTTTCTTATTGGCACCATAACAACTGCTGTAACAGAGTCCTACAAACCGGGTGAGGCCAGACATGTATTTTTTCCCCATTCCGAAGGCCAAAAACCCAAAATCAGACTCACCAGGCCAAAATCGTGGTAGGCCACACTCCCTCTGGAGACTGTAGGGGAGACTCCTTTGCAATAGTCTAGTCTCTGCCTCTTCTCTTCTCTGTGTCTCAAATCTCTCTCTGCTTCCGTCTTATGAGGACACCTAAGGTTCTGTGTAGTGCAGGAATCCAAAAGCCCCTTTCCACCCCAAGATCCTCCCCTTAATTAGACCTGCAACATTTGTGCCATAAAGGGTAACATTCACAGGTCCCCAGGATTAAGATGTGGACATGATTTCCACTGTGAAGATTAGGGTGGCAGTTTGCCCGAAACTCTTGTTAGTTAAATCAGGTTTGAAATGTCCTTAGAACCAAAGTCAGCAGTATATGGCAGAAATGATAGACTTTGGGCATTTTTACTTGGCTGATAAGCCATCAGTTTTCATGTCCCCTAAAGGGTGTGTGTGTGTGTGTGTGTGTGTGTGTGTATTTGACAGAGAGAAACACAGCAAGAGAAGGAACACAAGCAGGGGGAGTGGGAGAGGGAGAAGCAGGCTTCCCATTGAGCAGAGAGCCCAACACAGGGCTTGATCCCAGGACCTGGGATCATGACCTGAGCTGAAGGCAGATGCTTAACAACTGAGCCACCCAGGCACCCCAAGGGCTATATTTCAAAGACTGGTGAAGAATGGCAGGAGAACACTGGCCAGCATCACTCTGGCTCAAGTACAGAAGTGATTAGGGCACCTGCCGTACGTCACTGGGACAGCCCCCCATTATCCCAGCCACTCAGTTCAAAGAATTCTGAGTCCTGTTCAGTTAGTCTCCTGATCAAATGAAAATGGGATTTTCATTTCTTACCTAGTGCACCTTTTGTTTGAACTTCTTAGAAGGAGCATGGATTACTTTTACGACAACCTCCAAAAATAGTAATGTTTTAAAGTTCTTTGACGGTTTCCCATTATCCAGAACCCAAACCCCTTACAACAGTGGTTCAGGTTCTTTGAAATCTGTCTCTCTAAACTCCTATACCTTCAGTATCCCCCCAGAGAAGCTGCGCCTCAAGCACAACCGCCCACATGCTGGCCCATCAGTATTCATTCGGCAGCTGTCTGTTGAGTGTTGTGTGTGTGCTAAGCAATATTTTAGGAGCTGTGGTCATGACCACAAACAAATACCCTGGCTTTGGTGGGACTTACATTCCAGTGAATCTCTCTGTTCCATGTGTTAACTTGTATTGCTCTCTCTTCCTGACCTGTCTTCTCATTCTCATTTTCCTCTGGTCTTGGTTCAAACACTGCATCTCCTGTGAGGTCCCCAGGGTGACTCTCCGTCAGAGGGAATGGCCAGTTCCTCCAAGCATCCTTGCTTCCTGCCCGTGCGTTCATAGCACCTCTCCCTGGGATCTGTACATGGGGCACAGCCAGGGTACTGAAGAAATAGAGCTGGACTTGGATGGCTTTGACTCGGCCTCTTTGAGAACTGGACCAATACAAGCTCTCTCCTCACAGGCTTGTCATGAGACAGGAAGGAGGCGCATGCCCAAAATATTGAGCAGAGTTGGAGGTCAGCCTTACTTTCTGAATGAACAACTATAACTGCAATGATGTTTTGGATTTATGTAAAGAATTATGTGGCACTGGGGCACCTGGGTGGCTCAGTCGGTTAAGCATCTGCTTTCAGCTCGGGTCATGATCTCAGGGTCCTGGGATGGAGCCCCGCATCAGGCTCTCTGCTCAGCAGGGAGCCTGCTCCTCCATCTTCTGTGCTTACCTACTCTCTCATTCTCTCTCTCTCAAATAAATCAAAAAAAGAATTATCTGGCACCCACATGAGAACTTGTTCCCAGTGAATATTTCTTGAATCTGTTCAGAGTGTCACCTGAATGTTGTTTGGGAATTATATTCTTTTTCAGGTATTCCATTTACAAGGACCCAGCGGGCTGGCTGAATATTAATCCCATCAATGGGACCGTTGACACCACAGCCGTGCTGGACCGTGAGTCGCCCTTTGTCCACAACAGCGTGTACACTGCCCTCTTCCTAGCCATCGACAGTGGTGAGTACTTTCTAAAATGCTACCGAGTGTATACTTTTCTGTTATAAATGCATCTTTACATTTTACGTTTCTTCTGGTAACACCCAGAGGTGTTCTTGGGAAGAATAGAATTGTGTAGAGGCAGGGAAGGCAAACATTTAAACATACAGTAAGTCAGTAATACCCCCAAAGCCTGGAATTCTCCGGTCTTTGTCCAATTAGAGGTCAGAGTGGGGAGCTCACGGTCCTTTGTCTTAGGCAGGTGCCGCAGCTAGGGAGGCGCACTGATGCCTTTCATCTTGGCATCATGCCCGCAACTGTGGGACAGTTCTTTCTCTTAGGGCAAGTTGAAAGACAGTCCCAGAGGACATCACCGAACTTGACAGCTGAATTGTCCCACAGCTTTTATCCTGTTACCCCAGGCGACTGTGGAAAGACATCAGGTGCGCTCTGCTTGGAGCTTCCTAATCACAGAACAATGGCTTTTCATTCAAAAGCTACTAATGTAACATCCACAGACTGTTCTAGACGCCGGGGTACAGCAGTGAACCAACAAGAACGGCTGTCTTTGTGCAGCTGACACTCCCATGGAGAAAGGAAGCAAATTGAGTAAAATACATAATATACTTTTTGGGAAAAAGAGAAGCATACGATGTATGTATGAAACCAGGAAGTGGATGAAAGATGGCGGACAGCAGAGAGCCGCAGCTGTACTGAGGCAGCCCTGGGGAGCCTCGCTGCGGCCGCGACATTTGCATAAAAACATGAAGGTGGTGGAGATGGGAGCCCTGAAGTTTCTAAGGGAAGGCCAAGGAGGCCATGAGGGCTGGACCAGAGAGAGTGGGCGAGACAGGCAGGGGGTAGGGATACAGATGGTGTGGAGTCACGTGGGCCCTACACCACCCCCTGCTTTTACTGTGGGTGAGACAGGACCGCCGGGGCCGAGGCCTCAGTAGGGTACAGTATGACATCGTCACGCTGCCCTGTTGAGATCAGACATAGGGGACAAGGGCACAAGTATGGGAGACTGGTGACAACCTCGGTATGAGGGTAAACTGGGCTGATAACAGGGAAAGGATGAGAAGTCAGATCCTGGAGGTAGTCTACTTTAGACACAAAGCTAATAGGATCTGCCATGGGCTGAGATGGGGGAGTCAGGATTGGTCTCGGTGTTTGTAAACAGAGATGTCCATTGTGTCAATCACACCAGAAGTTTTGCTCTCCCTCTTATTCCAAAAAGCCAGTTGCTTGTGGCTAAAGATTCTATTTGAGTCGCATATATGAAAGTGAATATTCACAGGGCCTTTGGTATGTGCCCTCGTGATGCACAGTAACAGGTAAACTAAGACTTCTCAGACCCCATCTCCATATGCTGGGGACTCACATGCAAACCACATACTAGACCAGTGTCTGACAAACACACAATCAAGATGGCAGGCAATAGGCAGAGAAGGCTTCACAACGAAGTCAGCCTTTGAGTTTGGCCTGGAAGGGCAGGTAGGATTTGGGTAAGTGTCAGGGGAGGAGGCAGAGGGGCCTGAGAATACAGAGCAGAGGAATCAAAACTGGAAGGGAGTGTGGTGTGGGACGTAAGAGAGGGAGAGAGAAGAGCCGCATCCACTCTGTGTAGAAAAGTGGAAATCTATTTGGATGTACATTGAAAAGTCCTGTCTTCCAAGCATCGCAACATCCAGACAAGTCTTGCTGGAGCCGGCAGCCAAAAGATCGCCTTAGTTTTCGAGGAAGAAATTGCATGATGAAATAGCCCACAGACATTCATCCACACGCACTGTGCTTGGTCCCGGAGTCTCGGAGTTGAATAATTCATGGTTCCTGTGCTCCATGTGCTAATGAGTGATTTGGGGAGTTAGGCCAGTAAGCGCAAGACTACAGAGCAATGTTATCCCTATTCTGATGGACCTAAGCCCAGAGGAGCCCCTGGTCCTCCCTTGGGGGTGGCCACAGGGAGCTTATTGGTTACGGGGATAAGGATAAGTTGAGAAAAGATAATGCACTTTTGTCATTCCATCCCCATTTCTTTTTTCTCTTAATGCCAGTACAGCTAACCTACAGAATGACATTAGCTCCACGTGTCCAATATAGCGATTCCACACTTCCATGCATCACCCAGTGCCCCTCACAGCAAGTGGTCTCCTTAATCCCCAGCACCCTTTGCACCCCGGCCCCCACCTCCCCTCTGGTTACCATCAGTTTGTTCTCCATAGTTAAGGGTCTGTTTCTTGGTTCGTCTCTCTCTTTTTTTCCCTTTTGCTCATTTGCTTTGTTTCTTACATTCCACATAGGAGTGAGATCATACGGTATTTGTCTTTCTCTGACTGATCTCGCTTAGTGTTATAGTCTCTAGATCCATACATGTCAGTGCAAATGGCAAGATTTCATTCTCTCTGTTGGCTCCCTAGTGTTCCATTGTGTATACAGACCACATCTTCTTTATCCAGTCACCAATCAGTGAACCCCTGGGCGGCTTCCTTATCTTGGCTATTGTAAATAATGCTGCTATAAACATAGGGGTGCATGTAGCCCTTTGAATTAGTGTTTTTGTATTTTTGAGGGGTACCACCAACAGTGCATGAGAGCTCCTTTCTCTCCACATCCTCACCACCACCTGTTGTTTCTTGTGTCTTTGATTTTAGCCATTCTGACAGGTGTGAGCATCTCATTGTGATTTTGATGATGATTTGTGATGTTGAGCATCTTTTCATGTGTCTGTTGGCCATCAATATACCTTCTTTGGGGAAAAAAATGCCTATTCACGTCTTCTACCCATTTTTAATTGGATTATTTGGTTTTTGGATGTGGAGTTGTATTGGTTCTTTATACATTTTGGGTACTAACCCTTTATTGGATATGTCATTTGCCAATATCTTCTCTCAGTCAGTAGGTTGCCTTTTAGTTTTGTTAATGAGAAAAGGCAAGGCATTCTAAAAGAGAAGCCTGGAAGAATATGGATAGGTAGCACACTGAGAAGGCTTGCATGGTAGGCTCCACATGTATGAAGCTAAGAACAGAGAGTTGGCCAAGCACCTACTGCTCTAAGGTTGGTACTAGGCCTTGTGTTGAATGCCTGGCTGCTCTCACAGTGCCTGCTTTAGAGCAGGCATTCAACAGATCTGCAGAATAGATCCCAAACTAGATCATGAAATGCTCCATATGCTATGCCAAAGGGTTTGATCTGATTACGATTAATCTTTGGGCTTTAGAAAGATAACCCCCAGTGTAGAAAATGCACAATGATGATGTGGGAGGCAGGCAGGCATTCTAATGCTGGGGCAGAAATCAGGGTAAGGGAAGCATGAAGCAGTGAAGTGACTTCAGATGGAGCGAGTCTAGAGTCAGGAAGTACACTGAAAGCCATAGCTGGTGTCTTAGTTGCAAGAGTTAAGTTGTGCCTGGTGGCAATAGAAATGGACCAGAGAGGATGGGTCTAGAAAACATCTGGAAGGAAGAAGCAAGACTTTGAAAAACGTACGTGCTCAACATAAAATATAAAAAGGTGATATTCAGTTTTCTAGTCCAGAAACCAGGGATGATTATTCCATTGATAGAAGTGAAATGGGTTTCAAAGGATCGTTCCAATGTTGTCTTTATGGGGTGCATGTTGAGATGATGTCCCATGAGACTCCAGTAGAGGGAAGGAGGTTTTTCTTAGAGAGTCGCCCACGCAAAAGAGATGGGAGCCATCAGAACAGGTAAGTTTTGTAGAAGGAACGGGTCTAGACAGGAGTGCTAAGGTCATAAACAGGGGGTGACAGTAAGTCAAGAATGTTTAAAATGCTGTTTGAATTTAAAAGTGCCCATTTTTAGTATCAATTAAAGCAATCATTTCAGAGTTCTGAACAGTCCCTGTACTTGCAGAGAAAATACTCAGCTAAGAACAGCATAAAGAAAGGTGGAAATACAGCGAATACAGTTGTCATTGCCTTGAGATATTTTATGCAATTATTCATCAAAAACAAACAAACCAACCTGGAAGTGAAGTACACTTTAATTTTTGCGGCAACAAGAGCCTTCTCTCCAGGTATCACTAGGCAATCTGCTTCTAGACTCTGAGGCTCAGTTTCCACTTCTACAAAATGAGGAAGATAATTCCTACTTCGAAGGTTGTTGTGAGAAATGAGAAAGAGAAGTGCCATCCCCTCTACACTCACCATCGAAGGCCATATTAAATGTTCAATAAATGTTAATCTCACCCCAGTGGGGGTTATAGAAAGGAAAGAAGAGAGCCAAGAATGGTCCGAAGAAAAATATAGTGTGAAATCTCCTTTTTGTCTAACTCTTTTAATACTAATACCAAACAACCAAATTCAAAATCTGGTGTCACAGATGTTTCCAAAAGGACGAAATGTCCCTGAAGAGGTAAGGATAAATAGAAAACAGGTTGGCATTAATATACACAACCATCATTAGAGATGATAATCTTGAACAAGGCCCAAAAGACTTAGAGTAAAAAGAGCATGAATTTTAAAAGACCTCATGAATCAAAGGAACTTTTGTTTGAAGCCTTTTTGTCTCACTGAAAACTTCTCTCTAGGTATTATGTTGAACCAGGAAAAACCAACACGTACCTATTAGATCAAAGTTAATAGTGTAACTGATGTCTCAATTTTAGACAAAGGAAGCATTTGATTTTATTTACTTTATAGAAATACAGTGTATTTGATGGAATGAAAGAATACAGATTTTTTTTTTTTTTGTCATATCACACTAGGAAAGCTAAAGCAGAATAAAAGGATTTTCTCCAAACAAAGAGTCACTTAGGAATTGATATCAAAACATGCTGATAAAAGATATGTGTGTAGGATCTTCCAAATAGGAAGTAGTAGATTACTGTCCCACTGCAAAAACTAGGAAAATCAGGGTAGATGACAAAAGTCTTTAATTTTAAAGGTATCAGAGAGTTGCAGAAGCCAGGAAGCCTCGATCAACGAAAATATCAACAAGGAAAGAAGCATCCTAAAAAAAAGTATAAGACAGCTAGCCATTTCTTCTCTCTGGGGGCCTTTTCTGATTTTGGGGGGAGAGTCAGGCTTGACCCAGGCAGAGGGCCCAAAATGAAGGGAAATAAACCAGCAATCGTGGAGCTTGTGTGCCAAAGTGAAAACCTGAGGGCCCTTAAACACATGGCTGCTTTCCCCCCTCCCATGGACAAATACCCTTTAAAGGACAGAGTGAAATCTCCTGGGGTCTCACGGAAACAAGGACCTACCAGAGGAAGCCAACCTATGTTAAATGTACAAACCATTCTCTCTTTAAGACATTTGCCAGATTTCAAAGGTACAAAGTGGTGCAAGATGGGATGGCTGGTGCTGTAGTCTGAATGTTTGGGTCCCCCCCCCAAAATTCACGTGTTGAAACCTAATCCCTAGTGTGATGGCATTTTGAGGTAGGGCCTTTGGGGGATGCTTATGTCATGCAGATAGAAGCCTTTGTAAGTAGGATGAATGCTCTTATAAAAGAGACCCTAAAGAGTGCCTCTGCCCCTCCTGCCATATGAGGACACAGCAAGAAGACTCTGTGTTGAAAATCACAAATCACTGCTAAGAGAAATTTTAATCCTATTAAATAGAGAGATATACCACGTTCATGGATTGGCAGTCTCAATGCTACTGAAATGTGAATTCTCTCCAAACTGACGTAAATGTTTTAACATGATACAGAGCAGAATTCCAGGTCTCTGTTTTGAGGTGAAGGAGAGGAAGTGGATTGTAAAATTCATATGGAAATCTAAGGCACTAACAATAGCCAAGGCAATCTTGAAGAATACATTGGAAGACTTACACCATGATATATTCTGACCTATTAGAAAGAAAAAAAAAAACAGTAAATAAAAATTATGTGATGTTTGCACAAAGACAGGAAAAAACTGATCAGTGAAGTAGATTGGAGAGTTTAGAAGCCGATAACCCACACACACAGTCCATTTGTCACTAGGACATGGTGGCTTCAAACAAGAAAGCACGGTCTCTGCAATAAAAGTACTGGGTTAATTGAATATGCATATGAAAAAATCTATCCTGCCCCTTCTCTTAGACCACAAACAATATACAATACTGAACTCTAAATATATTATGAGCCAAAAAGTAAAATAATATCTCTTGTAGAGAAAAACATATGACAACATAATTGGTATCCTTGACAGAGTTGAAAGATTTTGCAACCAAGACACAAACATATTCACCACAAAAAGAGGTAAAAAATGGCAGATTATGTTAGAATTAAAAACTTCAGTTCAAGGGGTATCATTAAAAAAGCAATAAAGGTAACCCACAAAGTAGAAGGTATTTATAATACAAAGAAATCCTACCATCTGTAAGCAAAAGATACAACCCAAAGCAACACAGGGAAGGAACTGGAACAGGCACTTCTACAAATGCCAGCAACACAGAAGAGATGCACAACTTCATTAATCAAAGAAATAAAAAGTAATTTGTGTAGCTATAAATTAAAATGCAAATTAATCCAGAAAATACAATGACATCGAGAAGCACAGTGACATACCCACAAAATAGTTGATCTGGCCGATGAAACACATCAAGAGTTGGCAAGGATATAAAATAATTGGAAGTCTCCTGTCCAGCTGATAGAGGGGTAAGTTGGTAACACCACTTTGGAAACCGGAAGTATCAACTAAGGCTTAAACTTTGTCCACCCTATGATCCAGGAATTACACAGCTATTTATACAACGGAATTGTGGCTGTACATTCACCAAAACACATGTGCCAGAATGTGAATAACAACAGTATTCATCGTAGCCCCCAAACTGGAAGATATTCAGATGCCCTCAAAGAGTGGAATAGGTCGATTGTGGAACGTTCACACAATTGAATCTGTACGACATGGAGAATGAATGATCTGCAACTCTTCACAGCAACACAGATGAATCTCAGAAACATAGCACTGAACCACAAAAGGCCGGTCAGAAGACCACATCCTGAACGATTCCATCTATGAAAAGCTGAAACACAAGCAAAGGTCATCACCCCAGCTAGCTTGTCCGGTGGATGTGTTTCTTGATCCTCTCGTATTGGACGACGCGGGTGGGTTCAGATTGCAAAAACTCTTTAAGCTGTATATTTTAGAAACATAAGTGTTTCTCTATTCCAATAAAAACTAAGCAAAACACACACACACACACACAACTGCTCAGAGAGTGTGTACTGGGCCCACTGTCCCTTCCCCAGGAGGGCTGTAACCTTTCATGCATTCTCCAAGTACCTGCGTGCCCTAGAGTCAGACTCTTGACATCCTCCTGCTCTGTGGAAGGACAGTCTCCGCTGCTGATGGGCTGATACTGCCAGGAAAGGCGAGAGGCAGGTTGTCTGCAGAGGGAACAAAGCAAAGCTCGCATTCTCAGGTCGCCCATGATATTTTGCAAAAGGCAGAAGACCTGCCATCTTCTTTTCCTACACACCACTCTGCATATCCAGTTAAGAACAATGACCAGGCAACACCAACAGAGAGTTTTCTTTCAGGTACCTCTTAGAGATTGGAGACTGTGGGATCAGGATGAAGGAATACAAAATGACAGAATCAGGGCTGGAAATCTGTTCTGGGGTTAAGAGAAAAAAAAAATCTTTGGACCTATTTGCTTGGGTCGCCAAGCAAATGCCTGGGTTTAGATAATTTGGGGAGGAAAGGCACTTTGGTCCGTTCCTACGAAGAACGGCTAGGTTGTAACCTACAGGACAGGCAAGGGTATACCAGGTACTTTTCATAAACTGTTAACAATTTTAATGAGTTACAAATCACCTAATAGTGTGGTCCCATTATAACTGAAATGCTTCTGTTTTGCTAAACCCAGAACTAGCTGTAGTTCAATGATTGGAAAAATAAAGCATTTAATCCTGTAGACTAATAAGGTATGACCTTTTGTGTTGGCAAGCATTTTATCTTTGGAGATGAATATCATCATTTACCTGATGTGGTCCAGGTTTTCTGAAAAGGTTAAGATAGTGCCTTTCAGAGCACAGGAACTCTTCTGTTAAAGACTTCAGTGAACACAGAATGGCTAGACTTTCTTTAAAAGGGGGGTGGGGTGGGTAATAATAACTATTAAGGAAAATACCAAGAGGGAGAGAGAACATTCGAGAATGTAGTAAGATGGGATCCCTTTGGGGATGTGCTGACAATGGAGCAAACAGCAGCAATTAACACTGGGCCAATCCCTGTGTGATTATCGCTCCTGCTCAGGTAATCACCAGAAAGGTCAAATGTTAGTCTCACTGTCTCATGTGGGCTGAAAACTGTCACAAGCAATTTCTCCTAAGAGTTCTGGAATCCCACAGGCCCTGGTCATGGGCGGGAAAGGCAGGGCCAGCTGCTGATACCGGGCTTACCGTCTTTTGCTCAGAATTCCATTAGGCTGGCCCTCCTGCCTTCTTCTTCCCCATAACCTCATCTTTCTCCCCCTCCTTCTGTTCTCCAGTTGTACATGCCTCAGCGTTCCATGACTGTTATCAATGGCCCTCATGGCCTCAGAGAAGATCTAAGTCATGACTCTAAACACTAAAGACAAATATTTTCTTCAGGGGAGCCCAAGTGCCCTTGCTCCCAACACCCATGCTTTGCAGCGAGTTTAAAGGAAAAAGGTAGCAGTGGGGAGGTGGGGGAGCAGGGATCCGTTCTGGTTCTTCCTGGAGCTCAGTGGGTGTGAGATAGTTGGAGGCAGGAAGCCCAGACTATCTTCAGCGTCCCTATTAAGTCTTGCTATGATTATGGAAGTGGCCCTTTCCCTATCTATTTTCATTTTGAAGAATAAGGGGAAGGATAGCATAAAAACAAGCCAAATTATCACTAAATTCGGCAGCATGTTCTCATGACTTAGCAACTCCTCTGAAGTATATTGGAGTCTGCCAGTGAAAAATGTGATGTGGGTTCCCAAGAAGACACAGATATAGAATCAGGCAGAACAGCTGTAAGATTAAAATGGAAGGCAGTGAGATGATGATTTTTCATAGACTAAGATATATCATGTCCCAACCTGCCTTTTCCCTCAGTCCCCTGTGTCGTAGATGTTCTGATCATGCCGGTTGACTCAAAATGGAAATACCATGCAGAGTACGTTGAGATTGTTTAAAAGTGGGGAGGGAGATGTTGTGCAGCCCCATTGTGAGATGCCTACCAAAAACCAAGAGCCCCAAACTGGGGACGGAGGGGACCCGAACTTCCAACAGATGCCCAGATCCGTGGTTTTTCTCTCTTTAGGGACCCACTGAGTTCTAGATTGCGTGGGGGATGCAGTAAGATCGTTTCGATTAATTCTACTTAAAATACGCTAGTTGGGATAAAATCAAGCCATTAGTTATGATGGCAACACAATTAAGCCAGTTTAACACCCCTTATCTCAGCTGTTACAGTAATTGAGGAAGAAAAATAAATTGAAGACCCAGCCATCATTCCTCGTTACTTCAAGTACCAGTAAAATATCAATCACGTCGAAAACACCCGCTTCAATTTTGCCACTGACAAAATGGCCCAATAAAAAACTCTTGAGATCGCGTAATAGAGAGACGGTGCCCAGAGTCATCTGTTGCAGCACGTGCAGTCTGCTCTCTCTGGACATGAGCCAGCTCCCCATCCTCCCTGGACCACCACAGGTGCGAGACTTAGGCACTGTCTGCCTCAGTTTCCCTCCCTGCCCGGTTGTGGTAAGGACTGGGAATCATGAATGCAAAGTTCCCAGCATCTTGTTAACACCTAACAAAGCGTTAAGCCAGCTGACTTGAACTGAGTTATGGACTGATTTCCTAAACGTATCAGCCCCCTGATGCTCGTACACCACCCACCCGGATCCCGCTCTGCGGTGCGTGCGGGTTCCTGAGTCCAGCCCTCCTGCCCCTGCTGCTGCGTCCCCACAGCACCGGTGCCCAGTCCCCCCCTTCTGTGCCTGCAACAAATTTCCTCTTTGATCAAAGCCAATCTCCTGCTTTAAAGTCTTTGACTGTCTCCCCACAAAATAGCCGTATGATTTCCTCCTCCCAGAACAAGTTCTCGCTCTCCAAAAGTATTCTCATTTCCTGCACACGCAGATGCCGTCTCCTCACAAAGCCTTCTGATCTACCACCAGGCAGTACGTCATTCAGGCCACAAACTCCCATCACCCTTTAGCCTCACGTCTCCCCACACTGGACCGTCCTACGTCAGTGTATGTGTATCTGTTCCTGCCTGGGGGCCGCTGACTTCTGCGCAGGGGCAGCCAGGCACAGGGCAGAGTCCTAGGAAATGACTGCTGATTGCGTGAATGAAATGAGACCAGCCTGTCTAACCATGACCTCCAAATCAACTCTTCTCCCTTCTTTTTTTATTTTTCTCCTCTTCTCTAAAGTCAGTAATGCAGAAACACAGCAAAAAACCAAAATGTTGAATTTTTTTAAAAAACAGCTCAGACTTCACATTACGGTCTCCTCTGAAAAGATGTTCAATTTCGAGCTAACGTGAATAATTGCCTCGGTTCTACATTTAGAATTACGCGTGGAAACCTGGCATGATAATTTTGCGAATCTACTTTCTGGCCAGGTTCTAGATTGGTTTACTATTGAATTTTTTTAAATGTCCAGTGAAATTGGCAAGCTCTCCAATAACAAAGCAATTTTCTAAATGCTTACGAATGTAAAAGCAACAAGATTCTTGTTGTCAAAGCAAAAAGCCAAAGCAAAGAGGACATGGGCAGAACGTAACAATACAAAGGATCATCTCATCTAGAAGAACCCTGGTTCGCTCCTACTTGTGAGCAACGGTACAGGTCACTGTAGAAGCCTGTTCATAGGAATTAAAAGAGGTGGTAATTCTTGGCTCACAGCAGCTTAGTGGAGGGAGTTTGCAGAGTTATCTGTAGGGAGTTGCCCCTACAGATAAGCCTCAGAAACTAGCCAGGGCACCCGCATTCTCTCGGGAACCCACACCTAAACTCATATTAAATCATCCCATCCTTCTGATTTTCCTCCCAAAATGGAGTCCTCAAGCTTCCTTGAGACATCCGCTGAGGTCTCTCTCCTTGTCGCGGGTGTGGGCTCCCTGCCCTGAGCCCCAGTTCCACGGACCCCAACCTACACATCCTTTTTTTCTCCCCTAGGTGGGACAAGGGGGGGCTGGAATACAGACAGGGTCACTGCTCCCCTCAGAACAGAAGCAATATGGAGATGGAAGCCCATGGAAGTAAGAATATATAGGACTCATGTTCAGAAAGAACAATTCATCATTAGCTTTTTCAAGTCAACCTAAATGAATTCAAAAACCCACTGATGGCCCGTTACATACCAGGCCAGAGAACAGTCCTGATGCTCAGAGCTCACGGGGCTCAGCAATGAGCTTCCTGCTTCCCAGCCCCCTGTCTCTCTTTTCCTGCATTTTCTTCTTCACGTAGGCAAACACACTTTCCTATTCCCCATATAAAACCACTTGCACTCATGCCTCCCAAAGTAGGACCCATACCGCATGCCTCTACACCCAGCTCAGGGAAGTGAGACCAAGTGGGACCAGTGATTAGAAAAATCTCCTGCGTCCCTGTACTTCACCGAGGCAGCTCGGGAAGGTCATGCTCAGATCCTAGTGTTCTGTGGGTACGAAGCCAGCCTGTCCAGCAGTGCCGAGTCCAGCGACCCTATTCCTCTGAGGGGCCTCTCTTGAGTACATGCATCTGGAAGACGTCAGCACAGGAGACATAGTCCCTTCCACACAGATGTTCACAGCAGCCTTTTTCCTATCAGACAAGAAGGTGGAAAGCACCCACGGGCCCATCCAAATATGGTCTGGCCCTGGAAGGCAGAATCACTCAGCCATAAAAAGGAAGGAAGTGATTCACGAAACAGCGTGACTGAACCCCAGAAACTTGATGCCAAGTGAAAGAAGCCAGACACAAGAGGCCACGTACTCTATGATTCCATTGATAGAAGCTTCCAGAAAACACAAATCTGTAGAGACAGAAAGTCCATCAGTGGTTGCCTAGAGCTGGACTTAAGTATGGCGAGTTCCTACAAACGGGCCCCCGGTTTCTTTTCTGGGGCGATGGAAGAAAGGTTCTAAAATTAGGTGGTAGTGATAAGCACAGCCCTGTAAATTCACCAAACATCAATTTATTGTAAAAAAAACAAACAAACAAACAAACAAATAAAAGGGTGAGAGAAAAGAAAGTTGCATCAGGGAAATATTTTTAAATCCCTGTATAACTTTTGAATTTGTTTCTGCTTCTGATTCTAATAATGGTCATGGTTATTGTAAAGCAAATTGACAAAAGAAGAGTATTATTTTAATGTCAATTACCTGGAGAGATAATCACCACTTAGGCTTCAGTATATTTCTTTCTAACCTTTCTCCATTTCTAATTATTGTTTTTTAATTAGGATTACACTATGTTTCTAGTTGTACCTCTTACTAACAAGATATTTTATATATATATGAACATCTGAGTGATTGATTCTATCAGAAAAAATCTCAGTGGGATGCTTGGGTGGCTCAATCATTAAGCGTCTGCCTTTGGCTCAGGTCATGATCCTGGGTCCTGGGATCGAGTCCCACATCGGGCTCCTTGCTCAGTGGGGAGCCTGCTTCTCCCTCTGCCTGCTGTTCTCCCTGCTTGTGCTCGCTCACTCTCTCTTTCTCTCTAATAAATAAATAAAATCTTCAAAAAAAGAAAAAGAAAAGAAAAAAATCTCAGTATTTTCTGGCTGAAGTGGAAATCCTGTTTGCTCAGGATTCTGAATAAGATAAAATAAAATAAAATACCTATGAACAAAGGTGTCCTAGATGTCAGAACGGCGGACACTCAGCCATACTCACAGGCCCTATAATGCCTTCAGCGTGGAGGTAGGTGTGTTTCTCTGGAAGCAAGACTATGGCCTTCACCAAATTCCCAAAGGGGAACCCACTTACCATTCCATTTTTTTTTTAAGATTTTATTTATTTATTTGACAGACAGAGATCACAAGTAGGCAGAGAGGCAGGCAGAGAGAGAGAGGGGGAAGCAGGCTCCCCACTGAGCAGAGAGCCCGATGCGGGGCTCAATCCCAGGACCCTGGGATCATGACCTGAGCCTAAGGCAGAGGCTTTAACCCACTGAGCCACCCAGGCGCCCCTTCCTGTTCCATTTAAAACCCACTGCCAAGAATGGTTCCTCTCTCAGGAGCCCTTCCCTCTCCTCCCCTACAAAGACAGAAACTTGCACAACCACAGGCAAATCCCTGCACTCACTGGAGGACAGCCGTCCTCTGATCCTTATGCAGCTACCCTGAGAATACGGCCCCCGGGCTCCTCTGTGGGGCGGGGGGGGGGGGGTGTTACAAGGAGGAGGAATCACAATTCTAGCTCCATATCCTGGGAGTTTTGCTCAATTTGAGGCTTTTTCCCTATCGAAGTAGAAATTCCACATAGGACGGCCCAGTCTCAACCATGCTTTGGTTCTGACATGGGGTCCTACAGAGTAGTCCCTGGGGGGTCGGCTTTTGCTGGGGGGAAGGCGAGAGAAGAGGTGAGGTTTTTTATCGTGTGTCATGAGACCCAGAAGTTCCCATATTTCCTGGGCCCCCTGGAGCTCCTGGAGCCGAATGGGCTGGTGAAGGGTCTTTATATTCTGAATTGCGTCTGAATTTTGGATGGTGACTTTTCTCCATCCTGTGACGTCCACTGGGAGAGGCTGTTTTCCTGAAGGCTGTGAGAATGCAATCTTCCCCTTATCGATGAAAAAACCAAGCTCATTTTCCTTGAGTTCAGAAGAAGACATCACCAGCCTAGTCCGGGAATAACACACAGGGAAACGAAGACAGTCGTATAATTAAGTTCATGAAAGGCTGATGCGTTCGGCCATATTTCAAATACTCATAATGCCTTCTCATCCATTCTACCAAGTGACGGCTCTTCATAATATATTCAGAGTGAAAAAATATAATGGATTCCTCTGAGATACTCAATTATTCAATAAAAAAAAAGAAAAAGAATTTTTCAGTAAAGAAATTCAACCAAATGACTAAAGCTGACAGGGAAAAACCAACCTCCAAGTAATTATGCATTTCTTTTGAGTTCTGGCTCCAACAAAGGTTGATGACGTGCCACCATTAGGAACAGTCATCCCTCTGCTGATGAATGACGTTGGTGTTTCGACGTTAACGGGTATTTATTAGAATGTTTACTCTGAAAATGTCATTGGGTGTTGATATATTTCAAGTTCCACCAGCCCGGCTGAAAAAAATGTCTGTTCTCACTTCATGACTCCCTGCCCCGCTTCTTTCAAGCTGGAGTCTTCCCCATCACTGGCCACCTCTCATAAAGAAGTCGCCAGTCCCCTTTTCCTTACAAAGTCCCATGGCTTCTCTTTTCCCCTTCTCCTTTGGGGTGTCACGACCCATTTCACCACTGTTCATTGCCTCCTCTTCCAATTCATATCCCCTCTGTCTTCTGCAAACCACCAGCTGCTCCTTCAGCTCTGGGGCTTTCCAGGCTTCCACCCCCCCTCCCTTCTGCGCTGTCACATTGGGTGGCCTGATTGGCTAGGACCCTTTCAAAGCCTCTGTGCGGACAAGTCCTCAGTCACTATCCAGTGCCGGCACGTCTCCTAAGCTCTGCATGTTTCTAGACAGGTACACAGAGCTGAAATGTCTTTCTGCTCCCCACTACCTTCCATTTTGGGGTTTCCCATCCCCAGCAGCCTCATCTGAGTACCTGATCACTAAAACGAGACATTTCTTTCTTACTCCAGCTGCCTACATCATGCCTTAATCTGTTGCTGGTGTCGCTGCCTCGGTGGCCAACATCTCTTGCCAATATCACGTGTGTTTCTAAAAACCAGTCACATCGATGGGCCCACTGCCTCTGTGGAAAACCTCCAGTGATTCCCTGTGGCCTGGAGACTCCGTACCAGCAGGTCATCGTGAAAGTCAGGCCCTGTGCCCTCCCAGACATCACCAGGCTTGTCTGCTTGCACCTTCCGTCCACTGTAACAGCCCACGATGGCGCCGCGTGACGCTGTGCACACCCACGTAGGCCGGGAGAGAAGGCGTGAGCCACAGCCAATCTGAGTGTTGGCAGAACATCTCGTGATCCTCTCAGAATAGTGGGCACAGGAGGCTGGTAGGAGCCGCTCTTTGCCACTGGCTCCTTGTGCTTCGTGTCACTCATAACAAGGGCCACCTCTGCCGACTCCCTCTTTTACTGTCTGGGTCAGAGCAGAATAACCTGCCTGAATCTGGAAAGGATGCACCCTGTCTTCACCTGCAGAATCCATCAGACCTCGCCTTGCCTTGCCCTGGAGACATGCCCCCTGAGCTCACATGCACATGACCTGCGAGGCCCCGTGTGATTCAGAACTGAACTTGAGACTCGCTGTGCGCTTCAAGAAACAAACGGAGTGTCACGGGAAATAAGGTTGAGCTTGGAAGTGCACATGAGGACAGGAAAGATGAAATGGAGCCAGACCCTGGGTTAGGACTAGTGCATAAAGTCAGAGTACTGGATTCTGGAGGAGTGCCAGAACCTTTTGGAATAGGGCAAATCTGTCTGCATGCAATCTGTGGCCCGTGAATTTGGAGCTAACGTTTCTCAGAGAAATCAGGAACTGTTAATGAGTGGTTGGACCCAAGAGAAAACCTCTGACGTCTAGATGATTAAAAATAAAGTTAGGGAGCGGTAAATAAACTCACTCTGAGCCTTTTGGAAATGAAACAGCCTTTTCTTTAGGTGAAAGACAGTATCACGCCAGGGGTTGTAAGGGGCTTTTTAAAAATCATGATCCCTAAGATAAAAAAATAAAAAAAACATGGTAGGAAGTAACTGAAATATGAAAACCCAAGACCTGAGAAATGAGGCCCAAAGATGATATTATGATTGCTTCAGCTGCCCTAGTAGCCAGCCAGCACTTGTGTTTCTGTAACTAACCCCCCTTTCTTTTTTGTTTTTTTAAAGATTTTATTTATTTATTTGACAGTCAGAGATCACAAGTAGGCAGAGAGGCAGGCAGGGGAGCGGGGAGCAGGCTCCCCACCAAGCAGAGAGCCCGATGCGGGGCTCGATCCCAGGACCCTGGAATCATGACCTGAGCCGAAGGCAGAGGCTTTAACCCCCTGAACCACCCAGGCGCCCCACTAACCCCCCTTTCTATATCTGTCCTATGCTGTTAGGTCAGCCCCCCACCCCAGCACCAGCTGTCAGCCCAGACCCACGCCCCCCCTGCAAAGGAAACCCCGGATTAGCTCACCCTTTCTCTAGTCATCTACCCAGTCAGACAGAGCTATTTCATACATACAAAACCCAGTCTTGTCTCATGGGGCCCCATCTTCCCTGTGTCATCGACAGCTGTGAATACGTGGCTGTTTAGATAAAAGGTTTCATTCGCTAAGCAAGGAAAGGTCCTGTTTGTTATATCCATTCTCTGCTTTCAACGCGTTAGGATGGCTTGTGTGCTAGAAGCTTCGCCTTCTAAGGGTAAAGGCTACAGAATTTACATCAAAAGTATATGAGAAGTCTTTTAGGCCACTAGGCTTTATGCAAATGTGTAAGCTATTGGGTCCGTCCTATGTGAAACCCTTTAACAATAATACAGGTGTCAAGCTCTGGCCTGGGCCCAGCAGCCTGCTAACGTCTCCGTCCTTCCCCACAGGCAACCCTCCCGCTACCGGGACGGGAACTTTGCTGATCACTCTGGAGGACATCAACGACAACCCCCCCGTCATCTTCCCGACAGTCGCGGAAGTCTGCGACGACGCCAAAAACCTCAGCGTCGTGATTTTGGGAGCGTCAGATAAGGACCTTCACCCAAATACAGACCCTTTCAAATTTGAGATCCATAAACAGGCTGTTCCCGATAAAGTCTGGAAGATCTCCAAGATCAACAGTAAGTCGGCTTACGCGTTCTCTGGCTGCTTGTCTAGCTTCGAAGCCGCGTTTCCCGGGCCTGCCTCTCCCACACTGTCCCCCCCTGCTCGTCTCCCCTCGTGTCCATACCCTCCGTGCTCCACCGTGCCCTCCGTACCACACGCCCCGGACTGGACACCCACCCCGTCTGCAGCCTGCAGAAGCCCAGGTCTCGGCCTCTCCGCACGCATGGCACGGCCCAGCCGTCTCTGAGTGTGCGTGTTCTCAGAGAAGGCTCAAGAAACAGGCAGCCCCGGTAGAACAATCCTGATAGAGCCTTAGCCTCTAACCCTCCATCTTGCACTTTGCGTGCAGACGACCACACAATGAGCTTTGCCTTGGCGACAGCCACGGCTTTGATGTTCAACAGTGATATCGTCCCGCATCTGTCCTGTCCCTCACTGAGGAGACTTGCCCGTCAGGACCCTTCCTACCAGTCTCTCCGTGTGGGAAGGTGGAGTTCAAAACTGAGCCCGACGGTTTCCCTACGTCCGTGAGCACCTGCTTCCCTCCCTGTGGCAAACATGAGCTCACTACTAAGTTCACCCCGTTTTGCAATGACATCAGAAACCAGAACCCATGCACTGGACTCCCTCTGTCTCCGGTAGCAAACTTCCCCTGCAACCGACCCAGCACGGTACCGTGCTCACCCGGCAGCGGTAGACTTTTCGAGAGGGACTGGGAATTACGCATTTCATTAAGGCTGTACAATTGTGCATAAAATTTTCTATTAAAAAATCTCATATGTATTGAATGGTCTTATCTCATATCTCATTTTCTTAGTGCCTTCCTCTTGTTATTGATTTCATTGGCCTGTTTGTCTATTTTATTGCTTTTTAAAGAATGAGTTCTGTTACACTGATTACTTTTAATTAAAACAGCCCTCCTCTTGTTCGAGGGGTTACTGCCTCCTTTGCTAGTTTCTGTGGTGATAGCAGATTGCAATAGCCACCACCAGCTCTTTCCAGAAAGTTCCAACCAGAACTTTCTTTTTTTTTTAAAGATTTTATTTATTTATTTGACAGAGAGAAATCACAAGTAGTCAGAGAGGCAGGCAGAGAGAGAGAGAGGAGGAAGCAGGCTCCCTGCTGAGCAGAGAGCCCGATGCGGGACTCGATCCCAGGACCCTGAGATCATGACCTGAGCCGAAGGCAGTGGCTTAACCACTGAGCCACCCAGGCGCCCCCAACCAGAACTTTCTTACTCGAGCTTCTCATCCACGTGAGGGATGAGATCTATTGCGTTAACCCGTCCCGCAGCTAGGGTGACATGTTGGTTATTTCTGCTGCTTCTCCTTGTGGTCAGGACGACACTTCACCTGTTTCTGTTTCCATGTCTTTGCTCTGTTTTCTTCATGGTTTTATTTAAGAGATAGAAGACTTCTCAGTTCATTTCCTGGTCCCAGTTCTGTTTCTTGAGGTTTTAATGCCTATCACTGTTCATGCCCAGAAGGGGCATTTTTCCCAGCTTTATGGAAGTACAGTTGACAAATAAAAATTATATATATTTAAGGTACACACTGCGGTGTTCCAAGATGGAATCTTGGGACAGTACATCAAAAACTAATGAGGTAATTAATTAAAAAAACAAACTAGGGAGGGAGGGAGGGAAAAAAAACTAATGAGGTACTGTATGGTGACTAATGTAACATGATAAAAAATCAAGAATAAGAAAAAAAAGCAACAATAAGCAAAAGGTACACACTGTGACGATGGGAGAATGGGTTTTTAAGTCAGTTTTTCTAGATGTCGAATGTGATCATGACAAAGATGGTTCTATTGGTTTTATCAGGAGGAGTTCTTAGTAGGCGGTCATCTTCACAAAAAGGGGTCCCCATGCACTGAACCACGGGTCTCCTTGGCCGTGGAATGTTCTACCCAGTGCCGCCCAAGGTCACAGCCACCGGCCACACGTGGTTGCTGGACACTGGAGGTGTGGCTATTGCAACAGAGAAGCTGAATTTGAATTTTGAATGAATTTAAGTTTAAATGTGCCCGTGGTTATAAACCCACACGCAATGCGTGATTGGTGTGGTTTTCGTCCCCCAAACCTCACCCTTTAATTTAGGAAGGTCTAACCACCTCTCATGAAGGTCCTCCGTGTCTCCCCCAGATACGCATGCCCTGGTAAGCCTCCTCCAAAACCTGAACAAAGCCAACTACCACCTGCCCATCGTGGTGACAGATTCAGGGAAGCCACCCATGACGAACATCACAGACCTCAGGGTACAGGTGTGCTCCTGCAAGAACTCTAAAGTCGACTGCAACGCGGCGGGGGCCCTGCATTTCAGCGCGACCTCGGTCCTGCTCGTCTCCCTCTTCAGTCTGGCATGTAAGTAGCCCAGACTCCGGGGCATGCGCGAGGGTGAGCACCTAACCGCACCGGTGTCCCTGTCTTCCATCGAGCTTTCCAAACGATTCATCCCAGAGGACGCGTTCATTCTCAGTTCATGTCTGTGTCATAGAAAGTGTGACGTGTCAAAGTGTCCCAGCTTCTGTTGGAAGGCGTCTTCATGTCCCCCCGCCAGCCAGTCTGACGCATTGTGCAAAGACATTCTTTGCAACCCACAGACTAGGTGATGGGAAAACGTCCTGCTGATGCCACCAAATTTAGGCTAATAAGAATGGGCCACGTTGGTAACTGGTCTAGAGCCTCATTTCCCCCTGCATTGTGCGAAGAATCTTGGCGGGGTTAGAGTAGGTCGTCTGCCTTTTTAAGAACGGTCGTGAGAATTCAGGGAGGGAGCCTGGGATGTGGGAAAAGAGATAAATGCATAATTTCCACCCATTATTTTTTTCCACTGACGGGTAGTAATGGCTGCAATATAATGAAGCATTATTTTAAACAAATGAATCGTTGGGCTGAGTTATATAAATGTGAGCATAAAATGAATAGATGTGTGTATCACATATTTCCCGTGCTTGGTGCACTGCCCCACGCTAACCTTAGCAATTACTCACGTGTAGGCAATGCCATTCACGTCCTCTTGGGCTTTGGTATTTATATTTTGAGGAGGTTATCGGTGTAAGTGTGAACGGGGACCTCAAGAAACTGAGGACTAGGGAAAAAAGGAATAGACGTTATTGGTTCCTCGTGACCGTGGTAAGTGAGCTCAGACCAGAGCTAAGGAGAACATCTTACAATGAGAAGCGTCTCTCCGGACGGACGGATGGCAAGGAGGAAGGATGGATGGAAGAAAATACATTCTTCTCTTTCTTTTCTTCTTTTTTTCCTTTCTTTTTTTCCTTCTCTTTCCTTTTTCTTCAAGAAGTAAAATATTACTAGTAAAGGTGAAATCCCCTGTGTTTTTCTCCCCAGTTTCATTTCCTTTTCTCTTTCCCCCGAGAAAATACTATCATGACGTAGACTACATCCAGATGTTATTTTTTATGTTTACTACACACACACACACACACACACACACACACACACACGCACACCCCCTGCTTGTAGCTCTGTTTTGTGCCGCTTGTCAAACTCCATGTGATTCATGTCATACTGAGCAGGATGTACCGTACTGGCTTTTCTTCCCTCCCACATTGCATTTCCACGGTTCTTCTGTGTTATCCTGATTGGGGGTTGGCAAACTCTGACCACAAAGAGCTGGGCAGGAAATACGTTGGGTTCTGTGGACCATATCAGCTTTGTCACATTTTCCTTTTTATCGCTCTTTTGTTGTTCTTTCTGTCTTTTGTTGTGTTACCGCTCTCTAAACGCACGAAACCATTCTGAGCTGGAGAGCCACACAAACACACTGTAGCCCAAGAGCCACGGCTCACCCCGCTCCAGTCCATCCATTTAAGTGCCAGAGAGCATCTGTCGCACGGACACCGTGCGGCAAACTCCGCAGGCAGCAGACACCCTGGGTTCATTTACGATGCCCTTTGCCGATCCGTGCTATGGCACTAAACGTATGCAGTCGGTCTCCCCACCAGCTTCGCAAGTTACTCGTCAACAGACAGCAGGCCCAGCACTCCATGTGGCTTCTAGGAGTCACCGGAACTCACACAGAGCAGAGCCTGGGTACACTCGAGGGCAGTACTTCTCGTGTGATTATAGAGAAAAAAGTGTGGTGCGTGTGTCCGTGTGTGTGCGTGTGTACGCATGCACACGTGTACAAATGTGTACACACAGAGAGAGAATATAACCGAGTGGCCACTCACACATCAGCCCTCATAAACCCAGTCACGCAACATCCAAGCCTGACTCTCCACAGCATCACTTTGAAGAACCGAGGCTCTGCCGGGCGCAGCTCCCTTCTCCACGACTCTGGACTGACTGCCAGTGAGTTTTTCAAAGGGAGGCTTGCTGAGCATGGTGGACAAGGAAGCACTGATTTTGCCAAAGAAACATAAGAAGAAAAAGGAGCAGAAGTCAGTACTGGAAGAAGATGTTTCGTAAATACAATACAATACAATACGCTCAAGAATTTCTTATCACCTCCGAGTCCGAGACAGCCCAGCTGGACGCGCTTCGGTGGTCCCTGTTGCTCAAGGACTTTAATAAGCTAAACATGAGGAGAGGGTACTGCGGGCGGAGAGGACAGGACACGGCATCATTCCGGATCCGGATGGGAGCGGCTGTTCATTACGTGCGCAGAACCAGCCACTCTCTTGTTGACATTCCAGCCGAGTTCGGGCAAAGAATGTGTGGGACCCGTCCGGCCACACGGTGCTCTTGAAGGGGGCTCCCAACTGTGTGGGGCTCTAGGGACTCCGACAGGTGCCTTATTCCAGGGACCCCCATGTACTGCTGTGGGAAAGAGGCAGCTTGGAGCGTGGAGCATCAGACAAGAGCCAGAGAATCACATGTGATCCTGGAAGAAGACTAGAACTCTACGGAATGAATTGGAGGCCGGCGCCTACATTCGGGCGCTGTGTGTGCACCTCGCTTCACTACTGGGAGTTGGCGGTCAGAAGCAGGAACTTCAGAAGGCTCATTCTGGGGTCCTGAGCAGAAGGATCACCTGGGGACAATTCCTGACATGCCTGACGCCCAGCAACTACATGACAACCACAGGATGGGACTTATCTGTGGCAAGCTTTCCACCCTTGGAAAAGCTGCCGCCTTCTCATCAGTGGCTGGTGACCACAGTCAGCTGTGGGGCAAAGATCGGGCTTGCAGGGGTTCTCAGGTTTGAAGATGGCATCAGAGTCACTCAGGAGATGGTGGTCAACACCACCAAGGGGAAGCAGGCTGCATGGCTGTTCCGTTAATGACCACAGCCATGATCTCTACTGGGACCAGGATATCATAGCCAAGATCGAGAGAGTAATCGTGGAGAGAGACACTTACCCTCAGAAGTGGGACTCAGGTCCGAAGACAAGTCAGAAGAGGCTGATAATCAAGCAGGGCCTTCTGGGTCAGCGTGGCAAGCCCACAGAGAGCACGCTTGCAACCTGGATGCAGGAATCTGTAGGCAACAGTGACCACAAAGAGAGGGACATCTGGTGACTCAGTCGGCTGAGTGTCAGACTCTTGAATTCAGCCCAGATCTTGATCTCGGGGTTGTGAGATCGAGCCCCGCATGGGGCTCTGTGCTCAGCGAGGGGTCCGCTTCTCTCTCCCGCCCCCATCTCCTGCCCCTCCCCCGGCTCACACACGCGAGCTCCCTCTCTCTCAAATTAATTGATTAAAGAGAAACAGAGACCGTGACCAGTGTGGTAGCCCCGAAGCGGCAGCGAGAGAGTGAAAGTGACAAGACCTCAAGAAGGAAAAGAGGAAGAAGGATTAAGAAAGCCAAAGCTGCTCTGGGATCCAGGAGATGGGAACAGTGACGCCACCAATGAGGAGGAGGAGGAGGAGGAAATAAAAGTGCAATTGACCTCTGGGTCGCAGACCCCAGTTTTAGCACCAGGTCCGGTTAGGAGGAGAAATTAAAGCCTTACTGAGAAAACAGAATTCCTTTTGTTCTTCAAGGAACCAGAAAGGGTGGGGAGGTCCAGGATATCGTAGCTGCCGCCCAAGAACTACCTGACCTTCCCTGGTGTGCTCATCCCATCCCGTCGTGTTTTAAGGATAAGGGTGAAGGACGCAGGTTCGAGGCCAGCCCCTCCTCTGCTTGGGAGAGTTGGGAACCCTCTCCCTGAAACCCAGCACAGCCCAGGAACCATCTGTGGCCATTTCAAAGGAGGCAGCCCTCCTCCAAATGCTGGGAGAAGGTTGTACTTTTTACGTACTAAAGCTTACTTGTTTTTAAGTTAAAAATAATAATAATAATAATAATAATAGATGGGGACTTCCTACTGCCAGTTGCTGAACTATGTATTTCTGGGCCCATCCGCCCTGTAGAGCCCACACCCCAGGTGCCTCCAGCACACGGACCCCGTGTTTGTATATATATTCACACAATATTTTTAGTAATAATACGCATATCTGCTACTACCAATCCATATATTAAACATTAGTAAGATTTAACCTATCTGTACAGGTTAAGGGGGCTGTTCATAAGGCAGCAGTGTTTTCCTCTCCTCAAGCAGGGATTTTTTTCCTGGGCCTCCTACTTTGGAGACCTACAGAGGTCAATAGTGAGCAGATCCCCAAAGACTGCCCACTTGCCCCCAGCTAATGGCTAGGATCACAACTCATCCGGGGCAGAATCACCTGGTAATTCCTAAGGAACGGATGTTCATTTTTATACTCAAAATAGTATCATCAAGAAAAGACAGATGCGTGCACACTACAGTGGAGATGTCAAATGTGCTTTTTGTTCTCACAAAGGGAATCATCCCAGCTAGCAGCACACAGCCACCCACTGTAGGTAAGGCCACCTAGAGGCAACGTCAGAATCACCCTGAAAAAGGAGCTCAGCATCTCCCTGCACAGCTAGAAATGTCCTAGGGTTATACTCCAATGTTTTCACCACAAGACGGGTAGGTTCAGCCCAAAATACAGTTAGGAACATGAGCATTCACCTGCTTGACTTCAGAAAGAACCTCCATCTGTCTGTATATAAAAGGCATAAGACTACATAATATTGTTCATTTGAACATGCGGGCCTGCCGAATATAACGGTGCTCGTTTCATTATACACCTAGCGGGAGAACATCCTTCCCAACGAGGGAGGTACCTAACAAGACGAGTGAGGAGCGCGGTGAGAGCTAGCAGGAGTGAGGAACCGTGGGTGTCCCATGGCTCAAAATTCTTTGAAAGAGCAGGACTCAGAGTGGCCGACCCACCTGTGTAGCTATTAACCCGACATTGACAAGAAGCAGAAAGGGGCCTAAAACACTAAGCAAGGTCGCGTGAAGGTAGGGGCATCTACAAGCACTAACCTAGATTATAAAGGGCAGGGATAACAACTTCCTGACCCTGCTTGATGCTTCTTTGAACCAGGAGTTGGCAAACTACTGTCCGAAGGTCAAACATGGCCCACTTCTGTTTTCGTAAATAAAGTTTTATTGGAACACAGCCATATTTGCAGTCAGCCTGCTTGCTGCTACAACAGCAGGGTTGAGCGGGAACCACAGAGACCACATGACCTGCGGAGCAGAAATACGGATTCACCCGGCCCTTAACAGGAAAAGCGTGCCAACCCCTTCTTTGAAGCCTTGCTCTTAAAACCATAGTGATCGCATCATAGAACATAGCGGGAGGGACTTTTTCCTCCTCCCCTCAAATAACATTGAGATCCAGGGAGAACAGCTGAACCAAATACCCTAAAGTCCCAGGGCTTTTTTATTTTCTTCACTGGCCCAGAGATGTTATCCCACTTTATAGATGGGAAAACTGAGGCTCAGAGACATCCCCAGGTGCGCGAGCCGTGAGGCATTCACCGTCAGACTGCCTCCCCGCCGGAAAAAGTGATAAAAACATTTCAGCTTGTTAGGAGATCACAGAAGGCATTACTGCCGCTGAGAAGTGAGATGAGGGGTCTGTACCTCCTTTTCTGACAGCTGAAACTGAAGGGAATAAAACTAATGACATTGCAAGTAATAAAAAATGTAAATGGAATTAATTTTACTACCAATTTCGTTGTTGAAGGTTAGTGTTGCTGACACTGGAGAGCTGTGCTGTGCTCCCCCAGGACCCTCCCCACAAAGCAGCCTGGCATCTCTATTAGTCTGTGTCTTGGGGGGGGGGGTGCTCATACAGCTCTGCGTGGTGTGACACAAGCAGCTCCAGGGGAGAATATCATCCTGAAACCTTTCTGAACATTGTTTTAGGTTTAATTAATCAGCAATAGCAAGAACATAAAAAGATCAGGCGAACCCCATTAACAAGTACCAAAATGAAATGCCTCTACATTGGCGAGGAAGGAGAATTGCATTGTAACCTCGATCACAATGAGAAAGTTTAAAGACGTGACCAAGATGAGCAAAGCAGCCGCTGAAAATACTTCTAATGCATTGTGTGAAGGGATTATTTGGATTCCATCAAATTTGCCCATTTTGAGGGTACAATTGGCTGCATTTTGGTAAATGCACACACTTGTGTAGTCACACCAATTATCAAGATACACTTTCCTTGTGTGCCTTTGCTATTGATCCTCTCCTCGGAATCCAGACCCTCTTTGATCTGCCTTCTCTGATTATTTGCTTGCCTTTCTAGAATTTTCTATACATGGAATCATACAGACCATGTTGTCAAGGGTATCAGTATATTGTTCTTTTCTGTTGTGAAATGTGTTCTGGGCAGAGACAGGCCTGGAGGAGCACCCAATCCAGGGGGAGAAGGCTGCCCTCTGCCCGCAGTTGGTCCTGAGCCATGCTATACAGAGGTTCTATGGCCCCTTGAAGGGGTACAACTGTGTGGATAATGACATTGACCTCCCAGGGCTTCTAAGTGCCATGCACATGCAAAGCTAAGAGCTTTACCTAAATTACACAGACTATCTCATGTAATCAAGTCCACAGCCTTCAGACGTAGGATCCTTTACGTTACAGTCTGAATTGGCTTGGACACGATTGGAGACTTTCATTTAGCAGGTTTTATTCAGTCCATTTTTTTTTTCCTCAGTGACCAAAATTATTTTAAATGATAAATGTCACACTGTTTTCTTAGCAGCTTTATTGAGGTATAATTCTCATAACATAAAATTTGCCTGCTATAATTAAATTTATCTACTTTACGGATTCTGGTAAATGTATAGTATTCTACAGCACCAAACTCTAGTTTTAGGACATCTCCGTTACTGTGTAAAGTTATCTTGTGCCCCCTTTACAATCAGACCTCACCCCTGTCCCAGCCCTGGGCAATTTCTGATTTGCTTTCTTTCTATAGTTATTCCTTGCCTGGACATTTGATTTGAATGGCAGCATAAAATATGTAGTCCTTTTCTTTTTTTTTTTTAGATTATTTATTTATTTATTTATTTATTTATTTATTTGACAGACAGAGATCACAAGTAGGCAGAGAGAGAGAGAGAGAGGAGGAAACAGTCTCCCTGCTGAGCAGAGAGCCTGATGCGAGGCTCAATCCCAGGACCCTGGGTTCATGACCTGAGCCGAAGGCGGAGATTTTATACCACTGAGCCACCCAGGTGCCCCTATATAGTCCTTTTCATTGGGTGTCTATCACTTGGCGTAATGCTTCTGTGGTTCATTCATGTTGAGGCATGTATCTGTAGTTTTTTTCTTTTTAATATCGAGTAATATTTCACTGTATGGATATACCACATTTTTTTTTCATGCATTCACTGGGTGATGGATATTTGAGTTGTTTTCCAATTTGGGGATTGTATGAATTATGCTGCCATGAACATCCATATATGTGTCTTTATGGGGCACTGACCATGCTTTTGAGAAGAAATGTTTCAGCATTCACTATTACAAATTTAGGAAAGGTCCCAGTTCCATGGCAGTGGTGTAGAACCTCACGGATGTTAGGGGAATCAGGGACAGGAGCCTGCCAGGTTCTGCCAAGCATCTGCTCCCTTTTGGTATCACTTCAGCCTTCTATTAGAAAACCATGTCCTCATCAGGAACATTGGGATGGGGGTCAGAGAAGAGATGAGGGGAGATGTGTGGGTCTTGATGTAAGATGACCACCTCCTGGGGAGTATGTAGGGTCTCATGGTTGGGAGGGTGTGGTCATGAAACCGAAGCCCAAATGATGAGCAGCTCTTCAGAGTCTGTCATGACTCAAAGAGAATGGTGTCCCAGTAGCCTTGAGGATCTGGATCCGTGCTGGAAGAGGATAGATCTGAGCTGAAGATTCACTTTTTGGCACTTCCCTGAACCACTTTTGGGGTGACATGTTTAGGAATGCTGGTATAATTTACAGATGGGCAGAGGTTACCTTCCTGTCAGTGCACATTTGCAGAAATTCCTTAAGGATTTAGACTTGTCTCCAAAGGCAAGAGAAACAAAAGCAAAAAATGAACTGTTGGGACTTCATCAAGATAAGAAGCTTCTGCACAGCAAGGAAACAGTCAACAAAACCAAAAGGCAACCTATGGAATGGGAGAAGATACTCGCAAAATCTCTTATCAGATAAAGGGTTAGCATCCAAAATCCGTAAAGAAGTTATGCAACTCAACAGCCAAAAAACAAAAACTCTACTCAAGAAATGGGCAGAAGACATGAATAGACATTTCTCCAAAGAAGACATCCAGATGGCCAACAGACATGTGAAAGATGCTCAACATCACTCATTGTTGGGAAATACAAATCAAAACCACAATGAGATACCACCTCACACCTGTCAGAATGGCTAAAATTAACAACAAAAGAAACAACAGATGTGGGCAAGCATGTGGAGAAAGGGGAACCCTCCTACACTGTAGGTAGGCATGCCAGCTGATGCAGCTACTCTGGAAAACAGTATGGAGGTTCCTCAAAAAGTTACAAATATAGCCCAGCAATTGCACAGTTAGGTATTTACCCAAATGATACAAGCATAGTGATCTGAAGGGGCATGTGCCCCCAAATGTTTATAGCAGCAATGTCCACAAGAGCCAAACTATGGAAAGAGCCCACATGTCCATTGACAGATAAATGGATAAAGAAGACGTGGTATATATAAACAATGGAATATTACTCAGTCATCAAAAAGAATGAAATCCTACCATTTGCAACAACATGGAAGGAACTAGAGGGTAAGGAACTCAAGGGTGGTGCTTAGCGAAACAAGTCAGTCAGAGAAATACAAATATTACATGATTTCATTTTTATGTGGAATTTAAGAAGCAAAACAGATGGAGGATATTTTTAAATAAAATTCACAGTGCCATTTAACATATTCAAGTTTTTCTTCAAATATGGGGGAATATGGCTGCACACCAGCCCTGCAGCGCAGGTAACTAGAGTTTACGATAATGGTGGCAAGGACTGTGAAAAAGTCAGCTGGAAAGAAGAAATTAAATGCGTTCCGGAGACTCCTCTGTCAAGGAATCACCTTTAGCTTTCCACCCTCCCAGTATCATGTTGCTTACACTTGAGTGACATTACGGAGACTTTTTATCTGATATTAGAGACGCTGCTTTAAATTTCCCAAACAGATAAGAGGATTAACCTCTAAAAGCCAGAAGGTACAGAGTCAGTGGGTGAGTTCGTCCCACTGATCTGCCCCTCAGCAGGCTTTAAATGAAAAGACCCAAACTTTACAGAGTTACTCCATTATAGTCTGCCTAGCCATCGGTTCATTCTAGAATGATCTACGCTTACATGGTGGGTTGACCTGTGCACTTGTTTATTTCTTTGATTATAACACGACTTTTAGCAGTACCATTGCCCTGTATAAAGCCAAGATATAATAATAATAATTAAGCAAAAAGAGCAGATTCCCACTCGTGCTGTTATCCAGCAAAGGGGAGACGCAGGGCTGCTGTACATCTTAGAGAATAAGCACAGTTTAGGTGACCTCAGTAATCTTGGATGAGACAGTTGCAAGGCACAGAAGTGGCTTCCCCACTGGGGCCCCCAAAAGGAACACGGCTCCTCCAGCACCTCGACTCTAGCCCTCATAGGACCCATTTTTGGACTTCCAACCTCCAGAACTCTGAGAGAATAAGCTTTGTTATTTCCAACCACTAAGCTCACGGCCATTTGTTACAGCAGCTGGAGGAAACTCATACATCTTCTCTGAAGAACCACCCAAACCTCTCTGGCTCTCCCCTGTGACCAAAAAAATAATATCCAGGATGCTAATCAGTCTCTCAGCTACCAAGTCAACTTGTCCCTAAAACAGCAGCGTTCTGGGCTACTGTGCAAGGGACAGGGCCCACAGAGGCAGTCGGCCCTCTGGGTCTAAGAGAAGGTATCTGGCATGAGCTTTTTTATATCAATCCAGCTGTTTAGACATAAACCGGCAGGACTATTTGCACTCTCTTCAAATGTTATGCCAAAGAGGAAAAAAAAATTCTTGCAGGTAGTGCAGTGTTTATAAACGTGTTTATGACCGCCTGTCTGCCATTCGTCTGGTGCTTAGCTAAAACGCTTTGCATCCAAACTGTACTATGCCTTGACTTAACTCTGAATCTTTCCCATTCAGGTCTGTGAGAACTCCTGACATTCGAAGCTTGACTACCAAGTTTCCATAGCAACAGGAAAAAGAAAAAAAAATCCAAATCTGAAGATTGCAGTTTACAGCTCTCAAACATCACACCTAGGCCTCAATTGTTCCAGATTTTTTTTTTTTGTTTTCTTTGCGATTTCACCGGCTCTGTCCTTCACCATTTCTCCTTTAATTAATGGAATCTTCTGAATTTTCCCTGGCTGTTTAAAGATCACGGCATATGACTTGACCTTCTGGGAGCAGGGACAATGACTACTTTTTCTGATGTGTTGCCATGTCGCTAGTCAGCACGTCACACACACTGCTTTGTGGGTTCGTATTTGTATATGTGTGAGTACCTGTATGTGTATATACACAGTATTTATAGAGAGAAACGCTACAGAAGGAGCCTAGTTTTGATATGTCATTCTTCCTTGAGAGGTCACACAGAGAAAGGATAGAAGTGACACACCTGTCCCCTCCAGGGCCACGGACCCAAGTGAGACACTAGCCCAGACCACAGAGCTGACACTCCTCCACCGTCCCCGGGGGTCTGCGTGCCACCACCCCCCTGCCAGGCAGGTCCACAGAGAGGGAGAGCAGAGACCCAAGTCCTTCCTCTCTCGTAAAGGACTACGACCCGTTTTCATTGCCACCCCATGCCACGATCGTGAGCAGAAGCGGAGAGGAGCAGAGCAGCAAGTCTAACCATCAAATGCCAAGAAAAGGGCTGGAAAATTCTTCCAGGGGCGCTCTCTGCATTTGTAGGTGTCCCAAATCCAGTCCCACCAGTTCTCACGAGGATGCGGATCGTAGCACAGGATAATCTCTCTCCCTAGTGTCTGTACATTTGCAGATGTCATCGTGGAGGCCCTACCTGCGTAGAAGGAAACCGACAGGTGTCACGTGTGTACACATATATGCCCACATGTATAGACATCCCTTTCTGCACATACACGTTTGTTTCCTATATACATAAAAGGCATCAAATAGAGTAAATACAGGTAGTTTTAAAAGTACCCTTTTGTGTGAATCGACTACCGTTGTTTGCAAACCTGAAAATAAAAGATGTTCATTATGTATGAAAAGTAATTGATTTTTATTCTGTGAGCATGTCAGAGAGGAAAGTCCGTGCTGTACTAAGATTACGTTCTTGTGGATACACTGTAAAGAACTATCCGAGCTCACACCAAATTTTTCTATCAGATAAAACTAGCGACAGCCTGTGGCTTTTTCTTAGAGCTGGCCACGCACTAGGGTAAGGTAAGTGTCTTAGCATATTTCGATGCGGTTGCTTATTGAAGGTTTTAACCCCATGCGCACACGCGTGTGAGCGTGCACACTCAAACCCACGCTTTCTTATGCAATCTCTGTTTGCACCCGTGCATTCAGTCCGCCTTCTGTAGGAAGTAGGAGTCATCTGTTGTCTTTATCGTAGTGAAATTATGCAGATAGAGTTCCATATATTGTATTTGTTTCAATAGTAAGTCTTTTTGGAGCATATAGAATGGCAGATTTTTTTTTTCCATTAAAATAAATGGGTATTGGTGGTTAAAACGGCTGGACCGTAGCTCTTCTCTGATTTCTATGTGTGTCTCATGTTGCCGATGCGAGGTCTTGCCTCAGTGCCAGTTCACTGTTTGGACCGGTCATCTGGGGTCCCCCGTACATCTCGTGTTGGTCGAGGGACTCTACAGACTCTATAAAGCCAGAAGTCCCCACTCACAGCTGGGCCCGTGCACCTGTCTTGGCCATCATGACGAACAATTCCGAGCATTCTGCAGTCGGCCGTGAAGATGATGGCTATCCTCACAGAGGGGCGAGATCATCCTCAGGTCACGGACTGCAAGGCCCATGGTCACCAGCATCCACCCGCGGTCCCAGAGTGTGGGTATATCTCTCTTGAACAAGTCCGGTGGCTCAGTCAGGAGATTCCGCATCTCGAACACAACAGATTGGTCCTTCACCCGTGCACAGAGCAGGCCTGGGGGAAGAGGGGAGGTCCGAGCCTGCACACTCACACGCTATGAGACTTCCTCTTCTGGCTTTATAGGTGCTCAGCAGCCGGGCCGTAGGCAGGTGATCTAACAATGGGAAACCCGCCCTCCCTTGTGAGCCTGGGCTATTCCTAGGGAGAAATCTAGGTGTCAAGAAGGCCATCCCCTCAAGTTAGCAAGTGCAAGACTCCTTGTGCCTCAAGCAGTAGGCCCTCCCACACTTTGCACATCAAGCCACCAGCTTAACTTAGCTCAGAGCACAGAAAAATAGGCATGAGAACAGACTGCATCAGAAAGTAGCGTCTGCCGTAATCTCCGCCGCCTTAAGGATGCTCCCTGTCCGTAGGGCCGGACAGAGATACTGCTATTGTGTATTTCTTGCTGATCCTTTCAAAAAAAAAAAAAAAAAGCAACCAATTCTTTGAAACCAAAGTGGTGGCATTTCCTCAACTACCAAATGTTTTCTAACTTGCTCAGACACATTTTCATTGTTTATTGAAAGCAAATGTAGAATCAAAGCATTATTTCATTATTTACCAATGCATTTTATTTTACTCCAAGTTATTGGGGGGAAAAATTAAGAGCCAGAAATTGCTTTTCTCCATTGCTGAGCCCAAAACTGAGAATTTTATTTCCACTGAGCGAGCGGAGCACAAAACTGAAAATTTTATTTCCACTGAGCGAGCGGTCGCACCTTCTTCACTATAAACACATCAATCACCTGAGTTGATTAAAAATTACTTTTTCTTTCCATTTTACACACGAGAAATTATTTTCTGATCATTTGTTTTAGCAAAAACATGCAAACATTTTCCAATTTCAGAAAAGGTGACCTTCAGTACCGCCCCTTCCTCCAAAGGGACGTCATTTCAGGTGACTCTCAGCCAAGTCCTGCAAATCTGAGCTGGAGAGCAAAATCAGTCTGGCTCCGTTTCGTGGTGGGTGTCAGACAGGACTCGGATTCCCAAGGACCATTTTTAGAAATTTTGATAACATCCCAGATTTCCAAAATGGGATTCTAAACAGTCCGACAAATGGAGTGACCCTTTACCAGCAAATTCTCGAGGTAGATCACCTTGCATTTCATCCAGAATAAATACAGAGGGTCTTGATCTTAATAGGTGGCAACTACGGCGTGATTAACAAGGCTGTGTTCGATGCTGGGTTTAGTGAAGCTGGACCCACACATGAGCTCTTCAGGTTGGTTCTGAAGGAAAGAGTCTGCAGTTCTCCTGGGGTGTATGAACAAGGTAAAAAAAAAAAATATATATATATATGCATTAATAATGCTAATAATAATAATAAGGGTTTACATTTATTGATTGAGGACCGTGCATCCAGCTGTACAAAATACTTTACACACCTGTTAACCCACGGACCCGATACAACAACATTACAAGGCAAGGACTCCTGTCTTCTCCAACTTAGCGATAAGGACAGCGGACACTCAGGAAAATCAAAGGGCTTGCCCCAGGTAAGTGACCGCCAAAGGCCATGTGGTTTGACTGCAGGGCTCTGTTGTTTCTACTTAACACAGTGTCCCTCCCAATGGCGCAGCCAAACCAGACAGAATGTCTCCTGAAGACCAGAAAACCCTCGTCTGAAGCCTCCCTTAGCAGGACTATCTACCCAAACCGAGTACACAGACCTTCTACTATTCCTTAGTTCTGAGAGCTGTCAAGAACCATTAACACCATTCTCAGTTCACACTAAACCTCAGAAATGTCTTCCGCACAAGATCATGTCCAGTATTTCCTCCCTTTCCTCCCATGGCTTGTGCACAGGTGCCTGGGGGACTCCTCCCGCACTGAGTAGCTGTCTCAGGAGTGCGAAAGGACGTGCATGCCCTCCCAAGGACCCGGTCTCAGCCAAACCAACCCAGGGGAGGGAAAGCTCAGGGAGAAGCAGCGTGGGGCTCTCAGGAGCCTGCCGTGGGCTCAGCGACACATAAATGAAGGATCTCCAAGCACTTCGGAGGTTTTCAATATTTCACCTGAACCTGAACCAACAGGTAAATCACACCAAGGGGAAGGTGAGTCCTAAGAAAGAGTGAACTAACTACCTTCTGTGTCGAACCACTAAGAAGTAACGATAAAACCGTCACCATCGCCACCATCAACAGTGATCTGTGTACACTTTTCACAAAGACGGTGCATCCCGTCTTCTCTCCTTATCTGGATGCTGACATTGGGAACGTCTCATAATTGGGTGGTAAGACGCGTTCATAATGGTTCATCTAAAGCAACTAGCGGTTCTTTTGCTGTGCCACGTGTGTTCACCTTTACCATGTTTCCCATCACTGATGGGTTAGCCCACGGCCGAAAAAAATTCTGTAGTGCTGACCCTTATGTAAAAGCACAAATGCAGAACAGCTAGAGACAGAAGAAAGTGGTGGGATTGAAGGTGCGAATCACGAGTTCCGATAAGAACTTCATCCATCTAAATTAAGCGGAGGTAATTTAGATACTCATCAACTTCAGAAAGGAAGAAAACCTCTTCCTGTTGCTCACGCAACATCACTCTCATAACATTAATAATCACTGGTGTCGCTGAGCTTGAAAAGACTTTGAACCATTTTGTTTGGCTTCCAAGCGGCAGCTGGCTGGTAAGGATACGGTGAGAAGCAACGGGTGTAAGAGACCACAGAAAATGCCACCGTGAACCTATGAAGCCTTTGAGAAAGTATCTCATGAAAACACTGGGAGCATATGCTGAAAACTTCCATTTTCTGCTGCTTTTTTAAAAGCTTTTCTTTTAGAAAGCAAGAAAGCCATTCGTTATCTACAATATATGCGGATTCAGATTTTTTTTCTTTTAAGATTTTATTTATTTATTTGTGAGAGAGAGAGAGTGAGAGCGAGCACAGGCAGACAGAGTGGAAGGCAGAGTCAGAGGGAGAAGCAAGCTCCCTGCGGAGCAAGGAGCCCGATATGGGACTCGATCCCAGGACGCTGGGATCATGACCTGAGCCGAAGGCAGCTGCTTAACCAACTGAGCCACCCAGGCGTCCCGCGGATTCAGATTTTTAAAAGAGTTGAAAGCAAAGGCTCTAGGAAAAAGAGTGTGCAGTGGTGCACACATCGACACTGGTGGGGTGGTAAATTTCAGAAAGTATAAAGAGATATTTCTTTGTAAACACTCAAAAGGGATGAAAGTTTATCATCTTAAAATATTTCATCCGATCACGGATGCAGTTCCTTTGGGCCCGAGTTGCTGAACTGTTTACAGTACCTGAGCTGTAAATTAATATCTGATCTACAACGTTTTTGCAAAGAAACTTGTAACTTGTTTGTGAAATATTTAAATAAAGGTTATCTGAGATTTTTAATGTGTGTATTTGGCCTTAGACTGTCTTCCGTACCATTTCAACACAGCGAGAGAGCCAAGGGACATTGTTTTAAAATGGCGCTCCGGTTGGCCTATAATGTTGAAAGACTGAGACTAAAACCAAGTGATAGCCTGACTGATGATTAACTCTGCCCCTTCTTCCTTCATAACAGTCAGAGCCCTCTGGTGTGAGAGAAACAGATAGATGATAGATAGATAGATAGATAGATAGATAGATAGATAAATTAGATAATAGTAGATAGATGATAGATAATAGGTAGGTAGGAAGATACATAATAGGTAAATAGATAGATATAGATAGATGATACATTGATAAATGACAGATAATAGGTAGATAGGTAGGTATGTAGATAGATTGATAATACATAGATAGTAGATGATTGATAGATGATAGATAATAGGTAGGTAGGTAGACAGATACATAATAGGTAGAGAGATGATTGACATAGATAAATGATTGATAGATGACAGATAATAGATAGGTAGGTATGTAGATAGATTGATAATAGGTAGAGAGATGATAGATCGATAGATGATAGATAGATAATAGGTAGAGAGATGATGGATAAAGGACAGATGACAGAATGATAGATGAAAGATAGAGAGCAAGATAACTTTAGGGAGGTCCTTAACAAAAGAGAGGAAGGGTGCTAATCATTAATAATGAACCAGATATTTTACATGTTTATGAACGTATATACATACTATACTATTCATAACATGTTATTTATATGAAATATAATTATGCATTACATAGGTCAGGTATTTAATGCATGGAATATTGGAATAGCCAGTATTTCCAGTGCTAGGTGTCCCCTAGAAGGGGTGCATGTGACTCCCATACCGGCACTTTCCGCTCTACCCTAACCCCCGAGGTTGTATCCTCTCACACACAGCACACGAACTTGACCCCGATAAGACGAGCCAATCTGACAGGACCGCGTCAGTGAAGCCAAGAAAACCAAACGTGCGCGTCAGTCTCTCGGAAACATTTCCTTCCTGACGGCCCCGTCTCCAGGAAATTGCCAGTTTGGGGAAATAAATAGGAAACTGATTCCTTGGTAGCCCACCACCGGAGACGCTAATTTGCCACAAATAAGCATGAGAAACGTAACCTGACACTTCAAACCAAAAGCAAAGCAACTCAAGATGGGTCGGGACCTGCTGATCTCTCCACTCTCCAGAAAAGCCATTTTCTGTCCTTTTGTCAGCACAGCCTCAAAAAGACCCTCCCCTGCTCTTGTACACATGACAAGGAATCCAGTGACGCTACCCAGGGCACACTCCAGAGATGACAGCAAAACTTGCTTCTCACGTGCGAATCCAAGCCAGGAGCACTGGTACCAGGACAGAAGCATTTTTAAAGGAAATTTGCCAGAACTCGACGACTCTCTCCGAAATAGAGCCTTACCCCTGCAAGGTGGATCCTGAAGACCCTGCCCAGCCCCCTCCCTGCACCCGCAGAAGAGTGAGCGGTGCTTTTAATGCTGTTTCTCTACAAGAGATATCCGGCGCCTGCAGAAAATTCCCAACTATCCTTCCCAGGATTTCTCCGCAAGAAAAGTGGCTCCTTACAGTGGCTTGGCAACATGTCCTTAATGCTTCCCCTTCGCCAATACGGAACGATGTGCGATTTTAAAGCAAGGACCACTTCTTTACCCTCTGCTTCCCTGTCTTCTCTTAGGTCAGAATTTTCTAAACTTTAATCCTATAAGAAGAGCTTCATGATTTCACGATGTTCCTCTAGCACCTCTGCAAATTCCGCCCTCCCAATGCCTCTGTATTACCAATTACCACTACAGTTTTCAATGATAGAATTTCAAATTTAACATTTTTGCTGACGTGAATATATTTTCTAAGAAAAATGTATTACTACCATGAACGAAAAGCCAGTGTCACTTGGGGTACACTTAAAGCAACAATCAAAATAAATACAAAGGAAAATGGCAGAATAGAGGGGTCCAGTCCCTAAATGTCCCCCTACTCAACCCCACCCCCCCTCTTCTCCACTACAGAAACACCAATTTTAACAAACACCCACAGATGAGAACATATTTTGGGGAGCCCAGAAACATACCTGAAATGTTACAATATTTCCGTGGAGCAAAAAAGCCAAAGGAGAGATGCATTGAAGTGGTAAAAAAAAAAAAAAAGTGTCAGCTCACCCCACCTCCAACGCAGAATAGCTCAGGGCCCAGAGACATCTCCTGGTCTACAGCTTCCCCTGCTTTGCAGGACACTGCCCATGTGGGTCTTGTCCTGCCAAGAACATGGCGGGGGGGATGGGCACTACTGAATAGGCAGGCGACAGCTAGGAACAGAGAGAAGGGGGTGGTGGAGGGGAGAGCTTATAGCACCAATGGACCTTAACAACGGGTCACAGATCCTGCTGCCTGGCATACGGTCTCCATCCTGCTGCCCGGCATACTGTCTCCATCCACAGCCCTGCTCGCAGAGGGAGAGCACTCCACAAAACTGGAGCTGATACGTTCTCCAGCAATCCCGCTTCTGGGTACTTACCCAAGGAAACTGCAATCAGGATCTTGGAGTGGTCCCTGGGCTCCAGCATTCACGGCAGACGACCCACAAGCAGCATTGGCGTGGAAACAAGCTAGGTGTGCATCGAGGGGCGAGTGGATAAAAATCATGCGCTGTATATGTGCAACGGACTGCTGTTCCGACTTTTAAAAGAAGGAAGTCCTGCCATTTGTGGCCACAGGGTGGGACCCGGAGGGCGTTATGCTCCATGAAACAAGCCAGACACAGAAAGACGAATAATATATGATCTCACTTACATATGGAATCTAAAATGGTCCAATTCATAGAGGCAGAGAGGAGAACGGTGGTTGCCAGGGACGAGGGGTGGGGGAAATGGGCAGATGTTGGTCGTTGGGAATCAAGTTTCAGATATGCAGAAGATCCACTGCACAGAACAGTGCCTATCACTGACCGTACTGGGTTACGTACCTAAAATTTGGGGAACTTATGTATAGCTTCTTACCACACAAATAAGAATCATACATAATAAAGGCGGCAGGACACTACTGTGGGAGGTGATGGGTATGTCCATGAGCACGATGGTGATGGTTTGGGGGTGTATCCTTATCCCCAAACTCGCATTACCTATGTACAGCTCTTCACATGGCACTCATGCCTCAACAAAATGGTTTTAAGAAATAATAAAATGAAATAAATACAATGAAAACCAAAAAAGGGATTACCTTTTAGCTAGACAGTGTGTCTACCTAAGGTCCGGGCAGGAGACCGCCCTGTGTTAAAAGGAGAAGTGAACAAGGACGAGCAGGGACTCAGACTCAGTACGACCCAACACGGACGCTGCACCTGTCGCAGAGAGGAACGAGGAGACATCGGTTCCGTGAGTCTCAGTGGGGTGAGACCACATCCTCATACTGTCCAGAATCACTTCGGTGCCCTTTGATAGAAACCAAACAAGCAAAACTGTATGAAGGGAAGGTCGCAGATCCAGTAACTGAAGAAGACAGGTCCTTCCCCTTCTAGAATCTTCTCTTTCTAGAATCTTCTCTTTCTAGAATCCTTTCTACGCTCTATTGAGTGGAAGCACAGAACCACACAGGGTCACCTCATTGGGATGGTTTTGTTTCCTGTTTGTGTGTGTGTGTTGTTTTCTTTACCACTTGTATATGCCCGGAGGAAGGAGTCCACGGGAAGGGACTGGTTAATGGAAGAGGCACATTCCCAGAGTGGGTTGAGATGTCCAGGGCCCAGCCCCACACAGGAGGAAGGACACCCGGTGGAGAGGCAGAAAGGACCAGAGTCACACAGGTGCAGGTCCTTATAGAGACAGGGAGGGTAGGACCTAGGTGACGATAGTCTCCATTGTCTCTGAAAAACAGAAGTTAAGGTCATCCTTTGAGACAGAAGGGATGAAACACTGGGTTTGGAGAGACTGGGGAGGTTTGGGCCGTCCGCGGAAGGCGAGGGGCTGTGGCAGGGGGTTGTCCTTCAGCAGCGGCATGCGGCCACTGGGGAGACAAGCAGAGCAGGAAAAGGGCAGCTGAGACCAGCGTCGGGTCACAACGGTGCTGATGCAGGTGCCGCCTGGGAAAGGCGAGTTACAGGTTCTCCACGCGCCTGCGGTGACCGCTGCTGCTCTGCTTGCCGGGCACACGCAGCATCCTCACTGCCCCCACCACCACCACACCGGTGGGCAGGGAGGAGTGCGGAGACAGCTCGGCTGGAACCAAAGAGCCAGTATAAAAGTATCACGTGAGCTCACGTGAAACCACACAGTCCTGAAAGGGGTAAAGGGAATTACTTCGGTTACACAACTGATCTAGAAAGATCTTGAAAAAAAAAAGAAATGCTAAGGTTTAAAACAAGGGTGGTTCAGAACTGACATTTTAAAGGTTAATTGCTAGAGCCTTACACATGATTCAATAGTTTTGCTAATGGAACAATATTCAGTTAAGTTCAGCGTGTCAACCTTACACAGTTATATCAGCCATGACTATAAGTCAGTGAAATTTTTGTGTAAAGCAGCTGTTTAAAAGACCTTGGTCTTCACACAGAAGAAGTACGCTCCTCCTGCTTAAGTGTGGAGCGGGGCGGGGAGCCTCCGCTAAATAGTGTCAAACAATTTTTTTTTTTAAGATTTTATTTATTTATTTGAGAGAGAGAACATGAGCAGAGGGAGAGGCAGAGGGTGAGGGAGAAGCAAGCTCCCCCCGCAGGGCTCCATCCCAGGACCCCGGGCTCAAGACCTGAGCCGAAGGCCCACGTTTAATGGACTAAGCCACGCAGGTGCCCCAAGAACTTTGCAATCAGGATAAAAAAGGACTCAAGAACCCTGCCAGAAACACACACACCCTAACCCAAAACAAAACTGTAGATCCTATTGCTGATTTGTGTTCTGTGTTGCTCAGGGCCATAAATCGGGTCTGGCTACAAATTCAGGGTATGAGGATCCAGACTTCTAAGCGGAGTATGGGAATTCCTGGGTTGGGGGCAAGAGGCGAGAAGGCCTGAAACCCCACCCAGCCTTGGCTACTCATGAGCAAAGTCACCCTGGAGCTTTATGTAAACACTTCATCAAGGGTTATTATTTTACCAACTACTTTGGGTTAAATTGGGCCTCCTCCCCCCAAAAAAGACATGTTGAAATCCTAACCCCTAGTACCTCAGAATGTAACTTACTTGGAAATGGGGTCTCTGCAGATACAAAAAGTCAAGGGGAGGTCATACTGGAGTCGGGTTGGTAAATCCAATAGGACTGGTGACCTTATAGGGACAGAGAGATACAGGGACTAAGCCACACGAAGACAGAGGCAGAAAGGGGTGAGATGCGTCTACAAGCTAGGGAACGCCAAGATTTGCCAGCAGCCCCCCGAGGCTAGGAGAGAGGCACGGAACAGATTTGTCCCTTGCAACCCTCAGAAGGAACTAAGCCAGCTGGCCCCTTGATTTCAGACTCCTGGTCTCCGGAGCTGTGGGAATATAAATGTCTTGTTTGAAGCCACCCAGTTAGTTGTACTTTGTCATAGCTGCCCCAAGAAACGAATGCCAAGGTCAATATATAGGGAGGAAAATTCTCAAGCAAGGCCCCAGTGGAAAAAAAAATTCATACTTGAAAACGGAGTCAACAGGATTCTAGGCAATGGCCATAGATCTTTCTCAAGCTACTGGTTCTCAGCTGAGGGTGACCCCCACCCCACTCCTGGAGACACTGGGGAGTATCTTTGGTTGTCACACTGAGGTGGGGGGGATGCTACTGGCATCTAGTGGGTAGAAGTCAGAGAAGTCATTCAGCATCCTGCAATGCGTGGGCACGCTGAACCCCACAGCTCGAGGTCCCAACTCAGCAGCAGCCCCCTCCTTAAACACCCAAACCCAGCCTCTGGACCCTGCCGCCAACCTCCCCTTGAGCAACCTCAAGGGCGGTTGGGGGGGTGGGTGATAGGAAAGGGGCTGAGGGGCTCCCAGGAGGCTGGCCGCATTTCGTAAGGCGGGGCTGGTGAAGCCGTGAGGACATCACCAAAGGACACAGGATTTCTACACACCCAGTACGTCTGTTACACTGAAATCAAGAGTTAAACACCCCCTGCCCCACTGCGCCGGGACCTCCACTCGACCGTCTGGGGGAAGGGGGGAACACAGCCGTCAGGGCTGCGGCCAGGCCTGCATCTGGGCAGCTGGGCTCGTGGTGGGTGGAGCCTCCCACCGCCCGTCCTCGGTTTCCCCTCCAGCGACCCGACCCCCTTCTCCCTACTAGGGACTTGCGGGGCTCTGCTGGAGGACAGGCGGTGGCACAGGCCCGGGCTCGGCACCTCGCAGGCGCGCAGTAAAGGCGTCCGTCCCGTCCTAGACAAAACCAGCGCGACCTGCAATCGCGGACCTGGGAAAGGGTCAAGATCACCAGCCCCTCCAGCGGCTCCCTGCGCGACTGGTGCCCCTTTTCTCCGCCCCGTCTCGGGGAACTAGGGGAGCGGGGCGGGGCCTCCTGGGGGCGGGGCCTCCTGGGGGTGGGGCCAGGCCGGACCAGAGGGGACGAGGCCTCGCTCGGAACGGAAACGCGAGAGCGCAGGCGCTTCCGGCGCGTGCGGCCAACTACGACTCCCACAACGCCCCGCGGTCCCGCGGCTGCCTCCGTCATCGCGAGAGGAGGCGCTGGGGGCGGTGCGTGTGCGCGGAGAAACGGAAGTGTGGGTGACGGTTGAGCCTTCGCCGCCAAGCTGGGAACCGGGGAGATGGCCGAGACTGACCCTAAGACCGTGCAGGATCTCACCTCGGTGGTAAGGGACGCCCCGCCGGGCCCGAGGTCGCGGAGCCGCCGGACCGAGGCGCCCTTCGGCAGCCGCGAAGCGCCGGGTCCCCGGAGGCCGGGTTTGCAGCGGCTCCGCCGGCGGAGGCCCCCCCAGGCCCAGCCTGCCCCCCCCCCCCCCCAGCCCCACCCGCCTGACCCGAGCCGCCGCCCCCGCTCCCCGCACCCCCAGCGCCCCCCGCCCCCCCCCAACACCCCGAGGCCTCCGCGGAAGACCCAGCGAACCGCGAACCGCTGCGGCCGCGGCGGGAGGGGGTCTCGCCAGCGGGTCGGGGCCATGGGACGGGCGGGGGAACCGGAGCCCGGGGGCGGGGGAGGGGGTGGCGGACAGCGCCCGCAGAAGGCCTCCGAGCTGCCCAGGGCCCCCGCCCCGACCCCAGGCAGGTGTCCCAGGGCGTGCGCGACGGGGTCTGCCTTCCTGCTCCTCAGGTGCAGACTCTCCTGCAACAGATGCAAGATAAGTTCCAGACCATGTCCGACCAGATCATTGGGAGGAATATCCTTGTGTGCGTCGTCAGCCTCCGCGGACCCTCGGCTCCTGGGGTCCGGCGCGCGGTGTTGATAAGTGCCTGGTCTGCAGGCCAGCGGCAGGCGGGCGGTTGCCACATTTTTTACTTTTACTTTGTTCCCTGAGCTTGGATGGAGCCTTCCCCAGCGGCTCTGTGCCAAGAGCTGGGGATACCGCTGAGCTGGACGCCTGGCCTCCAGACCCTTCCAGTCTACCAACAGCAGCGGCTAGGGTGACCGCAGTGGGAGCCGAGCCCCGGTCAGCCATCTCTCCCCCGGGCCTCAGCACGACCTGAGGAAGGGGCCGTAGTGTTGCCTTTGTTTAGCCATCGCAGACACGCCAGCTTAGAAAAGTGGAGCAGGAGACTAGGAGAAGGTCCCCGGGACTAGGAGAGGGCGGGGATGGCGTGTGAGCCGTGCCCCAGACTCGGTACTCAGAGCAGCCAGAATGTAACCCTCCTGGTAGGAAAACGAGTTGCACGGAGACGGTTGTGTTTCAGGCCGTAGTGTCCAGGCACCCCCCCCCCCCACCCCGGAAGGAAAGGATGAGAGATGGGCGGTGCTGGTGCGTGTGGCCTTTAACTTCATCACTTGATGACATGAGCAGTCGCATTGACGACCTGGAGAAAAACATTGCGGACCTCATGACACAGGCTGGGGTGGAAGAGCTGGAGGGTGAGAACAAGATCCCTGCCACACCAAAGAGTTGAAGGTGAGGGAAGCCACAGTCTTGGGGGGGTTGGGGGAGGTGTCCACGGAACTTTGCTGTGGCCAGGCTTTCTCGTGATCCCTTCCCAGCCACGATCCCAGGAAGCGTCTCTCGTTTTCCGGGTTCTTGTTCATTAGCCCTGGATCTGGAGAAGGTAACTGGTTAACATTTAGGTAATCAGTTACTTATTTCACTGAACCCAAATACTGAGAAATGTGTGTTGTTGGCCTGAGAGTTCTTACCACTGGCAGATTTTGGGGGGTGGTTCTTTTTTTGTAACCTAAGTCCCACATTGCCACCCTCAACTTCATAGATGCCTTGAATTCTAAGGGTTCTCTTGGAAACTCCCCACCACCAGATAAATGCCAGGACAACGCCTGATGATGACGTGAGTGAGGGGGTTAGGCCACAGCAAGTCTTCATCCTCGAGTTCATTTACATTGCCACCACGGGGCGCCTGGGTGGCTCAGTCAGTTAAGTGTCTTCCTTCTGCTCAGGTCCTGGGATCTCAGCGTCGGGTAGGGCTCCCCGCTTCTCCCTCCCCTCTGCCTCTGCCCTTCCCTTTCCCTCTTAAATAAATAAAATTTTTAAAGTTAACTAATGAATTAGTTTCCACTACGTAGTTCCAGATATCTGAGGAAAGATGGATAACCCAATAGCCTTGTAGCAAGACAGCAAGGTGCAGGGGGCTGCCTCAGTCTCCCTATGGTGGGTTTCTTGCTTATAATAAGACTTTTTAGGATATGTTGGTTACCTCACTGCAACCTAAAAATCATTTTGAAACTTCCCTTTCCCTCACCCCATATTTAGCATTTCAGTTCCCGATAAAATTAAAGTTTACTGAAAATTCTTAGGTAACTAGACTACCAAGCAGAATATACAGTAAAAGGCACCGAATTCCATGTTTAAATGTTCTGGACATGTCCTGGCTGGACCAAATTAGAAGTAGCTGTGATATACAGGTCGCTTTGAAGTACCAGGAAGAGAGAGACTGGGGAGCTAAAAGCCTTGGAAATTGGCTGTCATTTTAATAAGAGAGCGGATTGACTTCGCTGTGTGAGTAAATCACACGCTTGTTCCGCGTGCGCTGTCCTCGTTATTCCTGTAGAGCGATGATTTGGAAAGTGTCCTGCCCGCCATCGAAGCTTCTCTGGGTCTCGTGCTACACGGCAGTCAACACATCCCATCCAGTGAGGGAGCACATCCGTTGGAGGACCGCAGGATGGAGATTTTGCGAGTGACAGGGCTGATCCAGAGGAAGAAGAGCTGGGAACAGATTCATACGTTTTTAAATAAAGATTTCCAATTAAGTCTGTTGCAGTATCTTTGCTGGGGCTTCGCTCAAGGAAAGGACGTCTAGCTCAGTAGAGGCTTCGAGAGCACTAGTACCGTTTGACAGTGCTACGTGTCCGTGTGCTCTGTCCTTGTAGGAGCATAACATGTTGATGGTTTTTCTTTTCCAGCAGGCGGCTAATTCCCCCTGAAGTCCGGAACAGCATTTTCACAAGCCGAGAGAAGACCGAACGGCTTTTTGAAGGAACTGCTGTGTGTAGACAGGTTTTCTCCCCTGAAGTGTGTGTTCTTCCCACGTGCTGTATAGTCAGTCTGTAGCGTGATCCTATCCCCAGTGTCTTGAACTTGGTAACTCCACATCTTGGACCTTGGTCAGTCGTGCTGTTAAATATTAAACACTAAAATTTTGGCGGTTCCTACATAAAATTGTCAAGTTTTTTAGTGTATTTTTGGGAAGTCGTTGTTTTCTATTGTTCCTTTTGTAGTAGTTGCTGTTTGATGAACTGTTGCTGTGTAGGTTTTTATTAGACATCTGGTAGACCTTCCAGTTGTAAGTAGTTAGGTTCGGTGAAGGGGGGCATGCAGCATGTTGAGGGCTCTAATGCTCAGCACAGAATGTTGAGCCGGCACCAGATGGCGTGTTGGTGATCCTGTTCACATGGTTAAAAAGCCTCTAAAAATTGTTGATTCGGAAATGTCTGGCACTACCCGCTTGCCGAAACTCAACACTGACCCTCAGCGTCCCATGTTAAGTCTCTGAGGCCAGAGGCTGGCACTGACAAGTGACCACTGCCATTTCTGTGTGTGAGAATTGTTCCCTTTGCAAAGTGACACAACCGCCCGATGTTCCGAGGCGCTCATTAGGTCGAGTTTTGCACAGGATTGCCATACTTGCGTAGGCCCCTGTGCCGTCCATCTCTGGTCGTCTCCACAGAAAATGCGGCCGCGTTGCACAGCCCCGTTCACCGTCCTGCCTGGGAGCTGCTGCTCGGGAAAAGGAGCAGAACAGGAAGACAGACCACGGCAGTCCCTGCCGGTTGCTTGGCTAGAAAACTGGCTCCAGTTCTTAAGACTTCTTTCTTTCAACTCTTTCTTACCTAAATTCTTAGAGAATTGTGGTTTTATTGTTGATTATAGAAGGTAGGGATAATAATACTCTTTTGTCACTCAAAAAAGCGGTGCCCGGAGTGCCAGGCCGGAAGCCGGGACTGACTGTGCGGGAGACCCGTGCTATTGCCGCGGTGATGGGACCTTGTCCAGGAAAATGAGAAAAGTGGAGGGAGGGGACGGCGCTTCTTGGAAGGGAGCGCTGAAGGAGCGGACGCAGTGTGAGCTTTTTGAACTTTCCTATACCCCCAGTCGTGTTTGTACTGCACATATGTGATGTGACGATGGAATCACGTGTCCTGCGTAGAGATGACGTAGGTAACACGAGCGGAGGAGTTTCTCCTGAGACCCCGGGATTGAGCTCCAACGGCCCCGCTGCAGAAACTTCTCTGTTGGGCCAGCAGGTGGCGCTGCGAGGCGCCGCCCCGCACGGAGCCCCGCAGGCGGGAGACTTGAGCCTAGGACCTGGCCACTTGCAGTCCGGGTGTAGCTAGGAGTTGTCTTACCTAAAGGAAAGATTTCAGAGGCAAGCGGCTCCCCAACCGGAAATATCTGCCGTGAATAAAGGTGCCTGAAATCCTGCAGTTGATGCTTCCTTTGTGTCCACGATGATTTGCTTGGTTTTCCACGTTTTCGGGATTAAAATGGACGCCCCGTTTCAGATCATGGGCTCAAGCCTCCGGAAGGCTTAGGTGCACAGAGCCGAAGGCCGCGGGGTTTGGGTGGGCTGTGCTGTGGGAGAGGGGAGCCCGGGAGCCCCAGAGCCGGGGGCAGACTGCCCTCTGAGGAGAGCTGGGCTCTTCCCTGCCCAGGAGGCAGGCCTGTTCCGAGAACGTTCCTCCCGACGCTTGGCCTTGGAGAAACACTAGCACGGAAGGGTTTATGGTCGCTTGGGTTTAGCAGACTTGCCTCCCGCTAGATTCACTTCATGAAAATTCACAGTGCGAAGTAGCCCGTTAAAGGCTCTGAGGTCCCGGAGCAGCCTAATGTGATACAACTTTCTCACCTGCCAGTTTCCAAGTGATTTGACCAACGATCTTTTTTTTAATACTTAGCACCTAGTTAACATTTCATTGAACTAACGTGCTGTAAAATACACAGAGGGAGATAGTGGTTAAAGTAATCCAATAAATAGCTTTGGATCCAGGTTATAACTCCCTGCCTTCCCAAGTACTCACTTGACCTGTTCGCCAGGCCTCTGGGCAAAGCCTTCCTTAGCACTGTGCCCTGGCGAGGCCTGCACGTGAGCAGGAAAGGACCACTTTCCTCAAGGAGGAAGCGAGAGAAGCGAGAGCCTCGGCGGCCCGCTCAGTCCCACCAGTCCGCGCACCCCCTGAGCAGGTGCTCGCTGCCACAGCCCCCTGGCCTGTCTCTGCCTTCCGGCTGCAGCCCAGGTCACCCCTGGGGCCACCGGCCCCTCTGCGGCTGAGGACCTCCCCCCTTGGAGGCTTGGAGCCATGGCGAGTGTTGACCCCTAGCAGTTCTGGACACGGTCTGTGCAGGGAAGTGTGTTCCTCTCTTACTCTCCAACTGGTTTGTGTCCACCTAAAGGCCATGAAGATCTCCTTAGGACTGCGGGATATAATGAGCACGGAGGGGACTTGCACAAAGCAAAACGCCTCAGTTCAACTGAATGCCCTCCCCTCCCAAACCTGGAGGCCCCATCAGCTTCCTGGACCTGTAGTTAGGCCGGCTTTCCTTCAAGCCACAGGATTTGAAAACACTTTAATCTCATTTATCAGTTTTTCATTTTCTGCTGTTTCTAGTAAAGTGCAGTCATGTGTGACCTTACCAGAATCAACATCCTGTATTTCAGGGAAAGGTTAACTTGTGAGTTGTTGGGATCCTAACTGCACTTGAAACATTGCTGCTAAGGGAACTGAGTCCTCCCAACAATCCGTGTAAAATGAACTTTTTTTAACATCCTGTTTGTACGTTGAAGGTTCCCCCTAAGGATAATTGTTTCTTTTTTCTTTTTTTCTTTTTTTAATTCGGTAGCTTATATATTTTAATCAGTTTAAGTAGAGGAATTGGCACCATCTGTTGTCAGATCTAACCCTGAAAATTAACTGGCAACAGTGGACAGTCTAGCACCTTCCGGAAGTGTTTATTACAAACCAGTGCTCTGCGCTGAGCTTTTCATTTACATTGTGTTAATCCTCAAGACAACTCTGAGTTAATGTTGTAATTTGATCAGTGTCTGTTTAAACAGAAGAACCCATGGATGAGTGGCACTGAGGTCGCACAGCTGACAGCAGTGACCCTCTAACCCCCCCACTCCCCCCCCGCCCCCCCGCAGCTGTCCCAGGGGTGGAGCCGGAGCACCCAGCTGGGTTTCCTCTGCCTCCAGATACACATGTCCCTGCGCTCTGGGCCTCGCCAACCCACGACCTCCACAGATTTTGAAATTCAGTTTTCAAAAGGCTGATTTTGTGTTTTCAATCAAAACATCACCTAAATTAAATAATAAACATGCTTGACGTGAATTTTTATTCGGGATTAAAAGCACGCAGGGTTTGGAGAGAACCCGGACTACCATCTTTTTCTGTGTTCTCCTGGGCAGGTCGTTTGAGAACAACTCAGAAACAAGTGCAGGTGAGTGTCGCCAGTGTTTGCCTTGACAGAACCCCCGGGAACGCCACCTCCTGGTCCTTATATTCTCTCCTTGCTCACACCTCCTCCCTTCTCCCGCACAGAAATTCTCGCTGAGACCCCCATGGGGGGAGGAAAGAGCCCCTCCCACGATGACCCGTTTCCTTACCGTCTTACCAGGTCACTTGGTTTAAAAAAAACACAGATGAGTACCGAAGTCTTAAAAAGGTACCCACGCCGTCATCACCTGGAATCTTCGTCCACCAGTAATGATGGTAAGTGTCTGCCTTTATACAGCCTCTTTAAAACTCCTTTTCAGCGAATGGAGATTGGGGGCGGGGGGCTGGGGGTCACTGCCCAGAAACAAAAACCAGAGCGACTATGATTGAACTCGGCCCCACAAATGGCTTTGGAAAGAGGAAGGGAGATTGTTTCTACAAGTCAGGTTGACCCCTGGAAGAGAATCGGTTCTTTTCATACACTGAGGCTTTCACCAGGAGAGGTGCCTGGGATTCGTGTGATCTCTAACAGAGAACATCTGTTTCCGTGGGTCCCTGGCCACTCTGGTGGAATGTCACACTGCGAGGCTCTCTCCTTGAGCAAGGCCAAAGTGCGTTCACAGACCACATACGTGAATGTCCCATGGCTGCGCCCCCGCTTCCTGGTGGTGATCTTTATGGCATGTTTATAGTTTCCTACTTTGTGGATACGTTTGCCCCGATAATTGATATTGCACAGCAGCAAAACTGTCTGTCTTCTGAAGAGGAGCGCTATCATTACCCAGTAATTAAGAATAGCCCGCGTTCAGGGTCAAGTGTTTAGAAGCACTTTGCTGCCTAGAACAGAAAGCACAGCCTCCTAAGCCGTCAGGGCTGGTATGGCTTCGTGAGGCACCAAGTCTGCAGGAAGGGCAGCTCTGGGGAGCGTGAGTGCCACCCCTCCGCCAGACCATCCATGACCCAGATTTGTACCATCCATGTGCGTCCCACAGAAAGAGAACACCTTTCTCCGTGTCTTTAAGATGGAAAACATGTTTTCCGCAAAGGTGTTCCTCCCTCACGGCCCATCCCTAAATGCCTGCGTCTGAAACCATCTTTGGCACAACAGCAGGCCCCGCGTGCTGGGCTGAACTCCGTGATTCTTGTCTGTCCTTTCTCATGACTTGGAGATTGGGGCCACGACCAGCATCTGGTGGGCGGGGAACAGGATGGAGCTCGCAGCCTCCAGTGCATAGGCCAGTCCCCACCACCGAGCCTCAGCCAGCCCCCCGGGTCTACAGTGGCAAGGTAGAGAAACCCAAGCTTGACCCATTCATGTCCGACTTGTGGCCTGGACGAGGCCCCGTCCAGTAGCTCCTGGATCCTCGGAGGGGAGGAGGTAAAGATCAAAGCCAGGATTCGACCAGAAAGCCAAGGGTGGCCCTCGGGTGGACGGCCCCTCGTGTGTCACCAACCTCTCAGATGCAGCTTCCAGATTATGAGCTGTACCACTAAGGTCGGTTAACTGGGTACTTGGTTTGCTCTCAACCTTGCTGCGCTGTGCAGGGAAGTCCCCTGGGCAGCATTTCAAAACCGTATGACCAGGCGGCACCCAGACCCACGCGGCCCCAGTCCCTGCTGGTGGCCCCGGCCAGCAGGCTTGGTGCTCCGCCCCCCTGTGCACCACGGTCGAGGGCTGCATTCCAGAAGATCTGTCTAGTGCTGCTCATCGGGTAAGGTCATGCCCCAAGCAAACCAGATGGGATTCTGCCAAGCGCCTTCCTGCCCACCTGCCAGGCCGACCTGGCAAGCCGAGGCTGGTGCAAGTTACGAGGCGTTCGGTTCCATTCACTTTTGCTCCAGCGCCATCAGAAAGGTGTCCGGACAGCTGATGCCTTGCTTCCAAATTCAACTTCAGGCTTAGGTCACTGCCCTGCCCACAGCATCCGGGCTCCTCAGACACCACCTCGAGGGGATCCTCAGAGGTTGTTGACATTATCAAAGGTTTTCCAGAGGGAGCTTTTCTCCTTCTCAACAGCCCTCAAATAATCCATTCCTAAACCATGCCTTTCCATTACCTCTTACCTCTGACAGGTCTTTAGAAATTGAAATCAAAACCCAGTGAGTATTACCAGAACGAAAATTGAACTATCAAATACCTTAAAATTAAAGGCATGCAATGCAGAAGAAACCCCAGTTAATTGAGATGGGCTGTGGATAATCATCAAAAGAGCCATTCCTGGTGATACATTATGGTTGTTCCTTCGAATGATCCCCTCTCGCAGAAATAACCAGAAGGCCACCTGCCTGATCCTGCGGCAGAATCTATCGAGAGCAAGGTTGGGCCCCAGTTCTTCAGGCAGCAGGAGCGAGGGACTGGCCTGGCACACACATCGTAAAGCTAGAAGTACTGTAAGATCATATCTGACAGAGAAAGCAGTCTCTGGGGTGCACCCGACTCAGATGTTCCTCATTCTGAATCCAGGCTCACCGTGCCTATAGCGAGAATCTTGGAGACCGGCTCTTCTGAAGCCAGCCGTCAAAATCAAGCCATCTTGCTAGCAGCCTTAAGGAAAAAAGGTTAGGGTGGCCACAGTGTGTACTGGGGGCCAGACCTCCTACCAGGACCCCTTTTCCGAAAGGTTAGTCACACAACACATACATTTTGCTGGCATCATCACAGGGAAATGTAGTCAGGTTCTTTTACTGGGTCAATTTCAGTTCCCCAAGGCAGACAAGACTTAACAAGGATCTGTCACCCAACTTGGTCTTCCCAGCCACAAAGGGCAGACCCTGTGGGACCTTCCTCATGCAGCTGAGCCACTGACTGAGAAAATGTTCCTCACCACGAACCCTGCCAGAAATTTCTCCGGTTTATTCAAGCTTATCTGTGTTCTGGAACAATTTGGGGGAAAGAAAATTGACTAGCAATGCTCTAACAAGTTCCTGTTCGGTAAGTTCGTGGCTAAAGGATCTCTTTTGTACTAAGGGACGTAATAAACTGGGCAAACACTCGGAAACTAACCTGATGGCGTAGCTTACCTGCTCCGTGACATACCGAACACCATTGCGGTGTGAAGCGTTTTTCTTCCTTGGGAACTAACAACTGCTTGGGATTTTATCACTGCCTCAGAGGACCCTGTACTGGGTTGGTTCTTCAGAAAGATTTGTAATGGCATCTGCTTTGGTCAGGAAAGCGTTAACAATATTCATTCTTCTGCATTCTACGGATCCTCTCTTTCCATAGTTGGTTCTGAGGATGGGGCTCCTCAAATGGGGTCCCCAGGCTGGTAGCATCAGCATCTCCCGGGAGCTTGTTAGAAATGCAGTTTCCCAGGCCCTGCCGAGCCCCACTGAATCGGAGACCCTGGGAGTGGGGCCGGGTGGCCTGAGTTTTAACACACTCTCCAAGAGGTTCCTATCTCATCTATGTGTGAGAACCAGGGCCTCTTGGTGTCAGCTTTGGCTTTGGGGGTCAGACTAGTCAACAGTGCCCCTTGGGGCACTGATCACCTTGCAGATTCCCCGCTTCTTCTGTAAACTGCGATCCAGTACCCACGGGGTTGGGGCGGGTGTGGGGGGGGCTGGCGATCCACATTGTCCTTCAGTACCCCAGGTAATTGTCCCTCTGTGTCATTTCCCACACAGGAAAACAGCACCGAAAAAGCCCGGAGGAGGATCTCAGAAGGCGGTGCTCACGCCTGGGTCAGTCCTAAGGTAATTTACAAGGAATTGATTCTTAATTTCCGCCAAACACGCGGGCACCAAGGCCGAGGGTGACCTTTGCAGCCCCGTGAAATGAGCAGAGGGCCCTCCAGCCCACAGAGCTGAGCATGAAGAGCCCTCATGCCACAAAAGCTCGAATCACTTTAAATCAATTTGCTTCTTATTAAAATGTACTTCAGTAAAAAATCATTTCAACTCTTTAAGCCGCAAAAGGATAGCCAGTCATTTAAAGCTTCCTGAGCATTTCAGCTGATTAAGAAGGTTTTAGAGAGCATGGTAAATATTTCACTAGCAGGAGAAGTTATCCAATAAGGATATTACTTATTAAAAAGTCATCATTTATTGGTCATTTACCTTAATTTTCGTGAAAGTGCATGCTTTCAGTCTGGACACGGTTTTTTTCCCATTCCCGGAGCAGGTAAGCCTGGGAGTTGAGAACTCTGTCCAACGGCGATGTATCGATATACAGTTTAACTTGTGAAAGTAACAAGATTTTACTAATAACAGCAAAGAGATCTGTGAAATTACATTTTAAAAGAACTTTTGGGGGGTTTCAGGTCCTTAAAAAGAACTCCCCTTTGCCATTTGGAAAAAGGAGTACTGCGTGACATTTTCCTTCTTATTGGTGGAAAGGAAAGCATTTAACGTTTAAGCCCAAAATGAAGGCGCCAAGTGCCAGTACTTATGGTCACATATTTTATTTCAATAACAAAAGGCATTAGAATGCCTTCAGTTGCAGGCAGTGACTAAGATGGCTTAAATGGTACGGATATTTACAGACCTTGTAAGAGGAGGAGACCAGAGGTTGGCAGCCCTCGGATGCTTTAGGAATCAAGTTTCACTTGGTCCGGACCCCAGGCCGGCTGCGTGGTTCTCCTGCCGGGCTGCCCTCTCCCTGGCCCACTTCCCCAAGCATCATGTTGGGGGTCCAGCCCAGCACCACTCCCAAACCTTTTCTCTCCATCCACGTCTGTTATGGGGTAACTTATGTGTCCCCAGAAGATATATCCAAGTTAACACCAGGTAGCTGCGAAGGTGACCTTCGGTGGAAAGTCTGCAGATGTCGTCAGGTTAAGGCAAGGTCATGCTGCATTACGATGGTCTCAAATCCAATGACTGGGGTCCTTTCCAGAAGAGGCACCGAGACCACCACAGGGAAAGCAGCGTGTGGCAACCGAGGCAAAGCCTGGAGTGAGGGGTCTCCATGGCCCGGAGCACCAAGGATGGCCAGCCGCCTATGGAAGCTGGGCTAGAGGCAGCAAACAGAACTTCCCTCCCGGCCTCGAAAAATGAACGAGACCCGCTGACACTTGGCCCGGCACCCCTAGCCTGCAGAGCTGAGCGGCAGGAGAAGGCATGCTCCCAGCTCCCCAGGTCATGGGTTCTGCCAGTCTCAGGAGCTGATAGTCTCCAGCATTTAGGGGACCTAAATGGTCTCTCCTGCAGCTTCCCTGGCCACTGGAAGTGGCCGGTTGACGGTGTTCTCCGTGAGAAATCACTGCAAACCTGCCCAGATTTTGCTTTCCTAGCAAAGGCGCAGGTGCGGGCCATACTGACTCTTTTCCCTTTCCCTGGCCTGAACTCAGATGGAGCTGAGAACTCAGAGCCTCGTCCTGAGGCCCTGAGGCGGCTGGCCTGTGGTGAGAGAGCGGCCACAGTCCTGGGGTCCCCTGGTTTGTGGCTGCTTTGCCCCAGTCTCTGCCTCATCGTCCTGTGGCCTCTTCTTCCTCTGTGTCTCTGCGTCCTTACGGGATACTATGTCCGAGCGTCTCTGTTCACATTAAAAGTCTGTTCTTACAAAGACACAGGTCCTTGGATCAGCCCACATGACCCACGGTGATCTCATCTTACCGCGTCTATCTGCCAAGACCTTACTTCCCAATAAGGTCACATTCACTGGTCCTGGGGATTCAAAGCTCAACACGGCTCCAACCTCAGTTTCCCTGCCCGCCCAGATCCCCAGGGCCACCAACCTAGAAATGTAAAGGAGAGGCCGTCATTGGCCCAGGGTGGCTGGAGGCGCGCCCCTGGCTCAGTCAGGCTGGCAGGCCGTGTGAGGTTATGGGCCGGGGCACCCTTGGGGCACCCCGATTCCCCTTCTGTTTGTTGGAGTCTTGGGACCATTTGCGATGCTTCTGTGTATTGCCACATCTGGAACAGAGCGCCTTTCTCCAGCTTCTCCCTGCTGGTTTGCTTCGTAACGTGACATTCCAGAAGGTGGTCAGAGTGGAGTTCACGTCCCCACCCAGGCGTCACGGGGCCCAGTGAGTCTCTGCTTCCAGAGCAGCAGTCACGGGGCCCAGTGAGTCTCTGTTCCAGAGCAGCAGTCACGGGACCCAGTGAGTCTCTGTTCCAGAGCAGCAGTCACGGGGCCCAGTGAGTCTCTGCTTCCAGAGCAGCAGTCACGGGGCCCAGTGAGTCTCTGCTTCC